>NC_064878.1:25914095-26026595 GCF_943734665.1 Anopheles aquasalis
CAAGCTAATCTATGGCTTACTGTTAAACGCCATAACAAACAACAACAACGTGGCCCGTACTGGTGCAACCTGGCTGCTACTGTACGATCATTATACAGCCAAGGAAGTGGCAGCGAGGCCCCACATTTGAATAAGCGAATTACGCACCGAACGGTGACGCCTGACAGTAGTGACCATTGCCTACCGCAACGTGGTTCTAGCTTGGCATAGGTTCAACAGCACCCTCGCCATTCCGTCTCCTCGCGCTCCCTCCCTCGCCCAGAGACGCCCCATGGACAAGCTCATTTGCAAACACTTTTAAGACGCGACGCGCTCGGTGGTTCCGCAGCGGTCGAGTGAGAAATCGCTACCGCGGGAGCACATTCGAGCGTTGATCGTGACCGACCGGACCGGGATCGGATGCACTCACGGCGAAAGGGAGAGGGGGGGGGGGGGGTGATGTGCGGGTCCGTGAATTGCGCACTTAAAGTGATTATTTATGCTAATTCGTCTGGCATAATTCGTTGGTGAAAGGGGAACGGGCGGACGCTGGTGGACTAAGAATGGAAACCATACAAAGAAAGTCAGACGCTGCGCCAAGCGCTGGGTGGTGAGCATTGCGCAATGCATCTTGGTGGTGATGAGGTCTGGCGGGGCAAGGGGTAGCGCTAAGTAGCAGTAGAACAGCTTCAGCGACCGCCTTCAACGCATGCGCCATTTCGTGGCTCCCTGCTACATCCATTAGCCGTCGTTAAAGTGCACCGCACGCATTTCGTTGTGCATCGATGCATCGCTGGTGAGTGGCAAGGAGCAAAGGAGCAAACGGCAAGGTGTGGACCGGTGTCAGGTCTATTCAGGTTGGTAGGGAACTCGCGGATCTCGTGCTGGAAGATGATGATGAAACCCCGCTCCGACGAAGCTTATGGATTGATTAATGTTCTGGACCATGGAGCGGTCAATGATCCCTTGCACAGCTGTGTACATTGCTTCCAGCCGGCTCTCTTGCGTCGTACAGTAACTCCCAGTTGATCCAAGTCTATCTTTAGGCCGGTACCGAGTAGATTTGGGCCACCATCTGGGTGTGCTGGAGACATTGAAATCAATAGCGTCCACTTCTTGGAACATGTTCCCGTTCGACTTCACCGTGAGTGGGATATGATTTGTTGGATTTGGACCGTAAGGGCTCACCCAGACGCTGATAAGATATCGACCTCTAAGGTTCCCGGAGTTGGTTGCGACATGCTGCCCTGGGCTGGCTCGGGTACTTGGGGCCATGAAATCGAAATCGAAATTCTCGGAACTGGCTCTTAAAGTGGGTAGGGTGACCGCGGGAACCATCGTCAGCTGTCAATGCGTGCTGTGGCCACCTTACCACCCCGGTCTTATCGGTAAATCAAGACATGAACGCGTTCGAGTCAAATTGCTACACCAGACCAGCGGCGGCGCTCCGATCGCTTTCCATGGGCGGAAGAAAACGGCGCTGGTGGTATCGGAGCATTGCTTAACTTTCTCGTTGAATATTTAATTTGTTGCCCGAAAGACGGAAGATGGGCGGAGGAAGCGGTGGCTATCTTATCTGTATCGGACGTTTATGTAAAGCCGGTGCGTGCACGAATCCCTTGCCAGTCGACTGTCGGTTCAAGTGACGGCGACTGAATGATGATGATTGTTGGGCTGTGGTTAGCGAACTACTCCTCTCCGGCTCCTCTCCTGGTACCCGGTCCTTGCTAGTGTCTGTTCATTCAATCAATGTCGTACTGAGATTCGTTCATAAACCTGAGACTGGATGTTTCATTTTTAATTACCGTGGATACGTGCAAGGTTTGTCGCTAATTTGACAGAGTTCGCTGAGAGTCGTCTGTTCCGCCTCATCCTCCCCCTCCGGTTCAGCTTGTGTAAATAGACTTGTCTCGAGTGTTCGCCGTCGTCTTCTCCGGGCACCTGAGGAATGGTATGCATGAAGTAATCAATTGAAACGACAACCATTTCCACTTAAAAACTTGTTCAGTGTTGGTAAAACAAATAAGTAAAAACGGGGGCTGAAATGTCAATTGCGGCAGTCGGTTGCCGAGTTCACTTGGGTAAACAGAGCGCTCTGACCTAAACCATCGTATCGATCAGCCTCGGATGCCGAAATGGTTCCTGCCAGAAGCCGAAACCTATCCAAACAGATCCAATCGTCGTTTACGTTTCCAACATGTGCCCAAGCACCATACGCTATCATTTTGCAACAATATTGCAAGATGCTGATGGGATTTCAATCTACTAGCTTTACTCTGGAGTCGAGATCCGGGGCCAGGTTAAGGGTGGATTCTGAGTTTGAGTTTGATTTGATTTGAGAAGACGCTGCAAGCTGTCCCGGTGCGGTGACAGAACTCTGACACGAATGAGCTCCCTTTAGCTCCCGCCTGATCCATTCGTTGGCCATGGATTTGGAATCATGGATCTTGTGTGTAAATATTTGTACTGCTCCGATGTTGTCGTAAGACCTGGCGCAACATGGTACCGGCTTGCAATTAGTCTTTACACTACATTCAGCACGGAGCCGGTGGCTTATGGCGACTGTCAGCGGCTTCCTTGAGGTTTTCATGAGGTGTGCAATGTCTCATCTCCCGGATCACCGAGTGTCATAACGCCCGGGAAGAGGTCAGAAGTTCCATCAGCTTCAGCAAGCACTTTGCTCGCCGTCGGTCGGCTAGTTAGCATTCTCAGCGTCTCAGCGTCACTGTCATCTCGCAACCGACCATCCACCGTAGGATCGTCATCTGTACCGGTAGATGAGCAGCACGAGTGCCGATGTCCGATGCATAATAAACGAAGTGAATGAATGTGATGGCCCAGCTGGTGGTGGCGGCATGCGGTCCGCGGGCAATGACGTTCCTGGCACAACGCCAGCCAACAGTAGTGCAGTTTTCGGCTTCTACCAGGATCGCCCCAAAAATCTCAGAACGGATGCCAAACAGAGTGCAATCCAGTAAGTCACCGGGAGCTAACGAACCCAATGAATAGCCGACACGAGATGCGAGCTACAGTGTTGTAGCCGGCTGTTCATGGTTCGGTGAGCGCTTGTGTCCGCAGGGATAGGAGTGAGTTGAGTGAGCTGCATCGCCAGCTACAGCTGTTCCTGACCTGACTGCCCGTGTGCTCAAGCAAGTGTGTAAAATGGGCCCCAAAATGAAGAAAAACGATGGTAATTTACGGCTTAAGAGGGGTTGTGAGGTTGTGTGTTGCAAACCGATTGCCACTCGAGCGCCGATTGGTCTTCTCTCGTCTTGTCTCGTCTCATCGCGTGGAGCAGAGGTTTGAGGGTTGCAGCCAAAGACCATCATTGCAGGAAGTATCAGTGCGCTGCTGAAGCTGCAGACCGGCACCGGCAAGAGTCGAGTGCGAGATAGAGATCGACGATGAACGACGATGGTGTGGACGTCCTGGACGTCGTGGTGTGAGTGGTCAGCGGGAGAATGCGGTCAGTGCGGTGCAAAAAAGCCAACCAACCACCCTATTCTCCAGCCGAGCGCTGTCCGACTGTCCGACTGGCCAGCGTCGTCGTCATGCTGCTGTGGTTCTTGATGCTTCTTCTTTCTTGATGATGATGTTGTTCTCGGTTCGTTGTTGCTACTTCTCGCAAGTCAGAATGTGCATTCTGACCCCTTCCCCCCCCCCCCTCCAGGATTCCGGGGTTCTCGGAGTCCGGAGGCTTTTCGAGACTTGTTTCGCACATTTGAACCTTTGGCGGCCCCTCAGCGTACGCGGTGCGGTGCGTTCCGTACCGTGCTGCAGGCGACCGTTCCTCGATCTGCTGTCCCTTTGTCCTCTGCATCTTGGACTTCTCGCTCTCTCTCTTTCTCTCTTAAGTTCTCGGAGGAACACACCGAGGGACCGGTTCCTGTGACCACCGCTACCGATTACTATCCACTTTTTTTTTTAATGTTATCTCGGCGTAGCCTGCGCTTGACTCGTCTCTCTCCTCGTCTGTCTTTGAACCTGTGCGACCGTTGAGTTGAATGTTGCTCACCCCCCGGGGAGGGGGAAGCGCCGAGTTGAACCACCCGGTCTCGGACCTCCCAGAATCGCAGATGGAGCCGAGAGGGGCACGGCGAACACTGCTTGCTGCCGCTTCCAAACGCCAAGTCTTTGAGTTCATGCTCGAGGTTCACAAATTAGACCTGTTGTGCGCGAACTGTCCGACTGGACTGAACATGGTGCTAGACTGCATCGTAGAGGTTCTACATCCGATGGGTTACAAAAAGACCACGCCCGGAAGGGGGAGAATTCTTAAAGGGATTTCGTCGCGACACTGCCTATTGGAACGGACGGGTCGGTTCCCCTTTGACAGCACAAATTAACAAATTCAACAAGTCCTTCCCGGGGGCAGGAACGTTCCTCTAGCAGGCACGAAGTTAAGGGACCTTCCCCTTTTCTTTTCTGCCCGCTGTAAGGATAAGGACCCCCCGGGGTAGTTACGGAAAGGGGACCAATGCTACCTGCGCCTTGTGGCCGCACTTTTGACACCCCGGTTTGACACGGTACCGAAAACGGGTTTATGGAATCGCGTTGGCCGCGATGACCGTGACCGTGCCGTGTGTCCGTGTGGCACACATTCAAAATTGCATTCTATTCCCCGCCGGCCGGGGGTTCAGGTTTCACTCATCGAGGGCAGGGACTTAAATGCCGAGGATTTAAATCCCTTTTTTTCGGTCTTTGGACTGTGCGATTGGCGGCATGGAATGTGTAATAATTCACGATCTCCCAGGGGATACCCGGGGATGGCCAGGCAGTTCGGCATTTCTCGTGACATAATGAAGCGGTTGGCGAACCGGAGTGGAGTGACCGGAGAACAATGTGTCGTGCGAGGTTTCACCACAGGAACTGGTTCGCAGTTACACCGGCATGCTGGCAACATAGGGACGATCTAGGCGATTCTGCACGCCTCGAACCTCGACTCGAGGCTCATCCGCACGCACTGGCACAGGAAGGGAATAGCATAATCCGCAAGACGGTGAACGATGATGGTGGCAACAGCCGGAGGATTGAAAACTAATCTGTTTGTGGTTGGGTGCCGCGATAAGCGGCGGAGGCAGGGAATGGTGCAGACCTTTACTACTCCTGCTCCTGCCCCTACTGCTACATATGGCCACATTTTACGGCTGGCCGGCCGGAACGAGAGCTAATAAAATTGTGCTCTAATTGGTTTGTTGAGCACACTCGGTGCGTGCCGTCGGGCCCATGAGTATGTTTGCCAATGTTGCGCGGAGTCTATCACGGAGACCATATCGTTGGGTTGAACCTATGCCGTGATTGGATTTTTGCGGGAAGAAGACAGAACCAGACGGGGGACAATGGTTGTATGGGCGTCGTGCGGAACCGAACATCATCATTAGAACTCTCCATTCCGATGCGCCGAGGGAGCTATGGTAATGAATTCGAAGAACATGAATTGATGTCGCTCGAGCCAGCGCTCAAGAGAAGTTCGTTTGATCGATAAAATCTCTATTTCTAATGGCTGTGTCAAAGACAGTCGACAGCGAAGGAAGAGAACATTAACCATGGGGTCGATTGTCGGATACCGGTCTGTTTTGTTTCTTCTCTAGCTAGCAGGACAAAGATATTACTTTACGAGACAAATAAAGTCCAATTCATTCCTTTTCGATATTACGGAAACGCATTTGCTCGCTCGGTCGCTTCTTGTCAAATTATTAGTAGCTTATTCCAAGAATAAGAACGCATGTTTTACGCAATTTAATCAGGGTTTCGTTGAAGTTATGTTGAGGAAGCCTAGACGTATGGTTGTTGTCAACAAATTGCTTTATAATATGCGAGATATCAAACAGTTTCTGCTACTAATTCAATGTGATTTTGTGCAATAGATACTATGGTATTTATAAAAATTTTGTTAGAATAATTTGAGAAGTTAGAATTCACAAACAGAACTCAGAAACACTAGAACTCTAGAGCATTTTTAAATGGCAAAGGTCATTGAACCGCATCTCTTTTAGCGATTTTTTTCTATAGGATCGATTTCTTTATCGCCTAACACTTCTCCACCACTTCAAGTTTATTCTTTTCGAATAAACACTTATCTCTTCCCCCGGAACCAGAATCTCGCCAGGTTGGCAAACAAAAACAAAAACCGACGGATTAAATCAGCGATCGCAGATACCGATGCAGTAAGTGATTCAAACGATACCTGTCCAAAGCGCAGCCTATCATAACGCCAAGCCCGGCCAAGCCAAGCACCGAGGCGTAACGATGAAAAATGGGCTGCTGGTATGAACCACCGACCGGTGAGCTGTGGACACAAGTTTCGGTGCGCATATTTACATTAATCAAATGAACCGTAAGCCCGGGCACCTGGGCACCTGGATACAGGATACCGAATCCCACGCATTCCCAGCACCACCAGGTCGATGCCGACGTACGAGTCATGTTGCTGGTGCTTGCGAGCGTGATAATCTCGCCGCTAGCGGTAATTACCGATTCTGTGACGACATTGGCGGGCGAGATCAAGTGCCACCGGCCAAACTCTTCCGGCAGTGTCGCCCGACTTGCAATTAAATTGGATCAATATCCGGCCTTGCCCGACCCGTCCATCGGCCAGCACACCGTGGTACACTGGTGTCGTAGTGCTGCTGCTGCTGCTGCAACCACTTGAAGGTCTAGCTTCAATCCATTAGACGCGAGCGCGCGCTCGCCGCATACGCTAGAGACCGTCAGGGTTTTGCGAAATAGTAGCTCAGCTGCAGTCGCAGGCTACTGCCGCTGTTGTGCAGCTCTGTGGTACTAATCGTGGCACCCTGTCGAAGTGCAGAACTGGTGCCAGCGATTTGAGGTTAAGGTTAGCCGGTGACGATCGGCCTACAGGCTCTCGTCGTCGTAGTCGTCGTCGTCGTTGTCGCCGTACTCCCATCCTTCAGTGAACCGTTAAGCGGCCTTTAGACGTCGGATGTCGGGGCAGAAGGCCACGCCAGACATTGCGCCTCCGTACTCGGTACCCTCGGTACTGCCATTAGGCTATTAATTTTGTACTTAAATTAGGAACAAATTGAAAAGTGATTTCAGCTGACTTGGTGTGCGGTTTGCTGGCAGCGACTGGTAGGCGGCTGGTGGACGGTTGGTTGGTTTTTGCTGCAATCTGAGTAAAAGTTTCGTTCGTCAGTCTCGTAGGCGCCATCTTGCTACCAATAGCCCCTCGCCTGGGATCCCCCGAAACTGGTGGCGCAGCGCAGGACTAATTAAGTTTCAAATTTGCACAGTCTTGCCCAAGTCTCGCCGCACGGGGAGGTCCTTTAAATTTCCTTATTTGCTGTGGAGCGTTAAAAGTTTTTAAAGGAAAGTTAATTATACCTTCCCGTACCCGTTTTTCGGGCAGTCAGGCTCATTGCGAATTCCATTGGTCGGTTTTTGGAGGCAAAGGACCCTGGGAAGTGGAACTTCCGCTTGGAACAAATTTAAGTAAGCTTCCAACCCCGGGGATCGTTGATACAGGATCCGAGCGCCGTTCCGTGGCAAATGTTTAATTTCGAGCATTAATTTTATGCTTCTCGTGCACATAGTGGCTCGGTTGAGCGCAGGATCTGCCAGTGAAGCGCTTTTCCGCGCCCTGCGGTGATTTACGTCACTTTTCGTTAATCGACATAGTTGCACAACAAACTTGCTGAGCGTCAGAAATGGAGATAAGAAAACATTGAGCTCTGCACAAAGAAAAAAGTGAACAAGTCTTCCTTCCTTACAGTTGATCAATACTCGCGTCCAGGTTTAAAGACACCTGAATTCGTTGGAACTGCCAGAATTCTGGCGCATAAGTCATGGCCCTGGCTCTAAACTTATCAATTGCCCCTTTAATGGACTGTTCTGCATGTAGACTTTCGATCAACATCAAGATAACGTCTACCGGTTAATGACTTGATTATGTGGACGCATCCTAGCCCTTTCCCTAAAACCCTTCGACTACGACTACGACGGCAAGCGAGTGTGACAATTTACAGCCGGGAGTGAGCAGCTCAAATCACGGTGCACCCTCCATGGCTGCCGAGGGTGGAAGCCATTTTACCTCTCCCACCAAGCGCCATAACGCGCTACGCGATGGTCCGATGGGCTACCACCACTGACCGACACAGCGTGTCGCCCCGGGGGCAAGGGCTGTACGGTCAAGCTGTTGTTGCCGATGGCTAATGCGTTTCCCTCCCGGCCCCCCCGGGTTCGGTTTTATGCACCGCTGAATGTCAGGGTCCGCTGCACCGGACCAGCGCTCGGAAGCGTTTCAAATCCCCGAGGGGAAATGTGCTTGAAGGGCATAGCCGCCAGGCCAGGGGTTTCGGAGGACGAGCTAGAAGCAGAAGCTGAAGCGAAAAGAAATGGAAAAAAGAGACGAACTGAACTGTGAGCCCGGAGCGAGCAGCGAAACCATCTGGCTGTGTTCGCGTGTGCCATGTTTCCGGAAATCACTAAACTTGCCACACGACGCTATTTGACCTGGCCGGTTGCCAAGAAAGGTTGGGCGCCGATCCTGGTTCCCGGTTCTGCTCGGTGCGATGCTGCTCGTTCGTTTCGTGAATTTCCATTTCGACGACCGAGAGGGACGCGTGGAAAACGTTTAGTCGGTGACGGATGTAGAATCGGCGACCCTTTTCGGGATCCTTTTTGCTCATATTTTATTTGGAATATCCGTAATACCGACCTCCCTGCAACAAGCTGCCACTTCTCGATTGATCCTTACCGGTGGGTGTCGTTCGGTCAATGAACTCGTGTGCGAGCGTTTTCGAGCGAGTAAGTTTTTGAGGAACATTCACGTTTCCAACCAGGTTTAATGTTTCACGTTCAAAAGTCGAGGAGCAACTTGCCTGATGGATCTCGTTGAATGGGCACCGAGCAGAAACTAACATAACAAATGCATAATTTCTTTGTTTGTTCCCTGCTAGCTGGCTACCTAACACGGTGAAATGCTTTATGAAAGTTTGGTGCCCACTTTTGGCGCACACGGGAAACTTGTAGCCGTGCTGGCGTATCCTGTATCAAACACGTACCCTGAAAGGATCCTTTAAAGAGAGGGCTCCGTTTGGAGTTGCTCCAATCAAAAACGTCAGCTCTGATTTTTATCGAAACTTTTGGCCAAAGTTCGAGTCCAGGAGCCTCCCAAACCTCGGAACCGTTCTTCATGTTCGAGAGGTGGAAGATCACTGGCCCCCTGGGGTGAGTTTTTTATCAAGTAGGTTTCCAGTTTCCGGTTTTGCGAGCGAGGTGGTAAAGGAAAAGTTTTCTCTTTCGTTTCTCGCTGCTCTGCTGCTTGACGAAACGTTTCGATTTTCAGCCTTTGATCTTCAAGCCCCAAATCTAATCTTTTCATTATCGTTGCCGGATTGGATCCGGTAGCATCGGTGCTTCGTTCAGGCAGCTTGCTCATCTCCTTTTGGTGCTCAATCACTGCACAAGGAGCGAGTGTAAGTGGAAGAAACAGACTGTTAAGTGGTGGCCTTTTAGGCAAAGTGATGGCCTCTTCCTGGGAATAAGATGAATTATGCAAAGCCCAAACCACTGTCTTGTATCCTGAATACTACGGCTCATAAAAATAGTAATAGACTTCTGGTTATTGGTATAAAGTAGTCGAGAACCCTTTAACGTAAAAGTCACGGTCACATCCCGATCGCAACGACCACAATTCTCGCACGTATCAAGTGGATCGCACTTTCGGGCTGCTTATCGATAGCGATAAGCAGACACCGTGACTACGCCCAGTCGCTCTTCCTCTGTGAAATCTCCTCTCCACGTTGCTCAGTCACGTAGGCAACGGTACCTTCCTTGTGGTGCGCGTCCCAGGAGCGAAAGAGCAGAGGAAAAATGCATCACGTCCCTGCCGTATGGTGTCGTTTGCAGTCGCGTGCTGCAGCCAGACGGTGGACACGAACACAAGGATCCTGTCGAATCCAGGATACACCCCGAAAAGTTATTCTTCTTCCCTTCGGTGGTGCGGGAAAAAAAGAATAAAATAAAACAAGGGAGAATGGTAAGAGGGAGAAGGACAGCGGTGAAGAGCGTACAGGATGTTGCCTAATGAAGGGGGCCACACCACGAACGATGCGAGAGACGAGAGTATTCAAGTCGAGATTCGATGCGTGTCAAAGTGGAAACGAGTGTAGTGAACAGCATGAAAAGCAGCAGCAGCCTTAGTCGGAGCATGATCCTTCGAGGTCATAGTCATAGCTGTTGGGTACGCGACACAAATGGGTTCTCGTACGGTACATATGGTGCCAGATGATGGGTTTGGCATAAAAAAGCCAAGAAACAAACAAACAAACAAACAAGTTTACCCCGAGCTGCTTAGTGGCGAACTGTTTGCGCTCCGTTGGCGACCATATTCGGTTACGAAGTTGTCTATTTGAAGCTTTTTTTTATTGAATGTTTTATTATAATGTGTTTGACCAAATAAGGATGTTTCAACATTGAATAGAAGGATATTAACGTTGAAATATAAGTGATGGGGTTTCATTATTTAGGGAATGATTTATGAAGTGTAGCCATGTACTGGCTGAAAAATGGACTTTTGTGGATTCGTTTGGATTCTGAAGGATCATATGAATCCCGAATTATTATACGCAATTTGGAAATTAAAGATGTTGAACTTGATTTAAGGCGTTTTGATGATAAATTTAACAATTTCTATACCGTGAAACACAATTAAATGCTTTGATGAGTATCCCATTAATCACAGAATTATGCTTCTTTGGGCTTTTTTGTGATTTTTTTATGCTTTTTTTAAATAATGTATTCATGTTCCTACAAATCTTGGTGTACAACTCAATCCTGCCATCCTGGCAAATAGCCTTGCAGATGATGCGAGTTAGCAAAGCAATTGATTTATAGCATTTAATGAAAATTATTCAGTTTACGTGAACTGAGAAAATTCAGACGAAACAGACGTAATTTGAAATCATGGCAAAGTATCGTTTGACAAATGGATCCTTTATGCCACTTTTTAGGTACATTCTTTGGGAGTCTCTCTATTTAACGATAATGGTTATTGACTTCCATATCTATATTGTCATTTTGAACATAAGAGAATTATGTACCACGCGTTTACTGTTAGTGGAATCATATTTTTTTCAAACAAACCACAAATGAGACGTACCCACAGAGAGAAAAAAACAACGGCATAAAAAGTTATTTCTATGATTTGAGTAAAGTACATTTATAATTGGATATCAGCTTAATTATTGCAAAATGCAATCACCACAATGGCAACGAGAGGAAAAAAAGTGAACTTTGCAACTTCAACTAACAATCCCCGACAAAACCGAAAACCACGGCTCGATAACATACGGAACAGATTGGTTGCCCCCGACATTAACATGCGCTTTAACCCGCCCTTCAACCCGCTGCGCACACTCCGGCGGCTCTTCTATTCAACAGAAACAAGGGCAAAAACACCACGGTGCAACAGTACACCATCGTAGATAAGCGTTGAATGATCACTATGCAATTGTTTTCAGCATGTTTTTATGCAAATCACAGTCACCACCATGCCACCCGGCCACCTGACGCTCATCGCATCCATTTGCGTTTTGCTCGCTCGAACGAAACATAAAACCTCCATTTGCGTTGAGAGCGGGTGGGAGTGAGGTGGTGCGGGTGCGAGGCCACAAATTAACGATGACAGGAGACAAATCGAAAAGCAAATCACCATGGGAACCGAATCACTACACGTCCGGGCAACGGACAACGAAAGTTTAGCGTTCGGTTGTTTTTTTGGGGGTGGAAGGAAGACCTGCATTCGGTTTTTTGCATCGATGCTCTCGGATAACGCCCTGCGTATCAGTGCACTGGAAGCTATTAAGCTGTAAATCAATTGGCATTTGATTTGATTCGCATTTGGGATCCATCCCCACCAGGAAAAAAAATGCATACAGGAGACTCCTGGAGAGCATTGGAGGTCGTTCTTTTGTTTTGTGTTTTTTTGGTTTTTACTGGAGAGGTTTTTTGGAACAAGGAAAATGTTTTTGGTGAGATCCTTTTGTCCGAAATTTTAGCGAGCACTGTATTAACTTAACTTAACAAACAGTACATCGCGAGAACTCTGCAAGAGCTACCAGCAAACAAGTAAATTTATCGAAAAAACAAACATAAATTATCATAATAAATGTGAACTCAATGAAAGCATCTTGATAACTACTTGATAACTCACTGCGGAATACAAACATAAAAAGAATCAGCAACGCTTTAATGGATTTATGTAAAATGGGGAATACAAACCTTTTTATCCATCAGTTATCAATTATGTTAAACTGTAATGTAAACTCAAATAAGTCTGTTCCGCAATATCACCAACCAACTACCACTACTACTACTAGTCAAAACATGAAGCATAAAATGTGGAATTTTCATGCTTACTCAAAGTAGAACATAAAAGAGAAAATCTGTTGAGCTAAATGTTTGTTTAATCGTGATTATGATTAATAAAAAAAAAAGATTACACAACGATGAACCATTCAGAGCGCGCAACTTATCTTTTCCTGTCTACCCAAGTCCCGAATACACACGCCGTCCATTCCGCATAGTAACATGCTTCCCGAATGTCCGATTGATGTAAAATGCATGTTACATTTTACGAGCGCTTTGCTACGCTACGTGGCATCAGCAAACAAAACGGGGCATGCCGCATCAAACGCGTCAAACACGACAGCGAAATGCTTTTCATTAAACATTTTTAATGTTGCCCGATTTTCCCGGGGACCACCCCCCGGTGGGAGGCAGGGTGACGGGGCCGGTTGATGGTCTACCTGCCGTACGCAGCGGTGGATTGGCGGACACGGATTCTGTTTGATTTCGCTAGCCCTCGCCGGGGCACGGTTCCTCCATATTCATTATGGCATTTTCGGCCACCCCATGTGAAACCCTATGTGGCCGTTTTAATTTCATTTCACACCGACACCCAACCACCCTCCACAGTCCAGGAGAGGAACGCAAAGCCGGAACCGGAAACCTTCCAACTGATAATCCGCTCCCTTCAATAACCATGGCAGCAGCAACAGCAGCAACCGTGCCAGTGTTGGTATCGTGAGAAGGTTTATCCTGTCCAACCATATGCTCACGCCGTTGCGCCCACCATCCGAGCTTCATTTTTGATTTCCAGCAATGGCGAATTAATTCGATATTCCCGCTCCCCTCCCCTATACCATGCAGCATCCCTGTTGCGGTCGCTGGAGAAGGTGGAAGGCATTTTCACAGTTTTTGTTTTGTTTATTAGGTTTTACGCTCGCGAGAGGCACTCGCGTGCACATGCTCGCGCTTCATCTTGATTCTCATGGCTAACCACACATACACAGCCGCGTGCGCTTGCTCCGGCCTGGAGGGTCCTCGTCCTGTGCTTATCCGATCCGAGGGTTGGCTTTTTGTCGGGGGAAAATCGCGTTTTGGGTTTCTTGATAAACAAAATGCTTCTCGGCCTACTACTACTCTGCCAACGGCCTCACAGAAGACAAGGGTAACGATTTGGTCTCTTTCGGGAACAGAAGGCCAGAGGGACCGGGGCCTGTGAAGGGCGCGGCCAGGCAACCAGATCCTTATCATCCTGTCGAGGTCGTTAGGATCATAATTTCTTTATTGTTATTGCCATCGTGGAGAAGTACTTCCATTACAGACCATCTCCTCCTCCAACTTTTCCCTTGTCCCCTTCGCTCGACTCCCCCTCGATCCTCCGCACGTTTGTTCTCTAACCATCATCACTCCTTGGAGGGCACGTTGCTACCATTTCATACCTTGTACCTTGTAACCTTTACAAACCGGCCAGCAAGCGCAGGGAACGTGGAACTCCGTTTTCGGTTCGGCCTTTTCCGTTTTGCATTTCGGTATCATCTCTCTCTCGCTTTCGTTCGCTCCTGTTCCCTCTTCTGCTGCCTACTGTGGACGAAGACCCCAAAAATTGTGACAGCAATCCTTGGAAAACTCTCTGTATTATCAAAAAAAAAGCGAAAAAAAAGAAATGGTTCCACAATGCCATGTTTGGTCGTAAACGTAAATATGGTGCTTTTGTTCCCGAGATACGGTTAAAGGACTTGGGGAACGGGCCGGTTTGATTGTTGCACCCCACCGAAACTGTTGGGCTTTGAGTGTTTCCCGGTTCGGGCTCCCTAACACGGCGGGAAACGGACTGGTCTGTCACTTGCTGTGCGCACTTCAGAAACACCGATGTCGCCACAACGATCTAATGGTAAACATGTCAGGATAATAATCAACGAATTTCACCTACAACGGTGAGCTCTAGTGGAGTGCTCTAGTCACTGTTTGGTGTTAGTAGCAGTGGAGAAGGATTATTCCCTGGATGGAGTTTGGTCGCTGATTGGATGGGCTTTGCTGAGTGGGGACGGTGTTCGGAAGGTGTAGCACGATGCTCGTTATTAATAAGTTACCGAAAGACTATATCGTTATCGCACCGGGAGTGTTTCGTGTTTTTTTGGATAACAATTTTACCATCAAGTTGATTCGTTTTTTTATTTTATTTTATTGCTCTTTGCTTATGCTTTTTGGAAAAACTAATATTAATTTTTTTTTCTCGAGTTTTACTCGTTTTTTTATCTTTCTATATCTTTTGTTGTCGTATTCTATACTTATATCAATTTCCTTCAATTTATATTTGCTGTCGTGTACTATTTAAAACTTTTATCTGCTCGAGTTTTTTCCGTTTTTACTCACTTGATTTTTTATCTTGCTACATAATAAATTCTAATTTAATGTGTTGAATACTTTTCCTTTATTTCCTTTTTTTCCTTGATTTTTCCACCATTTCCCTTTAACCTATCTCTTGCTCGGTCACATTTTCATGTTTATGCCCCCGCCACCCAATGAATGAATGCCCTCCCATAGATCTTGATTACTTCTCTTCAACAAGCGTTCGAAAGCACTCGCACTCAACCTCACGAGAGGGAAGGACTCGCTCGTTCGCTCGCCCGATGCAATAAAAAGCGTCCCCAAAATAAAAGGCCGAACCGCTTATCCTTAATTGAGTTAACCGGCGAGAGAGAGAGAGGGTCGAGCGGTCTGCTGGTACGGGGGAACCCCAGAGGTCCTGAATGATACCGGAAACGAGGCTAAAGGGAAACAAAACACGATAACAAACTGCGAACGCGATGCCGTTGCCAGTGCTTTGCGTGGGAAGGCGTGGATGGGGCGGTTTCTACTACTTTTTTTTTTCAATTTGCCCCTCCTTCAAGGCCTTCACCGCCATTTTTCATGCTCCAATTGTAATGGGTCCACGGAGGTAGGGGTACGGTGTGGTGGATGTTTTTACTGCAAATCACGATAACTGGATATAAACGGTGCGACTGGTCCTGCAGGAGCGGTGCTGCTCCGGTAAGCTTAATTTGTAATCTGATTTAAGTTTGCTTGCTCCGTTGGTCCGGTCGCTCTGCTCAGTTCGGTGTAATCCTCTCCAGGACAAGGCGGAAAAAATGGTCAAATGTGACCGCTTTTAATCATTCAATTTTCATCTATCAACACGTGCAGCTTGTGGTTTGCGGAATGCTTTTTTGTGTGTCTGAGGTGAATTTGAATTAGCATTGCCGGTGGCTGCTGGTGCAGATTTAACCAGCTTTCACCTATTTCGAGGGTGTTACTTTTGCACATTTATCGCATTTTTGTGGTAGATTTTTCTTCCTTTTTTCTCAACTGCCATTAGCTGTAAGAGAAACGACCTTTTTGGGAGGATCCTTCGAATACTTCTCTCCCGATCCACCACCATCCACCAGAGCTCCATGGTATGACCCAATTTTCGTGACCAACGTGTTCCATCTTTTGCCATCTCTGTTTTTTCTTTGCTCGCCCATTTTTCTACTCAACCTCTTGCCTAGACTTTCATTAAATTGTCTTGTGTGGCAGTAGTAGTGGGAGCCTCGCTTCTCGTTCGCAAGGTGGTAATTTATTGCATTTTTTTCCAACCCACCGCACATCCTTCGGCCACTGGGCTGGATGACGTTGTTCCGGGTCGGTTGTAAAGAGACGGCAGTAGCTGGGGAGGGTAGACAAGGATAATGATGATATTCATGCAAATTATGTCGCCTTCAAGGCAGCTCGTCCCGGAAAACTGAAGAGGAAATATAGCGCAGGATTTTATTGCTTCCGAGCAATGGGTCGCAGATGGTGATCGAGGATTTATTTTCAGCAAAAAAAAGGTTTTTAACTTGTTTAGTGTTTAGCTAGCACAGAGCTATCATGCAAATTCATGAAAGTGGTCCCATTTTAGCATTCTTTTTCCTGTTTTTATGTCTGGTATAAGTAATGTTTCTATAACGTTCTCTACATAACCCAACAACTGTAATGTAACTTATCTTCTTTGAATTAAATTTTCCTCTTCTTAAATTTTCTTTGAATTAAATTTTCCGCAAAACACCTCTTCTATCTTTTTCCTATTTTTCCGCCCTGTCCATAAAACTACCATTTTCGAAACAAATCTTCTACAAAAGTCGGTAATGAGTGACTCTAATAACCGCGGCATGAAAAAGTGTCAGAAAGAAACGCAAACTTCCTGGAAGCCGCTTCTGATTAAGTTGCTCCGTCAGTCGTTTAAACCGCCCGTGATTCCCGTGCTGTTAATTATGTAACGCTAATTGCTCTCTACACTTATTGAATTAACTTTTTCACTTTTGCCACTCTTGGCCTTTCACCGAGCGCTCGATTTTAATGCTCCGTTTTAAGACGCTTCTCGATCTTTGGATATGCAAACGCCGCTCCCGAAGTCGATGCACCAATGTCTCGAAAGTTTCCTCCTCTTCTTCTCCACGTCCCGTTGGTTGCGTGCCTCGTCTGTTTGGTTTCTCCCAACACACCCCACGTCTAGAACGACAGCCAGCCCGGGGGGGGGGGGGGGGGGAGGGAGCATCGTCTGTCGTTACTCGTTCTTTGCCAGAAGTTATAATTATGCAAACTTTATAGCCCTCATCACTCGTCATGTTGTGAGACGCTCATGTATGTGTGCATGTGTTTGTGTGTTTTTGCCAAGGAGTGTCGGTAATTTTCCCTCCACCCCATGTGTGTGCTTGCTGTTTATCGACTTTGCTATTTATTGTTATTACCGCTCGACAACTTCTTAACTGCTTGCAAGACGACGCCATCGAAGATTTAGCTAATGTATTTTTCCCGCCTTCCGGTTTGCCATCGGATCACCAGACCCCGGGCCAGGGGTCCTTAACCACACCACCATCAGCACCGGGCCCGAAGTGAGTATGCTGGCGAGTGAGTGCATTTTATGACTGCATTTAATGCCCCGCTGCTCTGCTTTTTCCCTCCCGAGTATGCAGAACCAACGATCCGTTCGTCCTCGAGTGAGAAGGGTGGCCACACCATCAGTCAAGTTTGTACCCATGAAATTAGCAGCTAATAACACCTCCGGACCTACGTTCGAACCTCAACCCAGAAAACACCCTTCAAAGTGCTGTACGACGTCTTCGGTCGTCGACTGAAGTTGTGGCAGTGTTCCGGGGTCGTCAGAATCTTAGAAACGGATCGAGAAAGGAGCGATAAGGACGTTTCGATGTCACAGAATGAAATGAAGAAGTTAAGCAAAGGATCCTTGCTCAGCATAAGGAAGAATGGCCGGAGACAAACTGGCGACAAACTGGGGGAGAAGCTACCGGGAACAAGGGGGTCTGGAAACCAAATTTCATCAAAAACTCCTTCACCATGAGCTAGCCATTGGTCAGCTAGCTCGTACGAGGGTTATCGAAATGGTGCTTCACCATGCGAAACGCTATGAAATGGCCATTCCCGAACGTGTGTCCGCTGTGCCGTCATGCTGTCGTTAATTATTCAATTAGGTGATGATATGAATGCCAAATTGCGAAAATGAGAACCATAACTGTGACATAAGTTGGCGTAGAATGTAAAGGTACGCGGGAGTGAGAGGGACCCTCGTTCCTAGTGGCGAGGGTTGTAACATGCATTCAAGGTTAGGGGGCCGTACTGGAGGGTGATTTTGCGTCGATCAGGTGCTCAGATAGAAGAGTGTTTTAGAAACATGATTTGTGACGCGATTCGTTTTGTGTTTGATGATAAGAAGAGTTTTATTGTAACTCGGTTGAGGTTGTGAAATGAAGCATGATTCTTTTGAAGCAAACAGATCCTATAAGAAGTTCTCGAATAAGCTAAAATCGGTTTCGTAAAAAAATTCGTAGAAAAGTTTGGAAAAGTTCTAGTTTTTCTTGCTGATTATTGTTTAATTGCTGTTGATAGTTGGTAAGTTCCATTTTATTTGATGATTCCTTATTAAGATAATACGTTCGATTTAAAAAGTGTTTGCTGCCAAAAACGAGCTTTCAAACTCTGCTATCAATTCGCTGATGAACTGCTCCCAAGGTGAGGATAATATCGCTACGGTACGAGCTAACATTCCTTTGTAATACTATCCATCACTTAACTTATCTTGTTGGTGCACAAATACTTTCCAACAATCTTCTCCCATCCAAAATCCAAAAACATTCTTTCCCAAAAACGCCTCGAGCGATCGGCGCTTTCCATCCAGCTTAGTTTTCCCCCCGGGTTGGCGGTCATAAATTCCTTTCCCGGAAAACTTTCCACCATTTCCGCCTCTTCGCTTCCGTGCATCAACGCTACCTTGCAGTGTCAACCTCCTTCGCTGGGTGTTGCTTTGAACAATTTGAACAAACCATTTTCCACCATTCCTTTAGAACGAGCAGCGAACCGGCGAGAGCGCGCCGGCAAATATTGATGAAATTTTCCACCGAGGAAAAGGCAACCGAAGGGACGAAGTGTGCGTCGTAGCCCGACGTCACGCTTCCGTGTTTGGTCTGGCCGAGCGAGACGGGCTGTTGAATAATTTAAAGCTTTTGTCGCTCTTTAATACCGATTTGGTGTCGGATGCTCCGGGCCGCCCCGGATCGCCACGCTTGAGGTTATGCAGTTGGGTTGCTTGGGTTCGCTCCCGTCCACTTGTCCCTGGGTCTGGGCGCCGTAGGAGAAATAGTTTTCATCGGTTTCACCGGCAAAACATCAAACGGAGTTTTTAATTTCCAAACGACTTGTTGTGCTGCTACCGGTCCTTGCTGATTTATTCCTGCCGGCGAGCTCATGGGGAAGTAAAGGGGATTTAACACATTGTATCTCTACTTACTCGTTGGCTGCGGCTGGCTGGAAGAGGTTACCAGCTGTCATAATTGGGTTATAATAATGTTCAATTGTCCCTCTCGCCTCCCACGCCGTTTCTGTTCGGTTCCGGGACCAAGGTCCTTGCTGGAATCTCGTTGAAGAATGATAATGATTCCCGTAGTTGGCCGTAACACTTTGCCATCCACTTGCTCGACTCTTTGCCGCCCAGTAGCCGTTGCTGGAGATGAAAACTTTCACCTTTCGACCAGAGCGTGGCTTGTGCCAGGGACTGTGTTTGTGAACGAGGAATTTCGTTTTCCGGCAAACCGGGAAAGGCCAACGCAGGACGAGACAGAACAAAATGAATCTACATTTCGAAACCATTGAAACTTTTGTAATTTGTTTCTGCGCATTAAATATTTACTCAATTTTCACCCGCCCACAATCCGCTCCCCAATTCCCTTCTGACTCTGTTGGTCCAAACCCACCACCACCATTCCCCTCCGGACAGCGGTGAGAACAAACCGTCCGACGCGGTCCGGGTTTTCAGGTTTTTGATGTTTGCACAACGGAGCTGATTTGTGTTCCACGGGGGTGAGGCGCACGTTACGAGCAGGCGATGTAAATAAATGATTGAAGAGTAGTAAACAGGACAAACTGGGGAGTGTAATTAACTTCATTTAACGATGGCGTATTTATTTTCCTTTTCAAACGGGAACAACGGGAAACAATGCCGCTTTGTGGAATGAGCGTACATTTAGAATAGTCCGAGAAGTTTCTTTGGAAAACATATTTTGCACAATCAAAACTCGTATCGTATGTTCTATCTATCTTCAGAGTAAAGACAGAGGAGATTGGTTCGATTTCTCGAATCAAAACGCGCGCAGGGATGAGGTCCGGCCCGATCGGCCCGATTTTACGACCAACGATCGGTGCGTTGCACGGTAGCCAAGCAGATGATCAGCGAGACCATAAAAGTCAACGGAGGCTGGCAGCTTCCCTCTAATAAAGCTTCCCTCTAGATTACGACCAGCACGGCGGATCCAATCTTTTAGACGCATAAATTAAATTTCCAACCGGAGGCTTGAGTCCTTTGCTTCTCGGTGTGGAGCCGGATTATACCGGGGCCGATTTACGATCGCTTTGAAGATGAAGCCGTTGGCTGAGTTACCAATCAACCGTCTCTTCGAAGGCAAGGCACGTTGTTAAAACAACGGCAACTAATCACATGGCCTCTAATACACGGCTTAGGTCACAGTTTTTCGATACCGCAGTGATAAGAGAATATAAATTTGAGTGCAATGGCTCGGTTGGATGAATAAAAGTGACCCCGTGGCGTTGCACTATTGGATAAAATTAAGCAACTAAACTGACACGCCAAAGGTGAACCTTGAGGTACACTCGGCCTTCAGGCTACAGATCGTATTTCTCGTCCCAGAGCACAACATTACGTTTCGTGGCTTCGAAGGAAATCAATAAGACAAAACGGGGGGTTGCCAATGTGGCTAAATTTGGTTTGCTATCACTCGCGAGGTCAGTGGATGGCGATAGATCTACCTCACAGTCTGAGGCTGGTGGCACTTCGATTCTATTATCTGTGCCGCACCGCGGAGGTAGAACGTTGCATCTTTGGTCGTTGTTTAAACAAGTGACATGATACCAGCGTATGCACAAGCCGAAAAGATGATTGCTGCCAGCACGGCAGCCGCAAAGATGCAAAAGTACGAAATATAATTCGATGCATGTACGAAATAGAAATTATTAAAATAAATACGTACGGAAAGGGGAATTAAGGGGGGACTTCGGTATTTTCGGGCCAAAAAAGGCCCGTTTTGAACGGTTTTTTGTGATGTAACCATTCAACTGTATTTTTTCAAGTAAATGACATAATAATCTACAACTTTTGAAGAATATTTGGTATTGTTTTGAGCAACATTCATTGATAAATTAATCCATGCCCTCAAATTTAGGCAGTCGTGTCTTCGAAAAGATACTTTTTCTGGTGCCCATCGTAGCTGCGTGACGGGTCATCAGAAAAATACAAATCGATATTCGTTAGAAAGATTATAAGTTTATCTAGGTAGCGCCGGAGAGTTTTTGTAGATATTCCAATTTTTCGATTTTTGACAGATTTTTGAAGTTGAAAAAGTGATGCTTTTTACGATTCTGCCATAAAAAACGAACTTTACAGATTTGTTTAAAAAAAAAAGTATAAACAGTTTTAATGATATCTCGATGAGGCAGCCTGGCAAAAAGTGTACAGATTATGTGCAAAAAAAATTCAAAACGATCGGCCCAGTAGTTTTTACGGTACGATGGGCACCGACTTTGAAAACGTTGGTTTAGGGAAACGCTCTTCAAAGTAGCGGGCTGCATGGAGCCTTGTATGAAACGCGCATTTTCAAAAATCTGTATCTTTGTCAGTTTTTCCTCGATTGATCCAAAACTTTTACAAAATACTCTTGAAAGGGTCAGGTTTCAGGGAAAAATGTTTAAAACATGTGTCACAAATAAAAATTAAATACCGAAGTCCTCCCTTAAGCCAAGAAATCTGATCTGAAATGCTTTTAAAAATTATTCCGTGTGTGAATCGATTGGCTTTATTCAATTTATTTTATCGCTCCATCATGAGAAGATCAAGGGCAAGATACGTAATTCTTTCTGGGTGCAGTCAATTGCGGCGTATCTATCACCAGATATCCTTGAAGGTTGATCACTGGTACCTTCGCAAACTGTTAGAGCCCAGTATTTCTTGTCATGTCACAGGTAGCTTGGTATGTAAGTATTCCGTACAACTGACCATTACACACTAGCGGTGCACCATCCTCTCCCGTGCAAGCGTGGCCGGTCAGCGATCTTCCACACAGCACCCTGGAAGCACAAACACAAATGACATGAAACCCAAGTATATTGCATCGGAAAGTGTTTGATAGGCTGTTGGACTCACGTTGACGATTTGCTTTGTCCATAGGTACACATTCGTCATAAGTGTACAGTTCGTAAGTGGCTTGACGCAGAACAAGACTAAAATCATAGCTCTCGTATAAGCCCCACCCTACCATGGTACATTGTGTGCGATTTGTTGACGATATCGTAGGTTGGGAAGGATATGGGTACAACATCTGCAAGTCCGGCGAAGGTGCCATCAATGGTTATAATAGCCAGATCGTTCGCCAGGCTGGTCTCATGAAAACCGCTGTGTATTGCATAGCTTTTCTGGTAAAAAGTGACTACCGCACCGGCAGTTGTGCTGCCAACAGTCACAGAAATCTGGGGAGATTATTAAAATCAAATGATTCTTAGTACAACCATAAGACCAGCTATTTTAACCTACACTCGTTATGTTTCCAGCCTGTAGCAACCCCGATGCAGAAGTGAGCACCTGAGTGTTGCCAATGATAGCGCCGGCCAATCGTTTATTTCCGCTACTGCCGGTTACTCCAATAAACGCAGCGTAAGGATGGTTCGCTATAGTTGTTTGCACGCCATAGAAGATTCATCCAACTCTGTTACCGTCTGCTGATTGGATGGTAGCATTCTGCTCATCGAAGTCTGTAGAATCAGTAGATTCCACATCACTTTCTGAGTCGGAAATCTCGTACTGCTCTTGAGCGTTCGCGAAATATTCGCCGTAGAACACCAACAACAACAAGATCAGCTTCACACTTGGCTTCATCATAGTACTACCGATCACTTCCACGATTGACTGATGAAGGAAGGAAAATGGGACGAAAATTTATACCAAAATGCAGGAGATCTGGTTTCCCATTCGACCAGTAGATGCACGTACACTCGTTCACAAGCCGTTTCGATAGCGGCTGAAGGCGACGAATCAGTTGTGTAAACACGACACGAGCGAAGCGATACTCAGAATGCATCATGCTGATTGGAGGCAGCCATTGGAGTTGGTGCGATAGATGTTTCTAGAATGATGTCTGTGTTTAATACAAGACACTTGTTTTGACGAAATTCAAGCAAAAAAAAATCTTTGTTTGGAGTTTGTGTGGACCAGCAACAGCAATCCTCCTCAGGACATTCTGTGGCAACAAAAAGGCAAAGCTGGCACACATTGCACTGGGATCTCCGAGCTTCACAATTGCTGGTGTTCGAGCGCTGTTCTTGCATCCCCCTTGCCACGTGATCTTAGCAGTGTAATGTAAAGAAAGTGATTGTCGATTCAAGCTAAAGAGCCAATTAATGAGACAATTAGAGATGAGAGATATTAGAGATAATCACCGAACTGACTAGTTTCTGATCTGATCTGAGTTCTGTTTCTGATCTCTAGCTAAAGCAATACCTGGAGAGAGATCTTAGATATCCTCCTCTGCTCTGGTGAATCGTCGGGCCTTTCATTAATGTCGCATCATCAAAAGAGAACGTTGGATCTGTTGTTTGAACAAATGATATCTTTCCAGCACATCCATAAACGCAAAGAGATTTCTGTTGGAATTATTCATTTGCTGCATGTTAAGAGCAAGATACGTAATTTTTTCTGGCTGGTATCGATAGAGTAGTTGTTACTGTCGTGTTGATAGTAGTCGGCGTCGTTATTGTAGCAGAAGACGTCGTTTGAGTAGTAGTCGGCGCCGTTTGTGTAGTAGACGACGTCATTTGTGTAGTAGTCGACGTCGTTTGAGTGGTAGTCGATATCGTTTGAGTAGTAATTGCTGGCGGTAGGGTTGCGGGGTTCCATGGAATGCTAATTAGTGGTAGCTTTGCAAATTTTTGAATTTTCGCATCACTGGAAGGTATGCAATCAGTTTGAGCAGTAAGTATCCCATACAACTGACCATTGCACACCAGTGGAGCACCACCGTCAAAGTTGCAAGCATAACCTTGCACTGATCTTGCGCATAGAATCCTGGAAGCAACAACATGAAAAAATTCTTCAGAATATGTATCATTGCAAAGCTTTTGCGATTATGTTGTACTCACGAGGGAGGATTGACACCAAGCCCTGCACACTCCTGATCAGTAAGCAGCTCGTAATCGGCTTGAGACAGAATACGAGTATTGCTACCATCCGCATTTTGACCGTAGCCAAGTACTACGCACTTTGTGCGACTCGTGGTCGATACCGCAAGCTGCGTGGTCGATATTACTATGGGCTTCATGTTTTTTTGTCCGGCGAAGGTGCCGTCAATGGTTATTACAGCCACATCGTTTGCAAAGTTGTTCGCATCATATCCACTGTGTATTGCAAAGCTTTTCTGGTAATAATATTTTGCTGTTGTCATTGATGGTGAACTACCAGCATACAAAAACATCTGTGAGTAAGATAATGTAAGCAAAATGATTCCAATAATGCTTGCACTCCTTTAGGCGGAGCTACCGTAACCTACCGAAGTAATGTTTCCCAGACTCAGCAAAGCGGATGCAGAAGTGATAACCTGAGTGTTGTTAATGATGGCACCAGCTATCTGTGATACACCTGAGTCACTGTTTGCGATAATCAACGCTGCGTAAGGTTGGTTGGCACTTGTTGCTGGCACTCCACCATAGATTCGACCACCCCTGTTACCACCTGATGGTTGGTTGGTACCAAGCTGGTTGGCGGCATCAATAGGATCGGTGGATTCTGATTCAGTCTCTGTGTCGAAAATCTCCTCCTGTTGAGCTTTCGCTAAGTATCCGGCCCACAGCACAATCAACAACATAAACCACACAGATAAGCTTCGCTTCATCGTAACACTACCTATCACTTCCAACGCTGACGGCACTGTATAATCGGGGAAAGACTTATCCCAAATTCCCAGCATGTGAACGTGAACACGGAGCAATCAGGTCGAAAAAGGCTGAAGGTGCCCGACCAGTTGTGCAAACATTCGTCAAAACATGGTACAGACCGTGGCAATTTCACTGAATACAGGGCGCTGGTTGTTCTATAATTCGAGGAATATATATATGCGTATTGTTATTCATTCAATATTCATTGCTTAACCTACACGTATTTGCTGTGACTCAATGTTTATTTTCATTGTTAGAAAATTGCACCGTATTGCACGCCATTGCAAAAAGAATAAACAGAAACTGCTGGTTTCATGGATGGTGAGCTACCAACGACATAAACACATCTGGCACTACCATATAGTTTAAGCTAAATGATTGGAAGGATGCTAGCACACTGTAGTTCTTACGCTCGTCATCATTGATCGAATCAGGGGATCCCTTTCTATGACTAGAATTCTTCTTCCTGTTGTGCCTTCGCAAAATATCAGGCGCAGAACCCCAACACCAACAGCATAAGCTGTGCAATGTTGAAAGTGATCAGTAGTGTTACGATGAAGCAAGGCTGCCTCGTGTTACCTTGCTTCATCGTAACACTACTGATCACACCGAAGATTGGAAAACCTGATGAAGGTATTATTTAAAACATTTGGCTTTATGTTCTACCAGCACGTACACTAACACCATCTCGCGAATACAGACATTTCCATTTGATAAAGGCTGGAGGCGACGGAACAGTTGTGCAAATATTCTTCAAGACATGGTAAATGTCGATGCCAGTTTATGTCTTTTGTTTTTACTCAATTCATTATTTTGTAGGCTCTATTAAATAAAATAAATATATTTAGTCGTGGTGAAATGTTTGCCTCACATCATTGCTGTATTGAATCATTCGAAATCAGATACCAAATGTGATGGACAATCATTCCGACGTGAATCAACACATACATTGCCATTTCCGTGAGGTGGTCCTCATTTCCGTTTGCAAATTCTTTAAGAGCAGGATACGTAATTTTTTCTTACATAAAAGGATACGTAAAAAAGACACAAAAACGGTGGGCCTGACAGATAAACACTGTCAGCGACAATAAACTGCGATATTTATTGTCGCGGGTCAGTGAAATTCATTTTTTTTGGTATAGTGAGTGCGGTGGGAAATGAGCATCCACTGCTTCCCGCATGAAATCAACAAGTTATTAGCGTATCAGGGACACGCGGTTCCCCTATCTGCTCTGGAGTGCAATGAACTCCAGACTAGAAGCGGAGATTAGAGACAATTGCCAAACCGATTTTTATACATAAGCGAAGGCACATAGGCAAAAAATCTGCCTTCCATCCTGTCTTGTGGTTGTCTGAATCTTTTTATCATGCTCTGCCGCTAAAATATAACACCAGACTGATTGTGTCTGCCCCACTGTTTGAACAAGTGATATCATCCCAATACATCCACGCCCGCAAAGCCACATCCATTCCAGTTTCGCAGCCACAGCAACAAAAGGGAAGACAAAAAAAAAACGGTCCGAAAGGCTGAGTTATCAGGTTGGCGCTCGACATGAAGCATAAACTACGAGTAAATTCGCCATGAAATCGCCATGGGCTGCAATCTTGGAAATCGTATAAAGTTGTCGATTTTTTGGTTCCTTTTTATCGTATTTTATTTTATTTCAATGCAAACCGATTCCCAAATTTCTGAAATGAAGTTCTGATGGATCTATTGCTTTGCTGCATCATCAGATGTTCACCATCGGTATCGCCAACTTACAAATCCCACAAATCTGTTTTTATTTTTCCCGGATTCCCGGATTTTTAGGAGCAAGATACGTAATTTTTCCTTGGTGGCGGCGCTGGAGTAGGAGCTGGAGTAGGAGCAGGAGTAGGGGCAGGAGTAGGGGCAGGAGTAGGAGCTGGAGTAGGAGCTGGAGTAGCCGGTGGTGGAAAGATTACCGGTAATTTGGCAAACTTTTGAACTTTCGGGGTGCTGGAAGCTGTGCAGCCTGATTGGTCGGTAAGAATGCCGTACACCGCGTTATTGCACACCAGCGGGGCACCGCCGTCCAAATTGCATGCATAACCACTTACCGATCGTGCGCATAGGACCCTGGAAGCACACAAAATGAAAGAATCCTTCAAAGTCGGTGTCATTGGAAAGCGGTTGAGAGATTTTAGTACTCACGAGGGAGGTAGCGCTTGACCAAATTGTAATGTACATTCCTGATCGGTGAGTAACTCATAATCGGCTTGGGTGAGGATATAATTATTGCTACCATTTGCGAACTGTCCCCACCCAAGTACTACACAGTTTGTGCGGTTCGTGGAAGATACCACAATTTCTGCGGTTGCTAGGGAAAAGAGGCCAAACCCCTTGGATCATTGTTGAGATTGCCTTGAAGGGTTATAAAACTGATATCGTTCGCATTATTAGTCGGATTGTAAGCAGCGAGAAAACTATAGGTTGATGCGGGATAAGCCAGTGTTGCAGTGTCGATTGTTGGTGTATTTCCAACAAACACATTAATCTGGTAAACAAATTTAAACAAATTAATTAAGAGAACACCGGCACATCTTCTTTTACCTACCGCCGAAATACCGCTAATGGCGGTCAAAGCGGATGCAGAAGTCATAATCCTAGTGGGGCTTGCGATAATGCCAACCAATTGTGTTACTATTTTGTTTGAGTACACATGAATTAACGCAGGGAATTTTTGGTAGGCAGTAATTGCTGTCGCTCCACCGTAGATTCGACCAACTCTGTGACCGTCTGATGGTTGGTTGGTACCATTCTGCTCATCGACGTCCGTAGAAGTAGTGGATTCCACGTCAGTGTCCAAATCCGAGACCTCCTCCTGTTGAGCCTTTGCTAACCATTGACCGCCGATTGCCAACAGCAACAAGATAAACTTCACACTTGGCTTCATCGTTGCACAACTGAGCACTTCTAAGATCCAAACTGTTGAGAGGATGGAAAATGGGACGACTTTTTATACTAAAACCGAACATCTGGTTTCCTTATCTACCTGGCCGCTCACCAACACCACCTTTCGACCAGACCAGACAAATCGGTCCCATTACGACTGAAGCGGGCCACGGTCACCGGGAAGCAAACAAGCTTGTCCCCAAAAAAGCTCCCGCGGGCCGATAGTGAGGGATCCGCGGGCAGGATTATGTAGTCATAGAAATAATCTACTTCAAGCCTCGGCCCTCCCGAATGTATTAACCAAAACAACAAAAAGAAAAACGGATGGTAGCAGACGAAACAATTGTGCAAACATTCCACATGGCGCGAAACTCGCCATAGTCCACGAGAGCTCCATGGTCAGAGACGGCCCCAAATCGGGAAATCTTATTACAATCAAGAAATAGTTGATGCATTATAACTAGCACATGTTGGAAAACATTATAATAACTAGGAATATTATTACAATTATCAACGTTATTGTAATTAACAGCGGAAGAAACATCTATGCAACGCTAATGCGCTAGATGTTTCTGGAACAATGTCTGTGTTTGATATCGGATACTTGTTCTACTACTCATGTCTATATTTGCTGTATCTGTGGAACAGAAACAAAAGTACATAACCCGAATCGAATGGTATATACAGTGTTGGACATCTCAATAGGATTTCGTCCACATCTGAATAACTAGTGCGTTTATAGATTCGCCAATTTAAGCAGAAAAGAATCCAAACTATAAGGCATCTGTTGATACTGATGAGTCCTTTTAAAAATGCTTTAAACAAATAACACCGAATCGAGGGATTTTTGAAACCTTTTTGGTACGTTTTATACCGGAATCTGATCGAAATGTAATGTGAAACATGGGCCGCGAGGAGCACTGTACAGAATTGCAACAAATCGTGCTGTGCTTCGAAACGTCTGGGATTTTCAAACTCTGTTTGAACAATCGCTCAACCAGACAGTTTTTTTCTTCTATTCATTGTATCCCTGAAAAAGTAACGACCATTTGAACCCTTAGTTAAGTTAAGTAAGCATATTGTGTGTAGTTTACAAACTTGTAACTTAAATGTTGCCATGGTTTAAAACATTCCATCAGCATGCTCAAGGAAATCGGAACATCGTTTAATACGGTGCAGTAGCCAGTGGCACCAATCAACAGTTTTATCCATTCACAAAGATCATAAAACCGGGGTGAGGAGAAGGTGGGCTCGAACTTCAAACTTCATACCCTTCATTGCCCTAAAACAGCAATGGCTCCACCCAAAAATAACGGTGGCACGCCTGACAGCACGCGCGGTCGCATGTCAAACATCAATTAGGGAAAGGATTACCGGCCTTCCACCGGAGAACTTCCGCATTACGCAGTAAACGGTTCCGTGCCGTTCGTTTGGTGGTATTTGCCCCAAAAATGGCGCGAGACTCTCGTGCTCGGAATTTGCGTTCGTCCTGGCGAAACCCCTTTTTCTGGATGCGGAACATTCATTCCCCAACAGCCGCTCGCCCCGAAGGACCGCACAGGACGTCCCTGTGTGGGAGAAACCATCCTGATCCGGTTCGCCATGCCGAGGGTTAAGATTGGTAATTCCCCGGCTTTCGAGACTGACGGTAGCCCCGGAACGGTCACCGTGGCTGGTCGATGATTTCCACCTTGGCCACAGACCTTCCAGAAGAGATCAAAACGATTTCAAACGAACCTTTCTGCTGCCACTGTCTCGCACAGAACATGAGGTAGCCCATTCGATGTGCGTGGTTTCCTTCGTGGTGAGAGTAATTCAATACTTTTTAATGTCTGTTGTTCCCTTTTGTGACCTGAGCCGGAGCCAAGCGGACCGCCAAGAACCAGAGAATGTCTCGAGTCTTCCCATTCTAGCGCCGATGAGAGGCTACGTTCTCGTGGAAGTACTTTCGTTGAAGCCTGATTGGGTTTAAGATCGCGGTGGCGCTGGTGGCGAGGGTTTTGGAAAGCGTTGGAAAGAATTCAAATTGTTGCCACGGACCACCACCTGGAAACGCCTTCGCAAGGGCTGGATGGCAGAAGGTTTAAACGCTTTCCTGGTAATGTGTCGAGGACCGACCGAAACGAATGATCGGGGCCGACGCTAAGACGCAATGTCTTAAGAACCGACCAGGCAGTCAAGAGGTTACTGGTTTACCGGGAGAGTCGTTGGTAGCATTTCCACGAAGGAACGAAAAAAAAAACATAAACCCCACTGACCCCAAGCGTTCTCGCCGTGTTACTCATGCTTTAGATATTTGAAAACGAAATCGAGAAGAAGAGAAAACCTTGTGCCAGACAGCGGAACCAAGCGTTTCTGTGGGAAAGGGAGGAGCCGTTAGAGGGGAAAAGACAACTTGGGTTTACGTTTTTTTGTTTGTTGGGGAAATGGAAAGAATCTCTTCTTCTTTCGTCCGAGTGTGTCTCGGGCCCGTATGTGAACGACCGTTCGGAAGCCTCCTCCCCGAACTGGTTTGATCCGTGAATCCGTTGGCCGTATGTGCGACGGTAGACGATAAGATTGATCGATGGAATGCCGTCCCCGTCTTGGCCACCTCGGAGGAGGAGATCGGTCTAATCCCGAAATCCGAAGCACCGTGTTCACCGTGAATAGAGGGCCGTTTACGCACGTCGGAGACGGGTCCGGTGGTCCGGTGGATAGGTGGAATGGTGTTCTGTTTGTTCAAGAGACCACGGACGGTTTCCGGAGGGGGAACCATGCGATGCGGTTCCGTTCCGTTCCGTTGAGGATCGGACTGGGAAGCAGCGGAATGTAAATTGATTGGCTAGCCATCGATTCTCCTGAACACTTACTGGGACTTACGGGGCCTCACTTTAGTGCCACGTATTCTAATAAAGAACATATTATTGGGTTTCAAACATTCCACCCTTGCACCTTTTGTCTCTCTTTTCCTTAAACAAAATGATTACCGATGGTGTGTTGGATTAAAATAGGATTGGGACGTCATTTCTTTCACGTGACACGTTTGAATTACTAAGTGTTCAACGTTCCGTGCATCAAACACTGGAACATACGAGCATGTGAACTTCTTAATATTCGAGCAAAACATAGTTGCGTTTTCTTTATCATCTGGCCAGCATTTGATATACACACTCTGTCCAAACGACTTTATGTTTTGTTTCATCTCATGTGCTCGTGATGCTTTTCAGAAGCATGTTTAAAATTATGCTGCTGAAGATATTATTTTATACATTATGTTATCACTTGTTGGGAACGGATTACCCTAACACATTAATTCATAAAGTTTATTTCTTTCATAGAGCAATTGTCTATTAATTGTGTCTTTCAGTTTTATTCACGACAAATGCTATTTCATGTTATCAAATCATAGAGATTTAATATGTTCTTAGTCTTGACATTCAAATATTCCAGATTGTTGCAGATGTTGTTGCTAAGGTAAATCAAACGTTTCGCAATAATCAAACTATGTGCAATGTTTGAATGAACTATTACATAAACATCTCGTTATCAGATTTATAGCTACTGCTGTTATTATTTTTCGATCTCCTAGATTTACTGTCTAGAAATGCTCATCTAAACTAACGTATGCATTAAAAAACAGAGACAAAATTTTCCGATTTTTCATGGGCAAACCGTCAATCGCACTGCAGAAACTAAAAAGGCAGCATCAATAATAGTTATCTATGAGTCATCAGACAAAATTTGAAAGCTCTATCAGTCGAACTCTAATCGTGATGGCGAAAAAACCGAAGCAACTTCGTTCCAAGGTTTGCACATTTCAAAAACGGTATCCTGACGCGACCAAAAAGATTATCGTGTGACACTTTGTGAGTGTCGGATATGGCCGTTTCAGTATCTACAAGATCTTGGCACTATTGCCCAACAATAATAGCATCACAAGAAGGCATAGTTCGGCACGGCCGACGACTCTGGCTGACCAAAACCTCCAAAGGATGCTGATGACCGAGACCGAGGAAAAAGTGGTTACATCGCTGCATGCGATTGGCCGTGAGATCGGTGCAACGGCCCAAAAAATTAAGAAGTATCTGGAGTACATAGGCATACATGTCAGAAAGCGAATATCCCGGCCACTAATCTCAGAGCAGCAATTAATGTCACAGCGACAGCGGTTGACCACGATCGTCAAGTTAATTTTTTTGGCGCATTGCGACGTGGCGGTGGTAAATGAACGCGATACCTATCTCATTCTAGATGAAAAATTATTAAAAGGCACTTCATATTTTACTTCCCGCACGAAGAAAGTGAGCTCTAAAGTGAAATTCACTCACACACCAAGTTCCTCAAGAAGGCCCTGCATTGGCTAACGATCAGCTGCCCTTCTTTAACTCCGAACTGGTCGTAATCGGGAAAATTTATTATTCAAAGTGACTGCAGAAAGTTGCGCCAATCATCAAGGAACACTAATAGTGCAAAGATCGGGGAATCTGACCAGAAACGATACGCGAAGCGATCGTTAGACGAAATGAAGCGGCTGAGTACCAATGTGATACCAAAGATTGCGAACCCCCTCAACGTCACCCAGCTGCTGCCCATCGAAAATGTCTGGGCTAACTTTAAACGTAGGATCTATTTTAACAATTTTATTGGAAAAACGAAGAAGGAATTAAATGAAAAGACACAGAAATAGTTGAAAAACATGTGCACAAATATGTTTTTGACTGCCATGTCGCATTTACCGTCTAACTTCCAGAATCCTACTCGGAATGGCGTAATTTTTTTTTGCTGATAATCTGATAAACTCCTTTTTCACATGTAATTTACAGAACTAAATTATCTGGCATAGTTTATTCTTTATCGCCATTCAAATTTTGTCTCTTTTTTTTAATGCATACGTTATGCAACATTGTGGAGTAAAACAACATATGATATGATATGATGCTGAAAGGGAAAGCAATGCAACGTTCGTACGTAACAGGAAATCAATCCTTACAACCTCTACAAGCTGATGGTTTTTCTAACGGTTTTGATATCCCTCTCAAGTGTTCCATCGTCGTCACCGTTACATTCGTTTGCGAGGATTATCACCAAGATATGATTGATCTAGCAATTCAAAACACATAACGCGGGGGATGTTCCCCTTTTATCTTTCGCTACTTCCCGGTGGCCCTTAGCAGCCCCCCCAAAAAAAAGACGACCGATCAAAACAGAAGCCCTTCCCCGGTGAACGTATGAAGCAAACCCAAAACCCCAATTCACACCGACACATCAGTCACAGGAGCACGGGACACGAGCCGAAATGGCCGCCATTTACGTTAAAGACAAACGGCAAAACGGAAAGGCATTCGACCAACCTTTAGCCTACCGACAGTTGAGGTCGCAATTCCGGGGACGGAATCGGAACCCATGTCACCGAAACCGTAACGAAACACTATCATCATCATCATCACCGTCATGACCGTCATCATCAATGATTGGGAACGAAGGGTGGTACCATCACAGGGGCAGGTCCCGACGGTCGAAGTCCCGTATCGCTGGCTTGGCACAAAATCAAACAGTCTCGCCGACCGTTCATGTTGTGGACCAAGCGGTTCGTGAAGCGAACCCGGGGACACGAGTTGTTCCAGGATCCATGTAGCACCCCTCCATGCCAGCGATTCATATAGAATGGTTTTCCACCGAGTTCGAGAGTCCTTTTGAAGCGAGTGTTTCGAGCGATTCTGGGTTCGAGTCGCTCGTGAAGCAGATACCGGATGAATGAGCTTCGAAATGAATGAACGATTTTCCCTCATGCCAGTCACCGTGTTCGTGTGTCTGTGCGTTTGTATGTGTGTCCTGTACACCGAAAAGGATAATTACCGGGGCAGATATGCTCGACTCGTCTGCTTGCTCGGTCTCTCGGAGTGGGCGAACCGATCGGATCGGATCCCCGTTTGTGGGATTACAATTAAAGCAAAAGGCACCGCAGCACCACCATCCTTGCATCGTTCCATCGTCCTTTATCCTTCCTTCGTTTAGCATTCAACCAAATCCGATACCCGATTTATCTGTGTGCACATGTGTGTCTGTGGTGTGTCTGTGGAAAAAAGGTTGAGCTCCGTGGTGCAGAGTAAAGCAACAGCCAGCAAGAACCGTCGTTCAAGCCGTTGTCGTTATCGTTTGGCAAGCTGGGAATTTGGGAGATTAATTGAGCGTTTTTTTTTGCGGGGTGGGGAGTAGGAAAAGTGTGGTGTTGCTCTGTAGCACCGAGACCACCTCGTGGCAGTTCTTGATCCTAGAGAACAGCAGATGGTTCCAACGCACTGGGTGCGTCGTGTGAAGTTTGTAATTTCGTGTAATTTCGCTAATCAAGAGTATTATCAATAATGCGTGTGCGGCTGCTGTAGTGAGTGGAAAGGCGGGGTTTTCCTGCACTCCATCACCCCGCCTAGTACCGGTAGCACTTTATTATTAATGAATAATTATAGCGTGCCTTCAATTTTGATTTCCAGCAAAGGAAAAGTTCGTCTCGGTTGCTCCAAAGAATGGTTTGAATATTTGATACACCGCTGGCAGTTAATTCTTTTTTACAATAAATCACACCACTATACGACAGCAAGCTACTGAAGTTCGTTAAATTATGCAGTGCATCAGCTGGAACCACCTTTTCATCCGATAAATGCATTAATACCGCGTCAAGGCCTGCTGTAACAAACTAAATTATGAAACTAAAGGCGCCTGTGACAACTCTCTCAAGTGCATCACTTTGTTGGCTATGTGTGAGAATCGGTTTATTATATGTTTTAGCACATTAAATGTTTTCGTTTTTAATACCGCACCCACCGGTTTGCAGGACAATGGAGCAATAAAGTGCTTATAGCACTCATAACAACGGCATAAACGGGGCCCACAACAAGGTGGCCGCTGCATTGAAACACGGGAAATGTGAAACGTTTATCGTCGACAAAACACCACCAGCAGCAACAACAGCAGCAATTGTGTTGTGCCAAACAGTTGCTGGAGCTGGTGCGAAATGGAGACGTTAAAGTGCATCGGAAAGTACGCAAACCCAGGGCCATGGAGGGGCAAGACGGTACGTACGCACGAACGCACGAACGCACGAACGCACGCACGTTCTCGGCACTCTGGTCTGCGGTCTGCTGGGAAATTATGCAAATTGATCGCCATCGTGCGGTGTAAGTGGAAGGAGGAAGAAGAAAAAAAGGATTCCCTTGTGTGGCCAAGAGAGATGGGAATACACACGATATGTAATTAATGTAACCGCGAAGACGCGAAGCATAGGAAGACGAACCGCAGCAACAAAAGCGGCGGTGCAGGAGCGAGTTGTGGAAGGGGAACATCTTGAATGGGAAAAGGGAGCGCACTGAAGACTGAAAGCGTTCGCTGACTCGCTGGCTGACTGGCTGACTGGCTGAATGACTGAAAAGCGGCAATTAAAGGGTTTATGTTGGTTCGTCCCGCTGAGACACAAGCCCAACAGGTGCTGTAGCAGTGCAATTATGCAGTTGCCTTGTTGCTGTTGCTACTGCTGCTAATGCTGCGGTTGTGGGTTGTACCATTCGTACGCGCTGGCACGGAAACGGAAATTATCCTTTTTGCTAGTGTTCGGTTCGCTGGCCGTACACCGGGGTGCGTGCGTGGCGGAGTCATATCAGAGTGACATACCCCTGTACCCCGTTGCTCCCCAGCGTGCATATGGGGTACAAATGCGTGAACAAAGTTCATTTTGCGACAAGTGCCACTTAGGCGCTATCGGCGAGCCCAGTGTTGGCAAGGATGCTTGGCTTTGATGGACGAACGAATGAAACAGGACCGAACACAGCGCATCGTTGTCAGGCTGGGCGTTAGGATGATGAGTTGATAAATAAAGCGAATTACCGCATCTTCCGCTTCGCATGGCGCTTTCAAGGCTCATCCTTTCGCTTTGTTCGGGTTCTTTAGATTACTAGCTAAATGTGCATTTACCGTTATGGGGAGAATATTTTAAAAGCGGATGAAAGAAATAATTAAAGCGAAACAATCACACGATTAGGACACCAATAAGAGAATGAAAAGTATTTGAAAACAGCACCAGAGAGTGATGAAAAGAGTGCAAAGCATGATGACATAGGAAGAACTGATAATTATGGAATGTCTAATGAAAGGGCACGCTAAACTAAAAACCCAACAAAAAGTTAAAAAAAGATGAGTGAAACAAAGGCGTACAGAACGAATATTTGAAAATTCGAACACATAATCTGTGCACTAGTTGCTGGGTAGCCCCAACGAGTTTTCATAAAATTGTAGACACTTTTTTAATCAATTATGTGAAACTTGCTTCTTTAGGTAGAACGTTCGACGGGGCTACGTAGATGAACTTATAATCTTTGAAATGAATATTGATTTGTAATTTACTGTTGTTCTATCATGCAGCTACGAGACGATGAAATGAGCCGTTTCTCTTCCGAATCAAAAGACTTGCCCGTTTAAGCGACGAACCCGGTTTGATCAAAGAACAATCCGTCGCCATCAAGTGTGATCACTTTTTCAACTTTAAAAAATCTGCCAAAAATTTAAAAAAATGGAAATCCTACAAAAACTCGACAGGGATACCTAGATAAACTTGTATTCTATTTAAAAAATATATTGATTTGCTTTGTTTGAATATTTCTAAACTGCGAATAACCACATAGAAAGCCTATAACATCTTCAATTTTATCATAAAATATGTAGTGTAAGCAAGTTAATGCAAATTGAATATCAACTTTAACAAATATAACAAATAACCAATTGAATATCAATCAACATGGCAAACGTGTCAACTGATAGAATAGGAAAAAAAAATAAGATACCATAACTGCGGACTTTTGGCCTGTACCTAAACTGTGACAGTGTAGGTCATTTCACTGCAGAGACCTTTAAGTTGGTGGAAAATGTGAAAGAGCCTATTCACGTGTATCGCTCCATAACACAGATGGCTCTGCGCTAAGCGGTGTTTCTACGTTGCGTTCGCTCAGGATTTGTTTCCAGATGCTGCAGCATTTTCGCTAAAATATAATGGGCACTTAACTTCCGTTGCAGAAGCCCCTCCAGAACCGAGTTGCTCCAGTAGACTTCTCCAATAGACTCAGTCCATTCCCTCATTAATATTCGTTTTGTGCAAACTAATAAACTAAACTAAAAATAAATACTAACAATAAACATAAACCAGAGTATTTTATCGGTTGTCGGAGGCATGCAAGAAATTGTAATGCTTTTCTAAAATCCCAAAAACATAATCAAAACGAACATAAAACATTGTATTGACTCCTTGATTCATGGATACCTTACAATCGGTTGTTGCCATGCTCCACTACAGTGAATGGGTTCCCAATCACCAATTAACACTTGTCTGTCTCTGCGCACTCCGAAGAACCGCTGCTGGCTCGCGTGAGTGCAATTGTGTGGCGCCATGACACATCAAATATACACGGGCACACAGGCACGGCGCGCTTAGAACTGATGGATAGCGAGCGGAAATTGATGGTTTCCCGGGTGTACCGATAATTAAAATTTAACAAAACACGCACGCACGAACGCGCAGACCGGTCGAACGGGTCACGAGCCATGTTACCGTGGCTCGTGGACTCGTGTCGTGGAAAACTCCAATAAACCGCAACCGGAGCGCGATATAGAGGCGCTCTGGGAGTTTTTCTGGGAGGGACACTTTTCGTTCCTGTTCTTTTTTTCGTCACAAAATTGAGGGAAAACGAGGGAAACCTTCGCGGCGGTTTACGGTGTGAAGCGAAAGGGGTGCTAAAGGGAATGAGGGTGACTTCCCCTTCCTCTCAGGATGGGTTGTATCGCGAAAGGGGTTTGAAGAGATAAGGGCGATGGAGTGTTCTCTGCACTCTCTCTCTCTCTCTCTCTCTCCATCTCGGTCTTCCGTTTTGTCAAACGTTCTATCTATTCCCTTGGCATACAGTGTCCGCGATGACACTAAGGGGTGGAGTGGAGAATAAAATAAAACCAGAACGATGTTCCGAGTGCGAGTAAGGGGTTACGTTGCACCGCGCAAAGGGTTCCGGGGCTGCACTATTCCTCCTGCCTCCTTGCTTCTTGAAGCGTTTTTCCACGTTGTCTGTTCGTTCGAGCAGAGAGAGAGAGAGAGAGAGAGCGTGAAAGCACACCAGCAACAGGAACAGACCGTGGGCTGTGCGTGCGCATGTGGCTCGAGAAGCAGGATATTAATTTAATGTTGAATTAAACATCCCGCCGCACGCGCACATCTTGCCAAAAAAGGCGACACGCGCGCGCACACTCACGGCGGTCGCCCTCGGCAGCCGTTTTGTGCCGAGCCGGAATTGGTCCTATTCTTTATCGAATTTTCCTTCTGCTATAGCGCGAAAGAGATGTGGCCATTTGTGTGGTGTTTGTCTACTGCTATTGTTTGTCTATTGCATTCTGAAGTTGTTGAAATCGGATTAATGGACTGTCGTACCATGAATCTTTAACACATTGTCGTTTTTAGAGGAGATAAGTATACTTTTATTTTGGTTGAACCGGAACCGGTTTTGTAGAAGCTTTGAGTTTGCAAACATGTGCTAGCGATGAGTACTTGATCTCAATGTGACGTGACTCAACGTTACTAAAATAATGCTTCAGCACTGGGTGTCTAAACTACACTACTTTGTGTCTCATTTTGTTTGTAGTGTTTGAAATTCTTTCAATAAAAAAAAAAGATATTTTAAGCTAATCATGCTATTACTCGCTAATGTATCGATAGACAACATAACTAATCTGTACAAGTCCAAGAAAAAATATTAAATAGCAATATTAGATAATACAGGAATACCCTGGTCAACATCTATCTTAGATCTGGATAGAGAGAGGCAAGTAAAGCAAATACAAAACATAGTTGAAAAAAAAGAATAAATTTGTAAACAAGTTAACAGAATGCCTTAAATGTTTCTATTAAAACTAAGCAAATTAAATGTTATGTCAAATATTAGCGAGAAGATACATCCAAATTTGACCTGCGGCTCTGCCACTTATTATTTAATCAAACAAACCATTCCATTTATTTGCCATCAAAATCAAAATCAATCTCGACCCTTACCGCTCCACCTTCATGCTTCACTCTTGCTCTCTGCCAAAGGGGATATTTTCACCTCCTCCTGCTTCGCTAATAGACCAAATTTCCCTTATTATGTCACCGGTGGAATCGCCCTGGCCCAATGACTTAATTACACACTTTAGAAATCATTTGCTGCCCCCGCTTGGCGACCCCCCCCCCCCCCTCCCAGACCACCCCGGTTTAATTCGATCCCCGACACCCCAATGCCGCGTTCGCAACCTTGAGGGGAACCATTTTAGAATGAATTCGACCATCATCGGTCCTGGTGACCCATTTTGTAGAATTTTGGGCGAGAAACCGTCCCGGTTCCCCTGTTCAGTTTCGAAAAATGGTCAGCATTAGGGGAAGAAATGGAATTCGGTGCCTATTTGCTCTCGGTACGAGGAATATGAAGATGCCCTTGTTCCAGGGGCCTTCAACATCTCGAGATGGTCGGCTTATCGTTGCCACATCGATACCAACCGTGGACCGACGATGTTGTTTAACATAATTTCATGTTGTGTCATCGCGCTCACAATCGCCTCTTGGACCGGACCAGCTTCCTCACAACGTTGTTAGCGTTATTGCTTTATTGTTGATGTTATAAACCTTATTGTTATCGCGATTGTCACCGCAAAGGAATGAAGCGATGCAGCTGGTTCGGTAGCGAGTTGTTTTTTTTTTCTTTTTTGATGAAGAATGTTATCGGAGCAATGCGTCGAATATAATGAGATTCGATCGTAAAAAGTGAGTATTATGTCGACCTCGAGGGCTAGAACAGAATCACATAACTGCTGGGTGAACGTGTTCTCTTTCGTTCAATTTGTTTTATGAACCTCCTTTCCATAATAGAAGGTTCCTTAATACTGCATCTCGTCTTGTTTGTTAGACTTTCATTATTTAAACTTTTTAAAACGGATATTCAAAAAACAAACGCAAACTCCAAACAAGTAACGAAATGGTGCTTAAACAGTGCATTCAACTAAACTAATCTCCGCAAAGTTTTGCCTTCCGCACATGCCTAAACGCAGCTGAACTTTAAACAACTCTTCATTATCGTTGTCATTGTTCAAATTTACTACCACCGTCGCAGCTGCAAAGCAAAGCTGGAGTTGGGACGCCCTCAGGAAGGAAGAATTTTACGACGTTGCAGGCGGTCGTTGGGCGGTGGAATGAATCTTCTTCAATCTTCTCGTGTTAGCCGGAATGCGAGCACAGAACTTTGCACAAGCAAGAAAGCAGTAGCCACTTCTTTCTTTTGATCCTTTTCCATTTCCAATTCATTGCGCTAAGCCGAAGCTGCTTTAGCTGCAGGTTTATGGCGCTCATTCCGCGTAGCGTTGGCGTGTAGCGAAATGTGGCTTCTTAAGGATTGTTTTTCAGATTTACTTTCTCATTTGTGCGTTTGTTTGTCTAGTCTGGGGAAGCAGAAAGTCAGCAAAGAGCTCCCGGAAAATGGTGAATAGTTTTTTTCCCCGTTTTTCTCTTCCGGGAAGAATACGTAATCAGAACGAATTATATACTTTATCAAATGTAGCTTGAAAGTTTTTCATAAGTTGGACGTGCGCAGTTGAGGGGTTGGCACCTCGCTCAGGGGCTAGTAGTAAGCGAACAATCCTTTTTCCAACTTTTCCTTCAAGTTTTCTCTCTCCAACGGCACGAAACAAAGTTGAACAAATCATTTCCTTCCATTTGCTTTTCCAGACTCTTCAGAACGCTCGAGGTGAGGTCTTCAGAACGGTGAGGGACAGACAGGTTCACGACGCACATGGAAGGACACAGCACCCAGGAAGCCAGAACACACCACATGGCAGTTTCGGAAGCAGGATCTTCCCGTACGTACGCCACCGCAGTCACCGTTCGTCACTGATGCACTTGAATTGCATCGATCGCTTTGCTCGGAGAAAAGGATCCACTGTCCTTTCGAGGTGTGTCCAGGGCTCGCATCTTTCGCTTATCTTGCTGCCAACCCTTGTTCCTCTAGCCGGTGGTCGATTTGTTTGCCCATCGTTCTCCGTTTCTTGTTGTTGACCCACATTGGCCGGTCCGTGGTCCGTCCCATTTTCTTTCGCCTTTTTTGTTTAGCTTCGTTCTTATCCGTGTTTTTCGTCGCCTTGTCGGTCTTGTGCGCGACCACACTGAGCTGCTTTGAGTGGCCACCGAATGTCCCTTTTTTGTTTGGTTGCTGTTGTGTGGTTCTTGAGGGTTCGCCTGGAATGATGATGATGATGATGAAAATTTAATGTCCTTCCTGCTGGCTGCAACTCGACGAAATGGGAACAGCATAATCCCGATACCAGACAGCGTTATTGGTCCAACATATTGCTGCGTTGCCCCGTGCCCCGATTGTTTGCCCGCGCGGGGAGCGGGGTTGTGTTGATGGAGACCAAGGAGCAGCACCGAGCAAACGCAGGACTATCGTCTTACCAATCGGGTAAAATCGGGTGGCCTGTCTGGAAAGAGGGAGCGCGAGTAGAGCTAGTTGGTGGCATCCCGAGTGTTGCCTAATGCGCTGTTATTGTTGGAAATAAATTTGAGATTCTTATCATGCTCGTGCTTAGCTTAGTTTTTGGCAGTTGATGAAAAGGGGGAACAAAAATGTTAAGCATACACATTGCTGTTGATTGTTTAACACAATTCCTTTGTTTGCTTGAGCTGTGGAATCGTCTTTTTTTTTAATCATCGTAATCGTATCACAAAACATAGTAGACATGGTCTTCTAAATCATTGATCACATTACAAATGTTCTCCAACAACTGATCAACTATGATAATTAAGCAACAATTAATATAAGAAAAATTATTAAGAAAACTACGGTTTAGTTTGTATTTAAACAACTAAGAATTTAATGACAAACTACGATTCAGTTGAGATAGAATCAGAAATCAAAAGATTTGACAGTATTTTGTATTGACATGATTTCATTTGTCTTTCGCAACCACCGTAATGCTCTATTATTTCGTTAAGCGGTGGAAGACGCTGTGGAAATTCCATATGATCAGGAATGAAATTTACAAATCCTGGAAAAGTATCCTCAAGGAACATTTCAAAAGACTTATATTCAACTTTGGACGAATTTGAATTTCTACTAGACGGCAGAGTCGATGAAATTGATCAACAAAGTGAAAAAAATGTATGTTTTATCTAAACATAGTGCTTAAGTACAAAAAAAAATTATTCCAAGGCAGTCAAGTTCTAAAGTTCTCTTATTGCGTGGTGGCAATTGTGTTAGTTATAATCAATAGTTAAAGAATAGCAATTATTAGGTAAAAAAGTAACAATAAAAGTAGAGTTAAACCTTAACGTTAACACATTCTGCCCGAACCATAACCATCCCATTCATACCGACCGACAGAACCTTCTAAGCCGCTTGTTTATCTCGGCAAACCGCCGTGGCCGAGGCCGTGGCTCGTAATTTCCACGAAAATATTTACAACTTTTCCGGCCACAGCCACGCATACCAGAACCCTTGACCCATCCCCATCTCCTGCAGGTTCCTTGTGCAAAACGTGTGCTCCCGGTAGTCACTAGAGAGTCATCCCCCGCTACTCCGAGCAACTCAATTCCGAGAAAACCAATTGTTTTCCGTTCCTAGGCTCGGTACTACCACGGGGGGATCGGTTCCACCTTGGGTGGGGAGCAGCATAAAAATAAGAAGCTAAAGAAGAAGAATACAAACAACAAACAGCCAACAATCCCCTCCCACTCGTGTCGTCGTCCTCGGTGTCGTCCTCGCTGTCGTTGTATGCGTGTGAACGGAAGCCAGCAAAAACAGGGAACAGGGTGAGGTTGAATCCCCAAGCTGCAGGACAGGACAGCAAGGATGAGGCAACAACCACTCCCGGATTCGCGGCGACCCAAAACGTACACAAGCGCACCGTGGTATCCGAGAGAGAGAGAGAGAGAGAGTGCCGCCGTTCCTTATCCGGGAGTCGTGTCCGCGGGCCTTGTCGACACACCCGGCATGCGCGTATCTGTGTGTCTGTGTGTGTTTGTCAGTGTTTGTGGCAAAGGGATTCGGGAGGATCCTGCTGCTGTTTCCGCTTTGCGAGCTGGCGTGAGATGATTGCTCTCGTGAGCACGTGAGAGCTCACGGTTTTCGGGAGGAATACCGCGGCGGAAGGTCCTGTGCAGCTGTGTGCAGAGCCAGAGATTGCAGACGATGAAAAAAAACGGAAAAATAAAATTGTAGTGCGTGCAAGAGGTGCTTGAAAAGCGGTACAAACAGTGCTCCCTTGATCGTTGATCATCGCGATAAAGCGGATGGATTTGAAGGATAAACGAGCCAACGCCACGAAGGGCTACTGAGTTTTGCTTCATTTCCATTAATTTCATTCCAGTTGTGTGCCCATCTGTCACGGTGAGGATTAAAGCACACCCGCAGGACGCAGGATCCGTGCTCTCGCAGATTGTCCCTTGTTCGCGAAACTGAAACCGTGGTAGAGGTTATGTGTTCGTAGTCGCCTTTCACAGACAGTGATGGTGTCTTGTCTTTAAATCGATGATCGAGTTGAACTAAGCCAACGTACACACAGATAGTGCAGCGCAACTATTACCTCGTAATCAATGTTTCATCGAATTGGTGGACCTAAACCCCGCGTATAACACCCAAGTGCAATCACCATCGCCGACCGGAAACACGTTTCACACGGTGTGTTCGTCCGGTTAGTGGGGGGGTAGGCTGTGGGGGGGTGGTCACCCGCGAGACACGTTCTGTGTTTTTTTTTTGTTTCGGCTACTTCTTCTTTACCGCTTCTCTTTTCCCTTGCCATTCGTTAGAGCGAAACAGCAAAGGGGGAAAGTGAGATGGCAAACAGAACTTCGGACAGGGTTCGGAGAATTTCGTGGCTCTCTCTCTCTCGGTGATGAGAATTCTCTCTCTCTCTCTCTCTGTTTCGTATCGGATGTGCTACTCTCGCTAACGGATCATGCGTTGAAAAATGTTCAAGTCGCTCTCCCTTCTCGCCGCCTACTTAGACTGTTTCTACACTGAGCAAAGCATTTTTGTTGATAAAATGAAGCATGCTAGAGTGTTTAATGTTTTGGCGATTCACTGTACCTGAAAAGAGCTACTTTTGAAAGTGTCCTACACACGCCAATATATTTTTTATGTTTCTCGAAACTTTAGATACGACATCAAATGGTTTTTCGCAGTTTAGAAACGGTCTTACAATCTCGCTCCCTCGCTCTCTCGTCGGCGTGCGTGTTTTTTGACCCCATCGGTTCGATTGTTTCTCTCTTTTTTTCATTCGGGTTTGTGCGTTCGGCGGGAGAGGAGCGTTTTTCGAAATTCGGATCTTTGAATCCCAATTTCCCGAACAGTCTGTGAATTTGTGAAGTTTTGTTTGAATTTCGGTGAATCCGCCGTGAATCCCGGTACTGACCCCAGGCCGCCTTCGATTCCGTCGTTCTTCTCTTGTTCGTTTGCTGCCGACGAAGGCGGAAACAGCGGAACGCAGGCAGGACAGCGAGTAAGCACCGTTTCACGAGGTTCAAGGCGATGGCGACGGCGGCGTCCTTCTGCATCTTTCAACTTTCATCCTCCGTCGTCGGGGAGCGGTTGTTCTGGGCCAGGAAGCAGGGCGCACACAAACAATAGGGAGTGTGGGGATTGTGAAAACGTTCCTAGTGTGTGCACGTTGCCCGAAAAGGGCTATTATTACTAACATCCAAGGAGACAGCGCGGCCATGGGTGGAAAAAGCGCGTGAAGGAACGACGGTGATAGCGGATTCTTTCTTCGCCCGTGTGTGTGCATGTGTGTCTGTGCTTCGCGTTCTCATTCGATTCACGGTTTTTCACGGTGGAGCAGCCGTACGTGCGTGAATGTTGTTCTTTCACGATGTTCGTGTGCGTGCATCCCTGTCTCTTTCTCGTCATCTCCCCCTCTCTCTGCCCTTTGCTCCTGCCGCGGCAGCGCTGATCGATCGTGCAATTATTGTTTTGTACCGAGTGCGACCGAGACCGCGCCGAGCCCCTCCGGGACAGCCTTCCTTCCTCCCTCCCGCTTCCACCAACACCGCGCCACCTTTCTTTCTCTTCTCTTCTCTCCACCGGGATCCCGGGAGGGCCTGCTTCGATGCAAGAAAAGTGTGCACGAGCGAAAGAGATCACAACGCTGCTCTCACCCCCGTGAGCATGAGCGAGTGAGAGAGACCGCTGGTTTCTCGCCGTATTCTAACACGCGTGTTAGTGCGCGCGCGTTTGCATTTGCGCTAGTGTGAGTGAGTGAGTGAGTGTGTGTATGTGTTTCTATTGGTTAGCTCGCTCGCACTCGTTGTGTTGTACGATGCGAACGGAAAGGGAAAAGCAAAGGGTGTGGATGGGTGCGGAAGGCTGAGAGGGTGTTTTTACTATCATTTCCCGTGAACTGCATAGGTGTGTTCGTGTGAGTGTGTGTAGATTCTAAGACCGGGGCGGGAGTTGCTGTTGCGCGATGGTTGTGGAGCAAGTATGGCCACGGGAGGGCGGAAATCGGGGAGGCTGGTTCGGTGAAAGTGAATTCCCAAAGCACGAGTTGAAAACGTGCGTGAAACTGGTGAGGCAAGAATAGCCCTGCAACAGCATCCACACCACGGCCACCATCATCATCGGCCGTGGTCGTGTGACTTGAAACGTGAACCCCGTGCCCGTGCGTGACACGAAGAAGATTCGTTTTGTTTGATCCCAGGGCGATAGGGAAGAGAGTGTTTTTAATTCCAGCAGATTTCCGTTTGCTCCGTATATGTGTCGGTGTGCGTCTGGGTGATTGAGAAGTTTTCTTCTTTCCACGAATTCAACCATCACACACACCTACACCCGGTGCGCTTCGTTCTTGTCCGCTCCATCGTTGGCTCTCTCCGATTCTTGTAGCCATCACCAGCACCCAGCCTCCCGTCCATCCACCAGCATCTCCCACCGAATTCCAGGTATTCTGGTGTGTGCGAGTGAAGGATATTTCCCTCGGGGGGATGCCTTTTTAATGGCTTTTTTTTTCGTGTGTTGTACCTCTTCACCTTCCTTTTTGGGCCGCTGCTTCGCGGGGCCAGAGGAATCGGAATCTGGAAAAGGGACCGGCGAAAAGAAACTTAATACCATCTCTCATCCTTCTCTCGAGGGTAGCTCTCTTTTCGCTTTGTCTGGCGCTTTGAAGGTGCAGCCTTCTACGATTTCCTCGCATCCTTGGATGTGCTCCGGTCGCCATGAAATGACAGCTGCACACGGGTGGCTGGTAAAGGTGCGGCCACGGAGGATGCGATTGATTAGTTTGATAAAAGTCATCGCGAGTGTGCACTACGGTGTACGTGACATATGCATTAGTAGAATAAAGTTATGTAAGCGGCCATGCTCTCGCTGCTGGAGAAACGAGGAAGGCGATGCGCATGCTGCTGTAAGCGGAAGAGAGAGAAACATCGCATGGAGACATGGGGAGCATCACCCACTCACCCACAGATCGGGGTTTGTGGATTGGGGGGCTCGTTCTCCCGCTCTCTCGCTCTCTCTCCGTCTAAGCGGTCATTGCTTTTCGATACTCGCCACAAACAATCATAGGCCCGCGTGCGAGAAAAGCTATGCTTGAATGTGCTGTCCTGCTCCTTCGCATGTGCTGCTATCAACTCCATTCATTACTACTCCACGAGAGGAAGGTCGTCGTCTTGCGCGAGTGGGTGGGTGGAGGAGGTGGTGGTCGTAAACCCATTCCTCGCTTCGCTTCCGGTCGGGCACGGAACGCACCGTGGATTATAGCAAAAGTGCCTTTCGATAATCCGGAATATGTTCAAATATTCAGCGCCATCAGGGCGTATCTGGATGAATATAAAAGTTATTCGCAGTCGAATACGGGGTACGCTGGTTCACTAATACTAACCGGCAGCTGTAAGGAAGAACGCGCCTTGCCGCACCCCTTCGTGGCTTTCGTTTTGGGCTGTCCTCCGACGGTGCAGAAGAAGATTCCCACTCCCGAGGGGCGATTTGATCAAACTCTGTGCCATCTTCTCGTTACAAACACAACGAACAAACGCCGGGAATAAAGGCCGTTCAAGCTTACCAACACCAACGGGATTCGACCGGTTTATATAGGCATCTGCGTTCGATGTCCTGTCGTTCTCCTTCGATTCTACCAACAACCGCACAACTGTGCGATTGTACTAGCACCGTTTTGCTCTAAAAATCAATGCAGTAATTTGTAAAATAGTGTTACTAAAAACTAGTTGTCAATCTAGCTACCAACAACCAACGAATCGACGAAGCAGCCATCTACGATCGGTGGTAGCTTGTCGGTGTCGACCATCATACTGTGTGTCCTCCATTAATACTCAAATTAAAACAAAGTAATCCTTTTTTGCTCCCGACAGATTTTAACATCGAGCGGGTGCGTGCTGTGCTCTCTGGTGCTGGAGAAGGGAAAAAAGTGTGGGTGCTGGTGCAAACAACACGGTGATGCCAGATTTTTAACGCAGTTTCCCCCCGATTATTAGTTCCGATTCCGTTCGAATCCCGTACGAGCGTGGTGTGTGCGTGATACGCGAAAAGCATCCTAAGCAAAACGAGAAATCGAAAGTGTGATCATCGACGACAAAGCGGTGTGAGCAAGTGCAAGGTGCGCGTTGTGCAAAGTGTGAATCCTCCCGAGTAGGAAAAAAAGAGCAAAAGAAAAGAAAATTAAATCCAAATCCCCCTGGTGCATGGCTAGTGCGAGTGTTTGCGTAGTGGAGCCAGTGTTTTTTGGGTGCCATCTAACGGCATGCCGAAGAGTGCAGTGAGCCGGCAGTAGCGGTGCCAAGAGGAGGAGAAGGAGGAGTGCGTGCGAAAGTGTGCTGCTTTGTCGTCGTGACCGCGACCATCATCCAAAAGTTCAACTGCATGAGGAAGTGAGGCTGGTGAAGGCTGCACTGGCTGAGAGAGGGAGAGGGCACGCTCACTCTCTCTCTCTCTTGCTGGCTTGCAGCAACAGGAAACAGGAAGTGCACAGCCGGCACTTCACGGCGACGGCGGCGGCGGCGGCGGTTGCTGTTGGCCCCCCCGAGGCAGGTGATCCTCCCTGCTTTCGACAAAGGAAGAAGGATCGATCCGGGCGTTTGTGGGTGTGAAGAAAAGAAAATCATCAACAACAAATACACGCACACACATACCAGCATACCAGCATAAATACGCCAGTTCCGGGGTCCTTCCACTCAGTCTCTCCCGACTAACTGCCAAATGTTTTGATGAAGATCGATCGATCAATCAATCGAGCTGAACCTGGTGAAGTCTGCGGCGAGAGTGATTTTCCAGTCGAAGTTATCCAAACAGCCAACATGGATTACGTCTCGCTGCTGTTGATTCTGCGCGCCTAAACACCGAAGGAACCCGGGGACCGTACGTTTATGCTGTAGCAGCAGCATAGCACAACACCTTGCTACCGCATCGCGCTTTCTCTTAAAAGGTAAGATAACGACTTCTTTACTTACGTACTTACATATTACGGCGGCCATTAATAAGTATGAATAAATGGCAACAAGGTATCAAAAATAAAGTATGTCAACAGACGACGCGCCCAAACGCTATCGATGTAATGGCGAGAAAGTTAATATCTTACCGGGCAACATTACATTTTAATGCTCCCGTTTGTCCAGTGGAAGCATGTGTTAATGCGCGCTGCCACTGCAATGTCCTGTCCTTTTCTTCCCCCAAAAGACGGTGGAGAAAATTGGGAAAATTTGTTGCCGATTAAAACATAATCATTAAAATTATGAAACTGATGGCAAGCTGCCTTTTTAGCCGGTCAGTCAATCACCTGTTACCATCGCGATCCTCATTATACCGTATTCTTCTGTTCGGCGATGTTGTGGTGCGATCGTGGAAAAGAACAGCTGCGATAATCCGTAACCGCAAGGCGATCGCGAACCTGATTGAGAAATTCGTCCAAGATAATGTTGTTGCATGTTCTCATTTCCGTGCGTATGTGTTTGTCACCGTGTCTCTTTATTCTGTTAACGTGCAACCATTTCGGAAGATGCGTTGCGTAGTTACAGTGGCGCGTCAGCTGGAAGCTGGCCACGATAAGCGTTTCTTTTTTTTTGTTTTAATGCCTTCGAGCTAATGCTAATCTGCGGTTGTTCAATGACAGATGGCGATCTCTGCTGTTGGCCAGTTTGTATTACTTGGCAATTGCAAATTTGGACCCGGAAAAGGCCAACGTCTGGCCGGCTACTGCAGAGTACAAATTAATTTATGCTTCAGGCGGTGCAATGCCGCGTGCTAGTCGCTCATCAAGGTGAAATCGAAAAGGTAGCTGCAGCAGCAGCAGCAGCAGCAACAGCATCTGTTGCCCGTTGAAAAGGCACCTGATCCTACCGCCGCTGTGCCGCTTGCGTGCCATTCCTTCCTCTCGTCATCTTCCTATCTACCACTTCCCCGGTGACCACAAGAACGAACAGCTGACTGTCGTGCTGCTGAAATTAAATTAAAATTTCTACAAAACGCAAACGGCTCTGGACACCTTCTTGTTACCTTCTACCTTTCGCCAGCCCGTCGATGTGTGTGATGGAGAGACCCCTGGGGGTGAGGCCTGGCCAGCCGTACAAGCATAAGTTGAAATGGTGCTGTAGTGACAGGTTTTCCAGCTTATGTTGTGGTCGGATCGATGATTCGTAAACACATCATCGTGTTACAGCAAAAAAAAACCCGACGACTTGGGAACACATTGTATCCGTCGCAATTCACTCACTCCTTCTCTCCCTCTCTATCTCTGTGTCGGGCTGCCAGGTATCGAGGAATTTTATTTCTCAAAAGACCTGACACGTCGGCGACGATCGGGTCGTTTGGACTTTTTTCCAGCTGTTTTGTGGGCTCAGACGAATGGAAGAAGCAGCCACAACAAACACGTGCCTCTGTTGGCCTCGAGTGGAGGGGCAGCTGCACCGATCGCGGCTCTCCACCGGCACCAGTTTCCAACGACAGCTGTTGCTGTTGTAGTCCATCATATTTCTGGAGTCCTTTTTATGCTTAGTTCATGGTTTTTTTTTTGGTTTATGCTAGCGTATCTTCTGGGTGCTAGTGGGCACTCTAGAGTTTGCTAGAGTCAAATTCGTTAACAACATACCCAGCGATATACACGAGGAGACATCAAAAGCAGGGAGAATGATCTTCGTCAAACTTTCGCTTCTACTGAATATTGAAATCATTGCCGCCGCCGCCATCATCTCATATAGTCGTCATTAGCGAGCATCATCTTGTGCCGACGGTGCGATACATTATTCATGTTTGACTGAGTTGGAAGAGGTCATTCTTAAGTTGTGTACCAGTAACGACAGTACGGTCATCTGTGCAGAAGATACGCTGCATGGTGCTGCAATGTATTTCTCCGGGATTCAATGCTTCTCATTAGACGACACTATATGGGATTGGGATTTCATTTCATTCCTCTTTTTTGTGCCAACGCTGTGTAGATGAATTACGCTTTAAAGCCTTCAAAGTAAATCTCCTTTTGAAAAAGGGCCAAATCTGGTTTCAGAATGTTCGAGAAGACGAATAGGGCCATCTGTGTCAATACGAGAAACGTGCGAAAGCACTGGCTGTGCTACATGTTTTTTTTTGTTAGTTTAACATACTATCCGCATCCAGCCTGATGAGGTGTTCAATCTAATACTCGGGTTTTCTGGTCTTCTTCTACCAGGTTATAGGTTAGGCCCCGTACTTGTTCAGGTGTACCAACAGCCCACAACTATGTCAAGCTAAGCCTATCGGTTTTAGCAGGTTTTTTTTCATCTACTTGAGGCCCTTAGGAGATGATGTGGAACTCTAATCACCAATTTCCATCGCTCCAAGATCCATGGCACACGCTCATCTGCATGAAACTTTTCACGGTATTTTGTGATGATGGTGCGTTCGTGTTGACGCATAAATCATTCATTAAATAACAATTAGCACCAGCACCAGCACCATGTTGAGTATTTTCTCGCATTTCCCGAAGAATCTGCTGTCCCCATTATCCATCATGAAGCCAGTGGTTGGTGGCTTTCGATTCTCCATAGCCCGGGAACGTCATGGTGTTTGATTTATGCCGGCTTATTCTCGACATTGTTTGTTGTCCATTGTGGCCAACGCGTCTCCAATATGCAGCACTGCAATCGAGCGAGTGTCTTGTCTATTGGCTCCTTGGAATGGCATTTTAATTGGGCCCCTGGGTGGCTTATGGATCTCGGGATGCATTATTGTGTACGTCATTTGCATCCATTCAATGCATTATCATCGTCGCGCTGCTCTAATCTCTTCTATTGACAGTCGCCGTGCCCCCGGTGGGGAGGTTTTCTTCTTCGGATCGATTGTCTCTTCCGTGCTCTTCCCGTGGGACATGGTTGATGTGTGGTTTATGGTTCAATAGAGGCCTCTCTCTCTCTCTCTCTCTATGCTCAGAATAATACGATCCCAAACACAGGGTGTTCCATAACAACACAACGACTGCACAACATTGTCTGGTGCATACATGCGACCGAAGTCAGACGGATTGGGAACGGAGAGTAGGGAACCAGTGATGCAATCATGCTTTCGTCTGGAGCAACCGCCCCAACCGTGAAGCAATGGGGCACATCGATAAATAATAATTATTATTTATCATGCTCATCATCATCGTCATCATCGATGGTGTGGTGGTGACGGTGCTTCGCCGTCTGCCCTCCTTTTCCGACTGTTCTGCTGCATTTTACTTTTAACATTCGGTGTTAGCACATGCACAGTGTGGTTCATAACGGTCGCAGCACCTATGATACAGTTTTCAAAATACAATATTCTCACTGCAGTCTATTCAAAATTTGGTGCCAATGGTGTCTTTTGTGCTTTTCTGCAGCTTAAAAATATATTCCAATGATTGGATCGTCGTGGGTTGTTCTCGTACACGATCCAACCTTAGGTTCTTCCTTTTAGTGTTAGATTTTACTCTAAATAGTGAAAATAACAGTGGAAACAAATGAAACGTAAACGTTACTATTCGTTTCAATTGATTCTGAAGCTGCTTCGCATCGAATAGATTCAATATGGCGTTATTAAACATTATTAATTGAACTTTCCCACTAAAAACACTGTCCCTGTCCCTTGTGCTGAAGCAGTTTGCATGCATGTGTGCTCCACCGTAATATGTTCCCCAATGCACCGTGGATCAGGTGTGTGTTGTTGTGCTGCTGCTGCTGCCGCCGTTGGTTGACAAAGACTTCGATTGGTCGTTCAGTGTTCGCGCACCCCACTGGCGCACAGAAGGGCGAGGCTGGTAGTGTGGAGCCCGAACTGCTGTCTGGTGCCGTGGGTCGGTCTCGGGGCCACGCGGACGGCTGTTCGGCACATTATCGAAAATGGGTTTTATTTGCTCGATAAACAGACCATCGGAGCGAGAGTGAAGTGAGTGAGCGAGAGACGGGCAAACATGGCGTCGTCGTCGTCGTCAGTGCATGGCCTGGGGCCTATGCTTGCTGCTGATGATGATGATGATGATGATGATGGTTGGTATTAAATGATGGGTCGCGGTTGCGACGAGAGGGGGGATCATGCGTTCAAACATACTTGCTTGCCACCCGTCTGGTTATGCTGCGTCGATGCTGCCGTCGCTGCATTGCTTTTTATGCTTCCTGGTTCCCTGTGGTTGTCGACGCATGGGAAGGGCTACGGAGGGACGCGGGGCGGGTGGTCTGGATAGTTAAAATGGATGCTCATTGTGGCCAGGGAAAGCATATTCCAGGGTCCGGTGCGTCCGTCCGGCACGTGAATCTTCATTAAGTTGGCTTCGTTGGCGGCGATGGCGATCGTCTCTTCGTCGTGCACCAAAAACACCAGAGCGGACACACGCAGCAGCAGCAGCAGTCCATTACTTCATTAATGTTTGCTCTGTCTGTCGTACCGAGGGCCGCTCGTCTTCACCGCAAACCTCGGGAAGGGCTGATGATGATAGGACACAATGGAAAAGGGGGGCTTGGAGAGAAGAAAAGCGAGTGACACACCAGGGGAGAGGGGATTTGGTGGCAAAGAGCTGTCCCTGGGGGGAGGGCAGAAATTTATGTGCATGTTTGCGCCTAGACAAACCGAATCGAACACAGATTCAACCTAGCCAGCCAATACTCGTGGGCACATTTTGCCAAAACATCGATTTAAGAGAAAGCTTCGAAGAGAAGAGGAAGGTGTTTGGATTTTTTGTTTGAGAATTTTCTTTTTTTTAAATCAATTCAAAACTCTCCTTTCGAATTTTGTTCTTACGCTTACCATTTAGAACACGACATCCCTTATTTCTTGGTACGACGCTCATGATACCGCGCTCAGAGATCGAAACATAACACCGAACCGGATGTTGGGGTAAAAAAGAACTAGAAACCACGAGGGAGAGGGAGAGAGAGGTTCATGAGCTTGAAGAGTTTGAAGGGGAACGCCACCACTTCCTGTCTAATTCCCTTTTGCTATTAATTATCTAAACTTCTTCCGATGGCCCCCATTCGCGCTTTCTACAAAGCACCTTTTGGACTTCCTGTTGCTTTGCGAGCCCTTTATGACTGCTGGCGCCTCAAGCTGCCCTAGTAATTAACACAAGGAACGCGAACAAGCGATCCTGTTTCTAGTCTCACAAAAAGTGTGCGCAAATTCTATTTTTTAAACCTCACAAATTGCGTGACCGGCGATTTCGAGAAGCTTATACTAATTCAAAACGCTTTTATGTTCAAAGTTGCGTCGCGCTGATCGCTCTCGCTCACAAATCCTTATAATCCCGCTGCATCTATTTATTAATTTATAAACGAACCACAGAAGGAGGGAAGAGCAGGGTAGAGCAGGTGAGAAGCAGATGGTCCTTCGTGTGCCGCCTTTTTTGTACTGTCCGGGGGTTTCCTATTTTTTCTTGCTCTTCAAAACTTTGTGGAACAAAATTTCAAAGGTGAGCGAGAACGGTGAACAGTGCGAGGCCGCACAAGAAGAGCCCGGCTCTCTCACCTTCTTCACTTCAATGTTCCATCCTGTCAGCGGCAAATGGGTCTCTTGGTGTGTGTGTTTTTTCGTTTCTTTTTCTTGTTTTGCTCTTTTCGGACCATCCAAAACAACCGAACTTCCTGCTTCAAAAGCCCACAGGACTTATCGCCGCGCCTGGGTTGGGTTCTCGTTCGGCAATCGGTGGCCCGAAATCCATCAATCTTGGACCCACCACCACCACCGCTGCTAGCTGCCTTCCGCTATTGCTGTGTCCCTTGCGAACGACGTGCCATCGTCCTGGGCGCGCTGTTGAGTGTAGAATGTAACGGTTACACGGCTCCTCTTCCACCGGCTTTTCCTCTTGGAGACCAAATTTTTAAATTCCATTTTCGCGCTTTCCTCCGCACCAGCCAGAGCAGGGACGACAGAGTGCTAAGAGGAGGAGGAGGAAGGGCAGAGAAGGAAGTGCAAACTGAAAAGTGGAAACTTTCGTTGAAGAGGGGAACCTTGGCTTCTAAAAAGGATAAGTTGCTGCTCGCGAATAGCGCTGAAATGAGGAGCAAAATGTATGCTTCGTCTATGCTTCCATTATGTTGGCTGCTAGTGGTCCAAAGAGGATTTTTCGGCAAACTTAAGAGAACTGTTGCTCTAGCCCAGCAGCTGGCAGCGCTGTGGTGGTGATGCAGGTGAAACCATCGTTCCTTTAAGATGCACAGAAGGATCCTAATGCTTCATTCGATCGCATCTTTCTTTCATTGAACAGGAGCGCGAGTGGATTAAAGCAATGTCCTGCCAGAATAAAGAGAATCCTGTGGATTATGCTAAGGACAGGAAATGTTCTTCCTGATTCTAAGACGTTCCTAAGGAAGCGTTTATTTTGTTAAAGTTAAGGTCAAACCGATCAAACCGCATCATCATCATCATCGTGATGTCCAAAATATTCTCTGGCCACAAAAATGGTTTTCTTCCCACTTTTTGAAGGAAGAGAGAGACTTCTCCCATTTTGACGATAATCGAATTCTGCCCTATGAACGAAGAATGCCAGGAAGTTCCGGTTATGATGGGCGCGGGGCCACCGGTGGAAATGGAATATTGTTGACAGTGTCTTCTCCCCGATTTCGCGCTCACTGGCGCTTTTCTCCTGGATAGACCCTTAAACTTCATAAAGGAAGAAAAACAAAAATGAACACAGAGAAGAAAATGGTTCCCGTAATTGAATTTATGACAGATTGCTTTATCCTGGCCACCAAAAGTTATTTCCTCTTCCCTCCCCGGTCAACACTCCTTCCTGGCTGGCGAACGGGGGTACTCTCTATATCTCGCCCTGCACCTTGTGGATTTCTCGTCTTTTTTTTTGTTTCCTTTTTTAACATGGCCCCCAATAACTGCTAGAGTCACGTAGTCTCCTTCCCTTTGACCACAAGATACTGGGCCTAGTGGTGGCGTAAACGTTTGGTATGCCACTATACGACCCCCAGTCCCCCCCCCCCCATCCCGTTCCATTCCGTGGTCCCTCGCTATATAAAGCCATTTACAGCTAGAGCGGCCGCGCGCGCGCGCCCTCCTTCTCGCCACACTTGGCCCGGTTCTAGGGCCGGATTGGAGCAAGGAAGCATAAAAAGGTTCATTAAGTTTACGACCAGCAGCCCGCCGGGAGGAGTGGAGGATTGCCGTGCTCGTAAAGCTGCGACTTTTGATAACGTTTTCCTCGTCCCACTGGCAAAGAAGTGTTGCGATGGTTGCGAGAGTCCCTTCACGCTGCTCGTTCGCTCGCTCTTTAGGAAAAAGGGCACGGCACAAGATCGCGCGCGACCTCCGTTCGTTTCTTGGTGGTGTAGAAGAAGGGGTGGGGTGCCTCTCGATGTGTTCGGTGCTTAATTAGTAACCTCAAGGTGTGGGTGCCCCCGGGCCTTTCGTGGGAAGAACTTCTTCTTTCGGCGAGAACGTGAGTCTGAACGTCGTCAATCGTGCCTCGGTTTGGCGTTGATCTGAGTGGATGATTTGTGGATACCAGAGAAGACAGACCATTGGCCATGCCCCTCCTCGTGTGCACGCAATCGAAATTAATTCGCGATTAATACTCTCTCTCTCTCTCTCTCTCTCTCTCTCTCTCTCTCTCTCTCTCTCTCTCTCTCTGTCTTGTTCTCTTCAAACAACACACGGCCTGTCGCCGATCATCTGCTCTTTGCTCTGGTGTCTTGTGGCACCCTCAGGCCCCAGGCAACACCGGCAGCTGGTGGTTAGTGACGGCAGCAGCAGCAGCATACAGCTTTAAACGTTAATAAATTATCCCGTTGCGCGGCGGTTTCGCGCTCGCACGCCGCTGAATTCCAATTCCATTTGTCACTTTTTCTCTTATCAAGCTGGGTTTGGTGGCCTTATGGCCGCGGCAGCAGCACCAGCAGCTGTTGTTAACGTCAATCCCCACGCTTAACCGGCCGGACGGACCCCTCGCGCAGTTTCTCGTCGGTTTTGGGTCTCTCTCTCTCTCTCTGAGGAGAAGCTTGGCGTCACCATCAACTCGATCGATATGACGCGTGCGCTGCCGCGTGATCGACGGTTGCGATATTGATTGATCAGGTTCGATCAGTCGTTGAGGTGAGCTGCATAATTTCGGAATCGACAAAACTACACACCTGCTGCCCGGCACATGCACGGACGAAAGGTAAAGGAAAGTGAAACTGGACCAGGGGGAAACCACTGGAACAACCTGCTTGGTCTGGTCTGGCCTTCTGCCACTACATGTTGCAGTAGATAATAAAAACGTAGATAAAATGTGACCAATTTATTAGCCGGACGACAACCGAGTAGCAGCAGCTCGGAGGAGTTGAAGTGAGAGTTTAGAGCTAGCATATGTGCTGCTCCTCATTCGTACGTTGGATATGTGAGGAACTGGAGGGGGGGAGCTGGGCACCGTTAATGGCAATAAAGCGCGAGCAATGACTGGCACGCGACAACTGTGCCATGGTGACGAGATACGTTCGCTCCCTCGCTGTGATATCGTTACGATCGTCATGAATGTGGAGAATCGTCGTGTGTGGAGTGCAGTTTTTCAGACAAACAGATGATAGCCACCACCAGTGGTTCGTTACTTGTGACGCACCACGCGCGTGAGTCGTCGAGTCGAGGGGTTAAACAAAAGCCGAACACATTCATTGCAATTCATACGAAACGAGACGAATAGGGCTGATTAGGATGCTTCTCGAGAAATTTCTTACATTTTTTACAAATTACTGATGTTTTCTCCCAAATATGATTCAGTGACAAAAAGCCCTTTGAATGCACTTAGAATAATGGGAGTTTCATGACAGTTACCTGACTGTTGCGGGTTGTGTCAAACAAAGAATGCGTCACTTTCCTGTTTGTTTGATGTTTTTCTTGAATTATTGAGTTTTTTTTTACTTTGTTTTGATTTTTAGGCTTATTCTCAATTTCACATGCGACTATGCTAGTCGTTTACATATCAGTTTCGCTTATCTGTCGATAGTATCTTTTAGATAGTTTGCATTTTTTTAATTCTCTTCTGTTCGGATGTCCAAAGAACATTGGATTGTGAAACATCGTATTCGCACAGCCACACCCGCTAAAGGTTGCGATTGATCCTGGATCCTACAGGTCATTGCTCTTCTTCTCTTCCATTCTGATCGGCCATCAGTATTTCCATTCGATTAAAATGTGTGCTCCGCACCACGAGAACGAGGGGAAATCAATCGCAAAACGATGTTAATTCAATCACCACCGACAGGCGACGGAATCGAGCGTTTGCATATCCTGCATGTGACACTCAGCATCGATCACCGGTGATATAATGGCTTCGTGATTGGCTCTGTGCGGGGGGGGGGGGGGGGGGAAGAGGTGACATTTCAGTTTCAGCGCAACAAACTTCACTACAAAATGGATGGGATTAATTAATAAAAAGTGGGAATCGAGATCGCACTGCAGCTGCTAACATGATTTCCCAATCACCGTCTCGGGGAGGACAAACGTCAGGCGTCAGGAATGTTGATTGATGGCCGCAGCATGATTTATCGCAACTCAGCAATCACATACACCCATTTGTTTGGTTCGAGTCTTATCGATAATGGTTCACCAAAAAAATAAAAAGTATTAAAAGATTGATTTTTCTTTGATCGTTTTAACGCCTGAGGCACAGCCGGGGCTGGGGACTTATTTGTTGATTGCACCAACCGTCGCGCCGGAGTTCTCCTAATCCTACAAAACGCTCCGTGCATCACGGCGAGTAACTTCAGCTCCTGCAGCAGTTCCCGTTCCCTGTTGTTGGACACTTCCGCTGGCCAATTTACATGATAAAAGGACAAGCGCACGTTGGTGTGACTGCATAAAGCGCTTCTAGCCATGGTGGCCCATGGTTCTTCTTTTATAGGGGGGGGATGCTTTTTCCACCCTTTTTCAATTAAATTGCCTCCTCCAATTAATTACACAAAATGTCAATCAAACGGCATGTGCGCGTGTCTGTGGCGATGTCACCGTAACGCGTGTGTGCCGCGTGTGATACATGTGCCTCGGTCGGGATTTCTTTTGTGAAGCAGAAACGGGATCCGCTGAGGCAACAGCAGGAGCAATAGCGCACTAGTATTGGCCAGCCGTAGTGTCCTGTAACTAGCTGCGGAACTCGGATATTTAATTAAATCGCCAACTGAGGGATCTTACTTGGAATGCTGTATTAAGTTGCATCGTCTCTCGGACTTTGGAGAGGGAGGAAATTGTTGGCTTCGTCGATTCCTACAGGAAGGGGATTAGGTTACCGTTGATGATACGCAGCGCGGACGGTCTATAATGTATGGAGGAGTATTGTGCATCAGCTGCTAGTGTTGATTGATTTAGGAAAAGATGGTGCTTGACAAATTTTTGATTAACTCTTTAAGATCGCTAGAACTGTGTAGACTATTTCACGAAGAAAATAAAAGAGTAGACAGTACTCGCTATTCCACTTCTGTGCTGATAAGAACCAATCTACGATCTATTACAGTAGTTATTCCTCATAATATCCACATAACTGGATCCAGTCCCACGGCGTTCGACTGTCGAACTTAGGTTTATACAACCTTTTCCCAATAACCTCTGTCCGGGGGCCTCTTTTTATATGATGTGCTCGTCGTACCGATGTGCTAAGGGATATACAGTCATGAAGAAACAAACCAGACTGGAGAAGGAAGTTCCGAAGGAAGAGGACGGGATGGGAAACAGAGATGGAAACAGCGAGGTGGCCGGCCGCCATTTTATTTGTTGGCCAAAAAGCGTCCAGCGACCACCCGTGGCTCGGTATTGAGTCCCTGTAGGGGTGGCTGTGCCTGATGGCGCTTAGGGTTGCACCACAGGGGCGCATCCTTACTACCTATCATCTTTCTCTCTCTCTCCCTCTCCATCTTCCGGTTTCCTGTATCATTCGCTCGCTCCCTTACTCTATCCTTTGCCACAGCACGCATACAATCATCTCTTCTTGCTGCACGCACGCACGCTGGGTTTTCGGCTGTGATCAAGCCTCTGAAAGGGAAGGAAAAAGGTGGCACGTGCAGTTCATGGATTAATGCCAAACTAAGGGGGTCCACCATTATCCCGCGTGGTCTCACCCTTCGCTCGGTTTTGCAATTGGTCCTGCCTGTCAAAGGATAACGAGCAGTTGCTGCCCCTGCATATATCCCTTTTGGCTTTGGGCAGAACCGTCGCTCCCGTGAGGATACATTTTGTTTATTATCGGATTTGGGATACTGATCGACGCGAGATAGATGCATTCAGTGGTGCTGTGTGCTAATTTCGATTTAAAATCCAAAGCTTGGTAAGGACTTCCTCGTGGAACTGTGACTAGGAGCAGCTAACATTGGACAGCAGAATTCGACGCCAAGGTTGAGAACAAGCGAGCGAGCACCTTCCAAAGCGATGTCGATGAATTATGCCGATGTCATCATTCTCTTCTGTCACTATCGTTCACTTTCTTAACTAAATCAATCATTAATCAACAACGGTCAAACGGGATGACGAGCGACGCACACATATCTAATCGCTCCGACGATGATGATCAATCTTTCAACGTCGCTTCCGGTGCGTCTGTCGGACGCCGTAGCAGACCAGGTGCGTTTTGTAGGAGCCAACATCAAGAGCAGATTCTCAAAGCTTCAATTTGCCCCGAAGCACATATTCTCGCCTGCTTAATCTCCAGAACCTGTGGAACGAAAGGTGGTGCAGCTGCTGTCACGCGAAGGAAACATCCGGTTGCACCACCCGACCGTGTGTGCACTCGTGAGGTGGACAAAATGTTTTATTTAGAAGCTAAAACACTTGAGCAGCAGCTGCTGAGTTGCGATGACGCCACCATTACGTCAATAACTTATGTCACGTTGCCTGCGGTGTTGGTCGACCTAGAAGCGATAAGCGGCGGGGGGAAGGTTAAGTAGTGATTAGAGCCGTCGGTTTTTTTGGGTGGTTCCGGAGCACGATTGTGTGTCGAATAACGAGCCATTTCTTTTGCACGCATGTACTATTCAGGAGAATAGCAGGAACCAAGATCAAGTGTTGGATGAAGATGACATCAAAATTGATCATCAATTTGATTGCTTCTCGAACTGAAGTTTGAAAAGTTAATCCTCTAATATTTAAATGAATGATAATCCAATTAAGAAACTTTCCTACTTATGATCATCGATTACAAAGACAGGTTAATGCCGTGGACAGATTCTGCCATTGAATAGCCATTTTTCAATCACCTCCACTCATCATTCTTCCGGCGGAAATCTTTTGCGGAAAATTTGTTCCACTTCTTCACCCTTTAAAAACACCGTTTCCGCCTGTTGGCGATTAATGTGAGACACAGTCACCAAACCATAAAACGATGTGCCGCTAGACACACGGCGCTAACGAGAGTGCGCTCCGGATCGGAGCCAAAAGCGGATCGCGCCAAAAAACCCCCAAAAAAATCGGCTGGAAACCGCGAAACAAAATAGCGAACCACCCAACCCCATGCCGCTTCCTACACCTCGGTTTGTCACTATTTTAGCACTCTAACTCCTCTTCCTCGTCTCTCTCTCGCTCTCGCTCTGGCTAGTTTCTCGTCATTCCTCGTTGACGGTTGTTGACCGCCGTTGTTACTGTTGTTTTGCGCGCCGTTTGTTTTGATTATCGTATTCGCAGCATCGCACAGTGATCATCGAGACCTGATGATGATGATGATGCTCCCGGTATTGTTGTTGTTACAGGTGCTACTGCTGCTGCTGCTGCTGCTAGTGTTGTGTTACGTTTTGCGCCCGGTGGGTGGTTTGGGCGCGAGAAATGTGCGAGCAAAAGTAACGGACGGATTAGCGCCAGTAGCAGCAGCAGCAGCAGCAGCAGCAGCACGGGTAGTTGTTGGTGTGTTCTGCACACTCTGGCACACGCGGTAGTAAGTGTTGCAAAATAGAGAAACACGCGAAATGTTGTCCGTGGTCGTGGTGCTTTGCGTTTTTTTTTCGCGCTTTTTGGGGCCAAAACAATACACCGAGCCGAGCCCAAATGCGTGTCATGGCCGTGGGAATGGATGGCATGAACCTGCGTTTTGTCTCCATGCGATGCTATTTTTTTTTTGCAAGTTACGTCTTCTCCAGTTCGCTAATCGGCTGCTAGGGGGGCCCCCACATCGCGCAACGGAAGTTGTCTAGGCGGTGGAGGAGCGATCTCTTGCAGCGGAGGAGCTGAAGGAGAGGTGAGGTAATCGCGAACTGCGGTTTGCGTGGAGAAGAACACCCAGTCCAACCGCCCCTCGCATCATTAATGCCCTATGTATGTTTGACTACGTGCGAACTCCGAGCGGCGGTGGCGACGACCACGACGAGGCGTGTAAGATTAGATTAGTTTCTATTATTTTTTTTTGCTGCTGTCGTCGTCATCATCATGTCGTGTTTAGCCTGTCGGGCGCGCCTTTTCGCGGAATAACGCCTTAACGAACCATCACCGCCGCCCTGGGTGGTGGCAGCAGAGCGAGCGTGTTTTGCGATGAATGACTTCCGCTGGTGAAGCGTCGCGTTTGGGTGGTGTACGTTTGTGGGTCCGTAATCGACATTCGGTGAGTAATTTGGCTCGTTTGTCGATCATTTATGGTTTGTTAGCTCGCGATAGGTGCTTAAGAGGGAGAAAAAGAAGAGATAGGGGTGTCCATTTCGCGTTGACAGCATTACTATTTATGAAGGAGGAAGGAAAGTAAACTAATTTATTAAATGCAAGTGCATTAGCATAACAGGAGGAGCAAAACAGTACAAGATCAATGTTATGTGAATTTAATGTTTGATCCAAAAATTAAATATGAAACTTGACTAACATTAAGTTGAATAATTTAATAGAGCTGACAATGAAGAAGTTACAAAGTAGTCATAGAATAGTATGCAGCATCTTTTGCTAAGCTGACGGGTTGTTACATATGAGCAACAGCATAGAAATCTGTTATTGGTTAAGCGCCACAATTAATCGAGCTCGTTTAGTTAAATTAAAATACTGATAGAAGCGATTGAAAATTGTGAACACTATTTCTTGAAAATTGTGAACACGAACACTTGGTTTGAGAGAACTTTTATGCTAAATATCAGTGCTCCTTGGTCGATCAAATATATCAACCAAAGTATAAACAGCTTCTCAATAATCTACCATCGAGTGACTAAACAAAGGGTTAAATGTAAGTTATGAATATTAAAGCATAACCATCTGCAACCCCCACTCATGTAGCAACGACAGCAGCGACAAATGCAGTTGATTAGATGCCGTCTCGCTGGCCTCCGGGGATTATTAGAAGCGTCGTCCGTCCCCTCCGACCACTCGACAGCATAAACATTCACTACTGTTCTGCTGTTACAATGCACACTTCAACCGCCACGATGCCACGATGGATGGACATGGAATTCAAAGAGGGCGTGTGTTCACTTCCGCTGCGCGTGGACCGTACCGGGGGGTACCCTCTATTTTGGGTTGGGGAAACTTCATCAATTTTCCATCCGCATGGCTGCTTGCTCGCCCATCGATGTTCCGGTGAGTGCAAAGTTATGAGAAATAATAAACCAACCAATCGTCGTTGCATCCGTCCGTGGGTCGGGTTGGTTGCTGCAAGATGATGCTGACCGGGTTGCGGGGTCCCCTTCGGATGCACTAATCAGTTGTGCAAATTCCCCTTCAGGGGCCGAACGCTGCTGCTGCTGCTGCTGCTGCTGCTGCCAGGCGTATTAAGTCCCCGAAGAGACGCTTCCCGATGGTCAAATGCGATGCCACGGTGTTTTGCTCACCACCCACTTGGTGGGGGTGAATAAATCGCCAAATGATAAATGCACAGAACGAGACAGACAGAGAGAGAGAGAGAGTGTGTAGCCTGCGGTGTGGTTCTCTAGTATGGCGCGGCCCTAAAGCGAAAGAGATTGTTTGCTTGGAAAAATAAACATGCCAACCCCCGTACCACCCGAGATGGAAATTGCAATTCCATTAAACATATTTTCCACAACCACCCAACTGGGGGAGCAAGGCTACAAACGAGAATTTGCCTAATCCTCGCCGATGGAAAAGTGGAAAATTGGAATGCAGAAAAAAAGGGAAAATGTTTCCGCTTCTCTCTTCTGTAGTCTCGAGTCGGTTTTTATCATGCTCATGCGAGTATCGTATGCTCTCTTCGGGAACTGGGGGAAGGATAAAGTGTTGAAGTTACGATTTACAGCTACTGAAGGAACCGGTATCGTGCACGTGTTTTTTGGAGGATGGTTTCCGGTTCGGTCAACGGGTTTCTGTTGCAATATATTTTTTTTACATTTTTTGGGGTCGATTCATGTTATGTGTCGAAGCATTATGTAGCCTCCCTCTCCCGGGCTACCTTGCAATTGCGCGTTGAGCTAATTGAGGATTTAAAATTCTAATCAATCTAATTGTTCTGTGGGGATATAACGCAAGGAGCGCGCGAAAAAATGGTTGCCAATTACGACGTGACAGGGTGGAAATGGTTCAGGATTCAACAACATCCATGACACGACCGTTAACCGTTGCGAGCCATATTCTGTGCGTGAAAGAGAGTGCGCCTCTTTGTCGACACCCGTTGGGTGCCATTGAGTACGATCATAAATTTAAAGGTCCTAACGCCGTGGCACTGCTGCACCCTGCCGGGACGCTGGTTCACCTTGAAACACCCGTTGAACTGTTGGGCCAAGATTAGGGTCTCTGGATCTCGAACGGGAACGTCAGGGTGAGGGGAACTGGCTTCTTCGAACGGGAAGCGCAACCGCCATAGGCGACGTTCGTCCTTCGTTCGTTCAATCCGTTTCCGGTTTTGCGCTTTCTTTCCGTTCCGTTAGTCTAGGGTCGTCCTGAGATCCCATTGACTGAGGGTAGTACTCAAGGGTAGGAAGAAGCATGCGAAAGACCTTGAACTGAAGGGTCGTACGGAGTGAATGCCGTTGGATTTGGTAGATGGCCGTTGGACCATTGCGATGGAAGCGTTGAGCGTGCGTCATAACACATCATAAAACAATCTTTAAAAGGACATCTTCGGGCGATTGCCCTCGGAAGTTCTGCCGGACATTCAAGTAACCACCAGATGACTAATTTCCAATTTCTCGTTTCAGGTATGTGGCTCGAGAATGCAATTCCATCCGTAAAATGCCTGGCAGTAAGTTAAATGGTCGACCATAAACTTTATTTCCTCAACCATACCCAGCACAACTTCTACCACTTCCAATGGGAATGTAATGTTGTCGGAGATGACGATTGTAGCATACGCTGTCTGTCTGTATCCTGGCCTAATCCTCTGCCCAGCCAGCACATTACATATTCAGAAGCTGCAGCAAAAGAATTCTTTGAATGTTTCTGCCCCGTAACACAGGCCAAGGCACAGGGATGAGGAAAAAGTTTTTGTCCTGAAGAATCCAATTCCATCAGCCGGTGGTCGGTTCACAGGCGAGACGAAAACGTTGCTAGCTCCAAATGTTACTGCAGAGTCGGTTCTTGGATTTACGAGGACCCAACCATCGATTCCCGTACCACAGACGGAGGGGATCAGCGGCTTCATTCGTCACGCGGGATGTGTGAGCCATGCGGGAGCTCACTTCCTGCTGGTTACCGCTGCTGCTGCTGCTGCTGCCTGTTTGAGCTCTCAGCATGGTTCTTTCCAGTTTTTTCTTCGCTTTTTCTCGAAGCGGATTAACGCGCTACCATCACCCGCTTGAGGCAGCCTGAGAGGTTCCACATTTCCTCCAACAGAAAGGAGTCTTCGAAGTCATGCCGCGAACGGTCGGCTCGGGACTGTACAATTACAGGGGAGGGGAGTAGTTGGGCGTATTCAGGGCTTTGAAATTAATTCTCCAACATTTCACTTCGTTCGGAGATCGAATTCTTCACGTATTTTTAAATCCCTCTCCGATGGTGATGTGAAAAACTTTTTCTCCTCCTCACAAAACACCGTTACGACATTTTTGGTCCGAGGAGTCAGAAGATTCGATATCTTGCTGTTTCCTTCTTCCCCCGGTGCCCTTCCGAAAGTTTTATTAAATGTGTCATTCACAAGTATAGGGGAGCGGGGAAGAAGAGTCCAGAGCTGGTCCGCGCACCACCACACCGGACCTGAGGGAAGTGCGGAATCGGTTTGATGTGATACGATCATTTGCATATTATGCAAATTGGATTAGGGTTCCTGGGGTGGGTATCGACGGAGCTGAAAGTCAGCCAGCTAGTCCGCAATTCAAAGGCAGTCCCGTGTGATTGGAGAATCCTTCAAGCTGTTGGGACTGCTGTCGGGGGTTTTGGTTTTGAGTTTCGACGGAGCAGATAAATTATCGGACCGGAAATTGGACAGACATGCGAGAGAGTATCTTCATCCACGCCCACGTTTGCCGTCGGAAGAGAAGAGCTTGTCGGACGATCTAGAACTTGAGCAGAAGGAGAAGAAGCGCGTATGGGAGAATAATTCACATCTTGAATTCAGTATCGTAGCTCAAGTTACATCCTCAATGACCCGAGATGCTATCAGTCATTGTGAAATAACTTGGCAACCACGCTCCCTGTACTCTCATTAACACTTGACAAATGCAATTGAGACTAACTTTCGACACCCGGAATTGCATCTGTTCATCGCTATCGCTTAAAAGGTACGCAATCCCCCTTTTTAGGCGATTTTACGTGTGCGACTTGCAGACCTCGAACTGTGTGGCAACAGTTGCCACCGCTGAGTGTTTGTCGTTTTGATTTATCGGTTTGGTGAAAAACTGAGCAAATTCTAGCGAGCAGATGTTGGTATACGGCTGCTCCTATTCAGAGTTCGTTCCATAGACTTCGTGTTATCGCTTCCCTCCCGCAGGAAGTTGGTTCATTGGATGAAGTGTTCGGAGTTTTCCTTTCCCGAAAGTTTACCATAAAAAGGGATCAACATTGGGAAGGCTCGTTGGCTCCCTTCCCTTTCTTAAACTCCTCCGACCTGCCCGGGGGACACGGTCAAATCCCTGGTTCCTCTCGAGCGTTTTAAATTGTTTTCGAGTGCTTTTGGAGGATGATGGGTTGGTGATGCTGGTCTGTTGGAAGTTTGTTGGCTCAAGTGTGGTTGGTTGGATGGCGCTTGGTGGTGGGGCCTGGACAGCGGGCCGTGCCTTACACACGCATGCACATATTTATGCTACAATCTTTCCCGGGGAGAGCATAATGTGCTTTGATGTGATTGTTTATTCCAGCTCGGTCGTTGCAGTTCATTTTGATGATTCAGGCGTGTGGTGGTGGTGGTATGGGAGAGAAGAGCGCGGGCGTGCGCGCGCGCTCGCGTATAATGCTTACGCCGTGTGGTGTTTTTGCATAAACATTTTTTTTTCTCATTCTTCAAGTATTTTCCAAACAAATTCACGGCCGCGTGGAATGTTTGTGGTCCCCGAAAGGGTGGGGGGGGGGGGGAGAGTGGCGTATCAGCAGCAGCAGCCGCCGCAGCAGCATAAATAAATTTTTCGTCCAATTTATGGCCGTGCGCCCCAAAAGGGAACCACGCAGCGATATGCCCATGCGGTGATGCTGCTGCTGCTGCTACTGCTGGTGTGTTTGACACACGCAGGGCGACGACCAATGCTGCGCACCACTTGAGATTGTCGAGTAAGAGAGTCTCTCGTTCGTGCTCCGAATGCTTATTGAATAATTGCTTCGCTTCATTAGACATCGACCCCGGGGGAAGGTTGAGTCCGCGTGAGATAAGACTATATTTAGAACCATATTTCAGGCTGAGGGGCGTGAGGCTTTCAATGTCCACTCCCATGCTGAGCATAATACATGGACAATGTCGATGATGCAATCATTACTGTGGTGGGATTTCTGGTTCTTCTTCCTTCCTCCCGATAATCGTGTTCTTGTCAGCCACGTAGGGAGTGGGGGGACCCACTGCTGAGCTCGGTTTACAAATTGTGGGCCTCGGGTCTTCCTTTCGATCGTCGCCGTCATCTCTCCCGCTGTGATCACGGGGACCAGTGACATCCAACCCGCATCAGTATTTTGTTGGCCGCGGACTCCTTCTACTTCGAGTGGTTAATGTGCTCGAGGGAGGAGGAGGAGGGACTCAAGTTTTTTTGTCTTTTTTTGGGAGAGAGAACAACGAAAAAAACTGTCCAGAAAACCGTCCAGGAGGGAATCGTCTCGCCAATGCTTCATCGGTTGATGGCTAATGACACACGTGATGGGATTTATTTTTGTTCTTCTTTTCCTCGAAGTCGCCTGGTTTGTGGTTCATTTTTATGACAGCAACAACAACGTTGCATCCCACGTGCTCGCTCAAGAAGTGTCAAATGCTTGAGTTCTCTTCCTAAGGTCCACGGAAGGTGCAGCTTACTGCGATCCAAAAAGGAACTTCTCGAACACGCTGACGGTGTGCTGGTCACATAATGAAGAGAGGGATGAGATAATGCCAGAAAAACCCCTAGTAGGCTGCTGTAATACGAAACCTTGAAACAGGAAAAGACGAATGATGCACTGTTTTGACAGGTCGCTTCGTAGTACTTCTATTTTGACAGATTGAACGAGATTTAAAAGACAAAAGCTGTAGTTGGTTGTAAATATTCTTCCAGAAGGGGAAATTTCATGAACAATGAAATGATTCTCGTGTTGTGTCCACCATGATTCGCGCACACACTGTTGATGGATTGTAAATGGGGCGCAAATAAGCTGCAGATTAAACAGCAAAGCTCGAACAACGAAATCCACTCAAATGCGTCCCTGCGGCGGCCCAAGAAGACGGCCACCAAGAGCATACACCGTAAAGGTAAAAGCGATAAAACAAATTAATGATGACAAATTTAGTCACCATCATCCTCTCTCGCATATACGCGCACACTCTGCACAAACGGAGCGCGGATCGCGTATGTGAACGCGTTAAATTTATGGCTGCCCCTATGACACCGGTGATCGGGAGTGTGCCGATGGCCATCTTTTGCCCATCATCGGCGCAGCGGGAGCGCGCGAACGCTGGCGTTAAGGCCAATGACACACCACGAGCGTGTTGTTGCAGTGCGATCGCCGCGAGCGCACAAAGACACACGGGAATGTGCAATCAATGCAGTTCACCTTCTGAGACGATGGTGGAACATGATGTGTGTCCGGGGTTTCGAGGCGAAAAACATGACCACAGTGTCACACGAATTGCTCAGAATGGGATGAAAGCAAAAGGGGGTTGCGGGGTGGGAGGGAAAGGATGGTGGATGGATTTAAAACCGTTCGCGCCAGGGGCCGGAGACCTCGTGCTCAGGCGCGCTGGATCTCCTCAACCGGGTTCGTTTCATCAACAGCGGACATTAATGTAAATGACAAAGTGTCACCTTCGCCTGTCTTGTTGTGTACCTGTTAGGTACCGTGCTCTGTCTGTCTCTACGCCTGCCTCATTGGCTCTGTAGTCTCTTACAGTGTGTGGAAGGTTGTGGAAGCCGCGCCGTGCTTCGTTTGTAATGCAATGCGTGGCCTTTCCATCTTAACTGTGGTGGACATATTTTCTAGCATTCTCACCTTAATCCTTATTTTATTCAATAAATCATCATTTTCACAGCTGTAGCAGTTCTTCTGGTACATGAAAGGAGGAGGAGGAAGAGGAGGTGTCGTAGTTGAACTTACTGGCTGCTGAGGTTTGAGGCTTACTGGGACAGCTGAGGTTTAAGGTATTGAAAACAATTAAGGGCAAAGCTTCTAGAGATCTTGGGCACTCAGCATAGAAACTTCTTGAGAAAGAGGAGCAATCCCACTAGAAAAGTCTTCTTTCGTTCGTTGAAGCTCCTAAAGGCTATGCTGGACTTATTGGCCAAAATTGGCAATCTGTCACTATAGTCGTAAGTAGGTTGCTCTGTGCTGCCTTGACTTGTGACTTCGATTATACGGAAACTTACCTCAATCTTTCAAAACATTGCCCCCGATTGCACCTTATCAAAAAGTATTGAACAATTATCAAGTGACATTTGAAGAAGAATGCAATCCTAAAGTGATTCATTCTGCAGTCAAATTTATTCTGCATTTAAATTGTTGCAGACATCCAATCGAAAACCTGGTTATTTGATTCCGGATTCCAGGCGGCAATTCATGTCAATAGTTTTGTGGAACTTGTCACGCCTGGCGACGGCGCCTTACCTACACTCAGCAGCTGTCAGTACCAGCAAAGAGTCGAAGAGTTCAGCTGATGATGTTCCCCATAAAGTCCAATTACCCTCACAGAAGCTCTTCTTCTTCTGTTAACCTTGCCGATCTTCTAGACGAAGTAGTACCGCATGTACCTCACAAATTGAGCTATCAACTTTCAATTGTTGCCTGCCACCACCACCTCGCTCGCTGCGTTCGGTTGCGTTGTTCTTGTTCGGCCGTTCAATCGCCCAGCGATTCGCTAAACACTCACTTCCTTCCTTCTTCCTCGCCATCTGGATTCTCTGGGAGCCCTCTGGGTGGCCAGTCCTCGCATCGTACGTTCTATCTCGCGTCGGAGTCCGGAGTGTTTTGTGCGAAAATTAAGAATAATGATCACCGCGTTATTAGCTTTTGCTTTTGCGGGTTTTCTTTTTAATGTTTTTAATTTGGTTGTTGGCTACATCAGTGTAGAAGCCCGTCGGTGGCACTAAGGTTTTCGGCAAAGTTCGGGGAGTTCCGGACGGTGGTCGTCCCGGCGGTGCGGGGCGCAAAATGCACCAAATCGTTGCAATTTATTCTAATTAGTTGATGCTCCCGGACATTATCGAGCGGCGGGGGGTGGTTGCGAATGGTTCCGGAGAGATCGCGGTGGATTAGCGTGTTGGCCGCGTGAATATTCTTCTCCTTCACATCTTCCCGTTTGGCTCTTTGTTCTTTTAGCGCTGATTTCGCGGGATGAGCCTTTTCGAGGACGGGGGGGTGCTATTAGACGGTTCTTCGTGTTCAACTCTTTACTCTTTTGCTCTGTTTCTCCTTCTCCTGGAAGCTTCTGGTTTTATGGTGTTTTCTGATGGGTTTATAGGAATGAAATAAAGTTCTTATTAGCTTTTAGAGATTCGCGCGAATGAGGTTTTCAGCCAGTTTTTGTCTGGGGTGCTGCTGGTTTCGGGCGGAAATGTTGCCCATATAGCGATGTTATTCTGTGTGCATGCCGACAAGCCGTTAATCATCTTATGCATTCCATGATTGCATCGTCGCGACACCACCGGATGGAAACGTTTTTTTTTGTTTTTGTCTGTCTCATCCAAAACTCTCTCTCTCTCTCTGGTCTGGTCTGGTCCGGTCGCTTGGCTTGGTGGTGACTTGGTTGATTTTTATGGCAAACACGGCGCCATTTGCCACCCCCATCCTTGTCCCGTCCGTTGCTTGCTTCCCTTTTTATATGGTTCCTCGAAATTCCACGACATCATCCTGGTCTTTTTTCTTCTTTTTCTTCCGGGCGTTTGTTTGTGCCATACGCGTCAACTGCGACCGATTGGCAGCAGACAACAAAAGGGCAAATGAAGACACTGACACACAAAAGCCATACAGGATAACAGACGGAAAGGAACGAAGAAAAAAAAACGTAAAAATCCGTAAGCTGCTGCAAGATCATTCAACGGTGGTCGATGGAACATACGCAAAGCATAAACACATTTTGAGCCAAATCGTAGCCAGCCATGGTGCGGCGAAACAATGATTGTCAAAAGTGTCAAAGAATCATGTTTCGGGCTGTCCCAGAGTAAATGGTGGAGATTACGTAGGGGTAAACAAACACCTTGCCTAGCGCGCAAAAGTAGTGATTCGAACGTGCTTTAAACGAAGAAAAATTGCGTCAAATCTCACCCCCCAGCCCCGGGAATATGGTGCCGAGGTGTGAAACCATGAACGATACGTGATGATGCAGTAGTAAAAGCGACAAGAAAAGCCGCGGCAAAAGGAGAAAAAAACATTACATTCGCGAACGACTTGCGTTTCAAGAGGTGTGCGCGGTGGTGAAGAACAATGAGGTGGGGTAACGGCTGCGGCGACGGTGGCCGGAGAGCGAAATGAACATTACATAAATAAATTTCCTGAGACCCCGACCTAGGGTAACAAAAATAAATTTCAATGTACGAACGAACAAGAAAAAGAAGAAGAAGACGACGAAATGAAGAATAAAGAAACGGAGAGAAAAAAGGAAATGGAATCGTTCACAAACACACCGTCAGTGCCAACGCAACATCAAACCAACACACCACACCTTCATGCTTCGTGCATCTCTTTCCAGCATGCTTGGGCAGCATAACCCGATAGAATTCTCATGTTCACCCCGTTGGACTCCACGCAACAACACAACATGGCAAAGTAGGCCTTCGATGTGTGCGTGCATGGCAGGCTGCCCTGGAGCGAGAAAGAGACAAAAGGGACAGGTTGACGCGAGATGGAAACTCTCGGCATCGTTATCGGGGATTGCGTGTTGTTTGCTAATTTTTGGCTTAGGATAAGATCCAAAGGAACTTCCTTAAATTTACAGCTTTACCATCGGTCACTACGGTGATAATTGATTTCGAAACAATCATTGAAAAAATCGGTCAAATTTTTCCGGACAACTGATAGAAAATTCGTTCAAGATTTAAATAGACAGGAATAAAATTTTCCTAAAACATGACATAAAACGCGCTTCTACTTTTCAAGAAAAGCAGTTTATCTCTATATTCTACGTCTCATAAACTAATAACATTTCTAAAAACGATTTAAATCCTACGAACTTTTCTTCCCGTTGATTAATTGTTGGATTCTTTGTTGATTCCTTGTTGCTTAAAAACAAGAATATAACCTATTTTTGGGTTCCTTTAAAACGTGAGGCTAATGAACCCCGTCATAGTGGTGTGCATCTCCCTCTCTTGTTCACCCAGACTGGAAGAAATTAAATTCTCATTCGAACATGTCCTAGCGTTGACAGGCGAAATGTGAAGCGACGCGCCACACGAAAAAAAAAACTAAAGGACACCAATCGAAATGGTCCTTTTCGGATAGAGCGAGCCTTCTCGCAGTTGAACACTTGAACGATAGGGGACACAGTGGTGCTGTCGCACAAAAAAAACCAATTGCGCAAAAATGGCAAAAAAATGCTGAAAATGAAAACGTTGAACCCACGGCAGAGCAAGCCACGGTTAAACATTCCTCGACATGCGCACACAGCCGGGATTGGTTGTGAGGTTGCGATACAAACAGTGAGCAGGCCCCTTGGAGTACTTGGTTATGAACATAGAAGTGCCGCACGGGGGGAGACAACGCGACAGAGAAAGAGCGGGAGTTTGTGAGGTGCATCGGTTATGCGAAAAATCGTTTAACGGCAAAAACGTACCAGGCACAATGACTGACGGTGGACCAAGCGACCACACCCCGCTCTTGTCACCTTTTTTCGCGAATGTGCCGGCGGATGTCAAGTGATTTCCGGTAAAAGACGATTTCCGCCGATGACAGCCGATGGTGGCGTGTCTCGTACCCTGTTTGTGTTCTGTTTTATAGGCGGAAAAAAAATCTCATTTCGCAACACGGAAACCGGCGTATGATTTGTCGCCGCGAAGGGAGTGGATGGTGGTGCAATTTTCCCGCTGCATAAAACGGTTGCGGAATCAATAATGTGATTCATAAAAAAGATGAACTTTAGCGAGCGTTCGATATTTTACTATAAAAAGTCGTTGTTAAGATGCATTACCACACAAAGCGACATATCATTAAACGTTCAGCGAACGATTCCATCTTTGCCACAAAGCACGTGGTGCGTTCGTAATTCGCCGCAACGCGGTTTAGTTGTTTTCTTTTTCTGCAAACCACGAATCTGTCAGTTGGCGGCGGTTTTTTGTTAACCGTTCCACTCACGCACACAGACACCGATGTCGCGTTGTCACCACGGCACGGCACGGCATGCTTAGGTATTTAATTCTCCTCATCACCCTCTCCCCTTTTGGGCGACGCTGTTTCGCGGTTTTTTTTGGCAAACGACGACGACCGCGACGACGGCAGCAAGTTTGTTGATCTCGCCGCCGCTCGCGGTTTCCCGCCATCATCATAGCATGCCATGCCATGCCATGTGCTGCTGCGTCGTGTGCGCTTGTTTTGCGCTAACCCTCTCCGGCCGCCGGTCAACCTTCTTTTTGCCCCTTTTTTTTTTGTTTATTGCCTTTCGCTGTGATTTGGTGTTTTGCTTAAGATTGCGACTGGTGCGCGCGCGCCTGTGTCTGTGAAGCTGGGATCGGATCGGATACCCTTTCCTTGAACTCCCAACACACCCGGAGAGACATTAGATGGCTGTCGTTGTTCGCCTTAAATCTGGCGTGTTGGTGGCCGGCGGCTGGGTGGAGCTTTTGGCCGTTTGCGCCCTCATCTCAAAATGCTCGCACCCATCGCCATCATCATCATCACCATCATCGTCATCGTCCTGGTCGTGGGGTACGTATTTTGACCGCTCGAAAGAAAGAGCGGTACGACGACGATGGACACAGAGTATTTGGCCGGCGAGCAGGAAGATACCAGCAGTGTAGAGTAACGTGGTATCGCGAGAGACGAGGCCAAGGAAGGTTGTTGACCTTCGCTTTTAATATAGAAGATTTCGTGTGTGGCGGCGGACTGTGACTGTTTCATGTTCCATGTTCCATGTGTGCGTGCGTGCGCCTGCGGTTTCACTGGCGCGGTCGAGATGGGATGGTCGAGAAGTTGCTTTGGAATAGAGCACAACGAGAGAAAGAGAGAGAGAGAGAGGCCAGGCCAGCTTTGATGCGGACGGCGAACGATCGTCGTGACAATTCGTTGTGCGGTGGTTAGTTTTAACTGTTTTCCATCCCCCCTCGCAGGTAGCAGCGAAAGGGGTGGGTAGGCCATGAGCTGTCACTCTCCCGCGATACCACTCTCGCGAATTCCTTCGTTCCCATTCGGTGGATGAAGAAAGAAATTCTCACGGAGGGCGGGAGCAGGCAGTCCCGGTGTTCTCCGGTGGTTCTGGATGGTGCGGTGTTTGTAGTGGCACGCAATTTAAATACCACTCCGATCGATTTCGAGGTTGGTTTCTGCTGCGCGCCCCCGGAACGAACAGTTTTGACATCTCGCAGACAGGAGGCGACGACCGTGGTAGTGGTGCGCATGTGTGCTTTGATTTTCCTTGTTTTTGTTTATGAAAATAAAAAGCACATCTAGAAGTGTCATTGAAACAGATGTTTTCCGTTCGATACGCGAACGTTTGTCGGCGTATCAAGGTTTTTATCGCACCTTGTCCGCTATAAACAAACGTTCGCGCTCGCTGCGTCGCTTCGGATCGTGCCACACACCTCCTGTCTGGCAGCAAATACACAAAAGACGGCTGGAGCTAAAAACAAAACCTCCGCATCGACGGTGGCGGCCACATGTGTAAGAAGATGCGCGTACCACAACACACCGGCCAGTCATGGTGCAGTGCATTTTCCGTCGAGAAAGAGAGTACCTGGCCTAGAAGCTGGCCTTGGTGTTTTTACGTCGCTTAACCCGGCTTCAATGTCTGCGTGCACACACCTTTGACGTCGAATCTCTGGCGTGCGTTGTCTGGCTGGGGTTCCTGCTGCAGCTGCTGCGTTCTGTACCTGCTGTCAACGTCCATCCACTAACTACTGGCTGACTGACTGGCCTAGTGGTGGTGGTGATCGCCTACCTTTTGCGTGTGATGTCATCGCCGTAGGACGCACTCTCAGTTGCAGCAGGTTCCGTGCCAGTTCTTGCCGATTCTAGCGATCAAAAGTTAAATTGATATCTCTTTTTTGGGTTCCTGTCTCTCTGTCCTGACAGATAGTGCCGGATCTGATCGAGATTATTGTGGGAATCGTGTTAATCTTCGAGGAGTTTCGATCTAAACCCATCTCTGCGCGTGTGTCTGCGATTCCTTTTTTTCGGAACATCGCCCCACGGTTAACCTCCATTGTACGACGCGACGGTGCTGCATCACGTTCGATGCACCGAGACGACCGAGCATTGTGTGCGTGCAACACGCGTTTCGTTCGGTGGCGGGGGTTTGGAAGACGACAAAGTCGGCCAGCGGACGGAGAAGGGTGCAGCAAAGGCAACGCTGATGCCGACGGCTACTTGGATGATGATGATCATCACGATTGCATGGCGAAGGACATTGACATTGTTTTCCGTTGGCCTCGGTGGTGGTGGCGGCGCCGTCGGCTGCACACATACACATACGCTCACCGGATTACATGTCCGCGGGCTCATTCCTTGCGTCGGGCTCACCTGGCTGGATGACTGGCTGGCTGTCTGTGGCCATCTCGGATCGTCTCGCATCGTCTCGGAGTATTCTTTATTGCATTTTGGCTCCTCCATCCTTTATCGCTCGCTCTCTTTCTGTCGTAAGGAGTTTTTCGTTTTCTTCCTTGCCGTTTGCCGTGATTTCGAGGAGGGGGGGGGGGGGGGGGTGGAACTCGCGATTGTTGCACCGAAAATTGGCACATCCAACTCCTTCCGTGCCCTTCTTTCTTCCTGCGTGCATCTTTATACAGCCGGCCGCCCGGCCAACCTTTTTTAAGAGGCCAGTGCGTCATTTCTGGATTCCTTTTTGTTCGGCGCGTTCGCGACTCAAACGCACCACCACCCCTCTCTTCCATTCCATATTCTGTGTCAATGAATTTATCGCTCAGTGGCTCGCGAAACTCCCAGTGTCCCGCCAGAGTGGTGGCCGATTTTGCTCCACTTTGCCGGGGAATCCGGTTTTTATGTAGTTCTTTTTCTTTCGCTGTTTTTTTGTTGTTGTCCGTTTTTTTGCATGCTACGACGTCGTTTGATCGATTCGACTGCAGCCTGTATTCGCGGGAAGGGTTTCCATTCCGCGTTTGATAAAATATTTGCACCCAAAATCATTGATTAATTTTTAGTGACTGTTAAGGCTTTTTTTCTAATTGAATTAATATTGTCTTAAAAATGATGTATAGCTTAAAAGTTGTTGTAATAATACGAAATTTTACGTCTCACTTGTCAAAAGAAGAAGCCTTTTCTTCTTGTTCTAAAAGTCGAACGAAAAAATATTTATGACAATGCACTCGCCGCCAATCCTCTATTCGCCCAATCACTAGACAAAAAGACCTCACCGGAGGAGTGCTGAGTTTATAATCTCGACCCACACTTCACCTTACTTGCCAAACCCAAGGGAAGAAACATAAATCTCGGCACTGGGGACACGGCGGCGGAGCGAAGGAGCACACTTGCCAGCAAGTTTCCATATTAGCCGACCCATTTGCCGACCGCAACCCAACCAAACCGCCATCCAACACACCACCACCCGCCTTCGCCGGTTCCACGGTTTTTAGGCAAAGTGTTTATTGCACTGCTCGCGCGTCTCGTGCGCGAATCTTTGGTAGAATCCGTTTTCTGTCGTCCGATTCGTTGTGCGGATGCGCCTTCACGATGTTCTTCGAATTTCTTCCGCATACCGGCAGCCGGTGGAGAGGAGACCTCCCAGACAGATTATTTTACATTTTATACGACCATAATTCAGCTATTGTCAAATGACTGTAAACTTTCTTCTGCCAACGGTTTTGCTTTAACGGAGTTTTTTTTCTCTTCATTTCTTTGCCAGGTATGTTTGGGAGTAACAGCGGCGCGATAACACGTTTCCATCAGTTCTCAAATCACTGTGCACAGAGGAGTTCGAAGACGACGTTAGGGGAGAAGAATTCTGCAAGTAAAATGGTAACTTTTAAGAATTATTGGTGTGGAGATGCGGCTCTGTTGACGTAATCGCTCAGTTTTCAGACATATTGTTCGTTAGTATCTTCATCTCTTGCCCATTCTAGAACATGGAGAATAGATGAGTTCAGATTGAGATTCAGATTCAGATCTAACGAGCAGTATAACTTTTGCCACATGATTATATTAAAGTAGTGCTAGAATAGGGCACCTGTATCTGATATTTAATATCCTCGGTAGTGAGCATTGCTTAAACCTAAGTGAGGAATACTCTGTTACATCTTCCTTTTTCGTACCCACCCAAAAAATATGATTGATATGATCGTTTTTATCTTGGCATTATTTCATTTTCAAATTCCTCCCTATCTCTTCTCATCATAAATCAACATTATGATGATGATGATGATCAGCATCATCAGGGTCACCGTTGTCGTTCTCTCGTCCCTTACGTGGGTTTGTCTCGTGCATAGAGGAATTATAAAACAAAAACCAATCGGTTGCGACCACCAGCAGCAGCAGCAGCATTGGTGTCCGATGTGTCCGTTAGTGTGTGTACCGATGCATTTTGCCTTGGGTGGTGGGAGTTTTAGAGGGTTTGCGGGGGGTGCAGAGGGGCCTCTGGTGTGCATAACGTTTGATGCAAAGCCTGCACCACCGCCGTCGCCGCCGGAAGATGCTGCCCGGAGGGTGGTGCAGAGGGCCACGTTTAGCTGCAACTTTGCTGGCAGTTTCTTTGTTCAACGATCCTCTTGCCCCCTCCTTCATTGGCTTGAGTTTTGTACTTTTTTTTTTGCTTCCTCGTCACAAGCAGAACACAAGGGAAGGGTGTTTTGCACTTTTTGTTGCTGTTGCTGCTGCTGCTGCTAGTCTCTTTAGGTCGTTTAGCTTCCTTCCCATCGGTTGGCTTTGCTGGAAGGTTCTTGTGTTCCGTCGGCGGTTCCCACTCTGCCCGCGAGACAAACGAACCGTGTATTGCGTTGTGCAGTTGCGTGGTTTCTCTCCTTATTTTTGTTTTTTGCTGCTGCTGCTATTTGTTACGTTCAAGATCGTCGATTGTGCATCTTGTTGTTGGTGGGGTGTGCAGCCAGTCAGTTGCGGGGCATATTAACGTTGGCGAGATTGTATCGAAAACGATTATCATCTATCCGTCCGATCGCGCTTTTGGCTTTTGGGTTGCTACGTTTCGGGTTTTTTATGCTTTATGTATTCGGGTATTCTTATGCATCTTGTTTTTAGAACACAATTTCGGAGAGTTTCGTTAAATAAATCTCTATTGCATCGCAGAACTTTGCGGTGTTTTTGATCTTGTTAACAATATAGCAATCCAAATAGGCCACATTTGTAATATTGCGTGTGCGCATTTTCGATCAGAGTAACGCTGGTGATTTATTGCACGTTCAGTTGTTCAATACGTTACAGAAGTAAAGTAAACTTCTATCAATCTTTTTGTTCTTGGTTCTTTGTAATGTTTATATTACCTGAACCAACAGCAATATTAATTGGAATTCAATGTCTAATATTTTCAAAAGTTTGGCAACAGTTGTGTAGCGAATTTTCTTTAAAAAAATTTAAGTGCAAAGTGCCTTCAAAAAGGAAAAAAACAATCTAATGTAATCGCTCCGCATCACGAAAGGAGCATAGCTTAAATTGTCCAACCTACGGCCATTAAATCACCAGAACCATGCTTCCCTCGAATTCTCGCGCTTGAAACATATTAAAAATGCATTAGCGGCCCGCACTAGTGTCTGTTATCTCTCGCTCCCACGATCTGTGAAGGACCATCTCGTTGCGTCTCCACTGAAAGAAAAAAAAAGCATTTGTTTACAAACTACTGGCTACTAAGAAGATTTTGCTGTGGCTGCTGTGTGGATACGATTTGTCAACCATCAAATCCCTTTTTCACTCCCCCGCCGAGCATCTTTTGCCTTCTTGGTTTATACACATATTCATCTATTGCTTGTAAACAGTGACGGGAAAACAAATGTAAAATCAGCTTAAACCAGGAGGAAGAAGAAACACCGCCATGGCTACGACACGGACACGGAACAGCACACCGTGATTCGAAACTGTACGTGTGTAGCTCCATCTCATTCTGTCGCACGATAGCGTTCGCGGTCATCTCGTCGCCCCCCCCCCTCTCTTTAGCCGCCATCTGATCGCAGTAGACGACGATGCAGCAGTTTCAATTGCAGTCGCCTTGGCGTTGATGTTGTTCAGGGAAGTGGGGGAGGGGGGGCTTGCGGTTGGTGGTGTGCTGATGCAGCAGCCCCCACGTTGCGGTTCAATTCCGTTGGCTTGGGTGGCTGGCTGGCTGGCCGTAGCCCTGACCACACGAGCAGCGTTAGCGATGAGGAGTGGTGGGTTAGAGGTAGGGGAGTTGTGGAAGAGGAGAGCGCTTAATCGATGCCGCCAACCGGCCGCGCCGTCGCCGCCGGCTGCGACAACCACACGTACGCACAGACACATTCACAGCAGCAAGGTGCATCGAACTTTGGTGTGCGCGACCGTCCGGTACACCCATCCGGCCAATAAGTGCGAGCGAGCGAGAGAGACCGAGTACTTTCTGGGAACGGAAGACGGAAGTGTACTCCGCGGGAGGGACGGGGGTGTACGCGAGAGCGAGAGAGAGAGAACGATTCGTTACCATGGTTACTCCTTTTCGAGCGCGAACAGCTCGCGCTCTTTGGTAGCACGCGGCGGCGCACTCTCACTCTCGTGAGCATCGTGAAATCGCGGGCGCGCTCTCGGCAACCGAAGTTCGCTCTTCTTCTTCTTCTTTTTCTTGTTCTTATCGCAACGGCTTGAAGTGTTGCAGGAGGAAGAGCAGGGGAGGGGGGATACCAACGTTCGCTTTGGCGCACGTACGCATCATCGGGCTCGACCGGACACGCCAGCGGAGGGTGGGGGAAAAAAGATCCAAAAAGAACGCAGAAACCTGTCATCATTGGAGACGGAGGAGGAGGGAGTCGGATGTCGAGGATGAAGGGAAGGGAGGGTGGGCAGGATAGTAATAAACGGTCCTTGCACTTCGAGGGTCCTTTTCTCGTACGCCAGACAGACAGAGCCCCGGCGGATGATGATGATGCTGTGTTCGGAAGTAGCACGAAACGGCAAAGGATACCAGCAAAAAGAATCCGCGAAGAGTCGCTTTGAAGATTCTTCTTTTTGGTTTTGCGCGACGGTCCTTCCCAGGAACCGTTGACCAAGTGTCAAAGCGGTGGAATGTCAGATTAGCCCGGATGTTTATTATTTGTTTGTTTTTGAGGAGAGCTGCTTCACGAAATGATGATACGTGCGTTGCGGTCCGATCCTCCGAGGTGTGCTGTGTGTGGCATTCGTTAGGAGTAATTATTTTCTTTTGCTTTGCATCATGCGGCGAATGCTCTGCAATCATTATTCGGCAATCATGGGCCACACTGATTAGAGGACGGCTGTTGGACGGACCCCGTTGGTCTGCTGTGATCGATGTCAGTTTTCGTTCTTGTTCTTTTGTGCCTGCGTTGACCTCCCGGCAGCAGGCTGGTGAAAGGTTGTTCTGTAAGCTTCTGCGTGCGTTCTATCAGCTGGTTGATTGGCCGCTGGTGGATGTCTTGACAGTTGCATCCGGTTAATAATAAACGAGGGCATAGAGTGAGAGAGAGCACATTGGTGTTATGATTTTTTACTGCACAAAGGCTCCCAATGTAATGTAAATGCATAAACCTTCCAATACGTGTTCTGAAATGCGCTGCAAAATGCTTTCAAGTTTCAGTTTGTGTCTCAAAAAAACGAAGGACAAATTGAACACCACCAACAGAGGAAGCCATTTGTATTGCTCGCTCCACACCGGACTGGCCGTTTCCACCTGACAGCCAATTCGTCAGCCTACTGTGAACGTTCACCGAGCACACACATGCACGCACATGATTAATGAAGCAATGGGCGCCGTCCCCGCCGCCGCCGCCTGTGCCAGAGGTGCTGTCAAAAGCACAATTATTGTAAGGGTCGCCTACTGGGGGATATCATGGCATCCGGCAACCGATTGGAACAAACAGAATCGTCAATCAATGATGGAGTAATAGTCCAGATATCGGATTGGTTTTAGTTTAGTTTTTCACCTATTTGTCTTCTAAACGATTGCCAATCCAATAGAGGACCCACCCCAAAAGGGTGTAGTGGTCTTCATGTGTTCCCCGCTGGCCTATCAAAGAAGCCAGCCCCGCGGTCACTGTGGTGGCAGCAGCAGCAGCAGCAGCAAACAAGCATCGATGTGTGGCTTCTTATCATCATCAACCGTGTGTTTCTTCATTTCATGTTTCTGCACGATAACGAGTTCTACTACACGTTTTTTTTTTGGTTCACGCGAACTCTGGCCTACATTTCCGCAGGTTCCCGCCAAACCCACACATAAACACGACCCGGCGGTACCGGAGATGAGATAAGCACAAGGGAGGGAAGTGATGACAGCGGCTGCAGGAAGGCAGACGACGAGCGAAACGATGATAAACATAGAGCCGAACATCGTGTGCGTGGTGGAGATATCTGTTTGACGAACGTTTTGCATGCTGTCCGCGGGAACAGAGGCGACTCCTCCAGCTGCTGATCAAATAGCTGAGGCAGCCGCAGCAGTGGCATAAAGAGCTAGCCTACGGGGTTCTACAATGTTCCCACGCCTATCGCGCGCTGCTCCTCTACTTGGCGCCGTTCTTCTATGCACAGAGGAGGGACGCTGGTGGTGTTCGCGGTCGTTGGTCACTTGGTAAAAGAGGGAGTGTGTGTGGTCGTCGTAAAAGCATAGATAAGATCACTAGCAACGCGACAGCAGCAGCAGCAGTAGAGGCAGCCGGCAATTATGCGCAAACATCACGCAAGTCTCTGGGCGCAGCGCGAAGCGTGGTGCACCTGCGAATGGGAAGGGATGAGCGAGCGTGAAAGGGGGCCAGTAGAGTAGAGTTAGAGTTCCTGGAAGTTCGAGCCCTTCCTACGCGTTTCGTGTGTTATAACCTGTCTTTCTTTATCAGCTTGTCACCGGCAGCAGCAGTAGTGGCATGACTAGAACGGTGAATGAATGGACAAGAAACGGGGGGGTGATGCCGAGGGGTATCGGTCATATTTCCTAATTCACTATCGGCTCTGTCAACGCTAAATCATGTTACTTAATACGTGTGTGCATGTGCGGTGCTGAGGCCAAAGTCGAATAGTGATAACTTATCATTCCTCGTTTCTCGTTCTCTCGTGTGTAATGGAGATGGGTTTGTGGAAGCATTTTTTTTTGCATTTTGCAGTAGTTGCAGACTTGTGTTGACTTTGTTTAGGAGTCAAATGTGTAGTGTAATGGGAGAGGAATGTAAATCTTCTTAAGTTTTTGCCAAATAAGTTGCTTCTGGTTGAACGCAAATCAAAGTGCAGGAGTAGTAAGTGGGAGATCGACGTCACCGTCACTTACCACTCTATCTCCCAGGCACTGCATCAATCCCATGTTGCTGTGTGCCCCACTTTTACCACAAAGCATCTACAAGCCCGGGACAGGGAGGGGCGGCGAGATGGGGGTTAGAAACTTTAACCGAACCGGGAACCGGGTGCGCCAAAGGTGAACATTTGATGTTTGCCGACAAAACGGCGGTGGTCTCAGCGCTTGTATGATGAGCTGTCTTTTCTCTACATTATCCTCCCTTCCAAGCCCCTCGCGTATCATGAGAATCGTGCTCTAGAGCAAACGTTAGTAACGGTGGTGCTGGTTGTGATCGGAGAGTGAGGTTAGTTGAGGGTTTTATCGTCGTCACCACCAAACACAGCGAGAGGGTACTTAATTTGAGCTAATTAAGCTGCATATCAAAGGTGTACACACCGGTGGCTCCTCACCGCAGGTGGGTACCCTTTTCCGCTAGAACGATCTTGCCCAAGATCGACAGAGTTGCTGCTAAAGCTAAATATGCGTATGTATGTTGTAAAATCGTGTGAAGAGAAGAACCGTGGGTTGATGAGAATTTCGAGAGGTTTCCGTTTCAACGTGTCATTCGTGCATTTAATGTAAACAGGCACATTTGTAATTCAATTCCAGATCATTATCGTAGAACAAAATGGAAAAGAATCTATTTCAGCATCTTTAAAGTAAACACAAATCGGGTGTGGTAAACGGATGTGGTCGTAGCCCGGTTGGTAAGCTCGTCGTCCTGACAATCAGGAGAGGTCCTGTGTTCGAATCCTGACGGACGGTGAAATAATGTCAAAAGTGAATCCTAGAAATCCGATTTTAGAATAAGAGTGAAGGAATTGTAAATTCTCTGTTTGCTGATTCGGGAATTTAATGAAATTGTGCCTTCTTCACTCATACCTTGAATTCTCTCACCCCCTTCGGTACCGCCTTATTATCCTGGAAGCTTTTCCTCGAGCCAATAAACTTCATCGAATCGACATACGTGTTGTGATGCTCCTCTTGAAGGAAGGCGGGGTGTGTAGTGCTCTCTCTCTCCACTCGGGAGTGCGGAGGGTTCCTTTCAGTGATTTTATTGACTGGCGCTCCCACCACCCACCGGAATTGGTTGAATAATGAACGCTTCCGGACCGATTACTTAATTATACGGGGGGCTCTAAACGTTCCTTTTACTGAATGTGCCCTCCTGTGCTAATGTTGCCTTCTGAGGAGGGGGATCCGGCGCCATCGATATTACCTTTTGCATGTTTCAGAGCTCATTTCGCTTCCGTTCACCGGGTGTTTTTTTTGCTGGTGGCAGGTGGTTCAACCTCAAGGGATCTATATTCGTGCGAATGTTGTAAGGCGATATGGACTTTAGGGGAATCTGTGGAAGGTAATGTAAAGCTGATATTCTCTAGTAATAACTCCCGGAATTTTATTCCACTGTATCTGCTGGACATTGAAGCAGCTTTGCTTTCAGCCTCGTATGTTACAGAAAATTTCAAACAGACGAAGCAACGTTGTGGGTGATGCCGTCCGGAACGGAAGCCACCAATTAATGAACGGTGGCTGCGTGTAATTTATTAAGCCCTTCTTTTTTTTTTTTAGACTTCCTTCTTCTCTGCGTCGTTCCTGCGGCGAAACCCGCCATTAAACTTGCCCATGCCAGTAGTTTACTCCCGTACTTCGTTCCGACGGAGATTTTGATAGACTATTTTGCTTTCAATCACTTGTAGGTTCTGTAACATTGCGTAAGTTGTATATTATACACTAGATAGTAAGTAATGTTCACTAAACTAGACCCCAGCCTTTCGTTGGCGCTGCCCAGATTGCTTTTTAATCATGCAGCACGCGCTAGCAAAAGAGGGGGAGGGAATTAGGAGGATGATGCTGGTCACTTTGGTGAATCAATTCGTTCCGCTTGTGGCTATACGTGCGCCGTGCTTCCCGCGTGCCCCCGGAGAGTCGCACGGTGCCCGACATTTTCAGTGTTTAGCCATTTCGATTAGCATTTAAAGAAGGCATTATGTGGGCAGCCCATCTGGTGGATGATTGCTCTTTAGCGAGGTTGAAGTGGTGCTGCTCCTTGCGGTCAAAGTAAATTACGCTAGACAGTTCTTTCGAAATGTCTGTCGCCAATTTCAATCCTTGGTTTTTATTTTCAAAAAGTGCTACCACAGTGGTCCTTTCTGGATAAAGCAAGTAATGGAAAGCGAAGTTATTTAAATCACTTCCTGGCCGCATGGAATGTTTCATCTTGCGCTGAGGTTAGCAACTTGCGGAATCATTAAAATACGGCAAAAGCAGGGTAAAATGCAAAATATAATAAAAATAATAAAATGCCACCACAACAGCAGGGCAAAATGAGAAATTCCAGCAGAGAGCAGAGCGGAAAAGATGCAAATTTCAGGGGCCCTCTTTGCTGCGGCCGCGTTTCGCGTTTGTGCAGTCCTTGGCCTTGGCGAGAGCCGTGGTTGTTGCGGTTTGGGTTGGGGCATGCAGCAACTATTCATCCTGGAGAAGAAGGAGGAGAAAGGGGAGCAGAGTAGGAAGCCATCCAGACACAAGGGAGACAGGAGGAACCCCCGGGGGGGGGGGGGGGGCTTTGGGGCGAAAGGAAGGAGAGGGACACCTCAATTTCTGCCTCGATGCACATTGACTCCTTGTGGGATCGGAGGCGCGCGCGCGCGCGCGCGCACACTCGTTCGCCCCACTGACCAGGCCCGTGACTTCACAAGAGACCCGAGAAGCCTCTCGGTCATTGGACCGAAAACCAAGGTCACATACACTGGCTGTGGCAGGCTTTCAGGGGCCTAATAGTGACTAAGAGCAAGGAGGAGGCTCTCAACGTCTCCTTTCTTCTTCAGTTTCTTGTTGTTCTCTCTCTCTATCTCTCTCTCTCTGTTGCTATCTCTTCGTCATGTCCTTCTTCATGGCCACAACGGGTGGAGAACATCTTGTAGAGAGGGAGGCCTCCCTTTATTTTTCTTCTCATTTCTTTCCCGCTCTTTCCTCTTATCTCTTGTGCTTCTGTGCCGTACAATTTTGGTTTTGCAAATCCTTTTGGCCGGTTTCTTTTTAGTTTCAGTTCTCTTTCTCTCTCTCTCTCTCTCTTTTCTGTTCTGTTCATGGTTGTGCGATCCATTTTTCCACTTTTTTCTCTCTCTTCTGTTTTGGTTTCTTCGTTTTCCCTTCGTTGCTACTTTTATGCTCCACCGTGCAGGCGCGCGCGCCCATTGAGCGATCGTTTGCCATTCTTTGCTCCACGTTCTTTTGCACTTGTGTTCTCTACTCGATTCGTTGTTCTGCTTTCTCTCCACTCTTCGCTCGGCTATTACCAACACGCACACTTGTTAGTGACTTTCGGTTCTATCGATCTCTGCTTTGCTTCTCTATGAGGGTGGTGGTGATGGGGTTAGGTTTTTATGATTCGCTTCTTCGCTTTTCGCATGCCTTATTTAACATTTTCTGCTCGTTTTGCTTTAATCGCCGCACTTTGTTATGTGTCGTGCGCGTTTCTTGGTCCGGTTGGTTTGCACGCACTCCGCCCAAGGTGATGTGTGCGTCCCTCAGGTGGGCTTTGCTAATCCTTTAGCTATTCTCTAGCTCATACTTTCTTTCTTAAACGTTTCTCGGGGTTTTTGCTTTTGGTCTCGGTCATCCATTCGGCTTGTGTTGTTTTGGCGCGCATTTCACGCGCTTGGTTCTAATCCACAACGAGTGGAGTAGCGGTTGTTACCCGGGGTGGAGAGCATGGCGCAGGTTCTAGCTAGCCAGAACCAAAGATATCTCTCTTTTTCTCTCTCGCCGCGTGGCCAACGGACTTTCAACGGAATTCGTGTGACGACGGTTTGGCAGAGCTTTCGTGGAATTCTTCGGCAAACCGGCGTTTGATGGTTGAGGAAATATTTTACATGTTTTATGTCATTCGCTGTCGGTATCCTAGAGGGATTGGAATGTGACGATCACATGAATGAGTAAAAACGGTTTCGATTTTGAGATGGAACAATTATTCTACAACCTTTTAAAATGGCAAGTTCCTCAGCTGTTGGAAAAGCTGTACTCTATACAAGTTTTTGTTTTTTCTACATAAACTATCTTTTTCCGCTGCTACAACTCAACATCAGAATGAAATGATCGTTTATTTGCAATCAAAATCTACTCCTCTTTAATTAATGCTTATTGAACTATTACGAAACTGCCCAAACTAATCGTGAAATCGTCTCTAAAACCTTCCACCCTACTTGGCCCAACAACTTACTTCCCGGTTGATGACATTAGGCGAGTAGGACATTAACTTTAATTGCATTAATACCATGTCGCTAGTCTATTATCGAATCGATCACATGGAGAAACACTACGTGGTGAGAGGACGGCGACAACATACGAACTTCCGCGAAGAAGGGAGCATAGGAAGGGACAGTTAGTCAATCAAAACGATCGACCCCAAATTCCCACCGCACCCCGAGTTCTCCCGTGGCGGACGCAAGGGGGATATATGTGTTTGGCACCTTAAACGTTCTCTACGCACGCACGTACGCACCATTCGGGCGTTTCTCTATCGTTTGAACCGAGGGACCGGGAAACGATGGCGCATGTTTTTAATGGTTACGCATAAAATTAATTAAATTCATTTCACCATAAACTCCTGCTCCTCTTCTCTCTCCTCTCGCAATCACTTTATGGCCAGGCAAAGGCAAAGGTGCTTCCCTAGGGCTAACGCTTGGAACATTATGAGGGTTGGTGACCGTGATGCAGGAGATTCCAACAGAGGCAGCTGTATTCCGCATTGTGAGGCAATGCTGGTCGAAAAGTATCGTTCCCTTAGTTCCCTGTTTTTTTCTATGTGTCGCGCGTTGTGGCCACTGCAGTCTGGTCAGCAAAAAATCATATTCATCACCGATGATGCTCCCAACGGGATGAACCATGTCGAAATGGTAAATCCATGCTGAACGATTGATAGCTAAACCTGCCGAAGACGTTTAGCCTGACAACATGGACAACTTTAAGGTCTCTAGGCGCGCGCGAAAGCCTCCCACTTAACACTCAGCGCTCTGGCAGCATGGCCATTAGGTGAAAATTGAAATGGAGAAGAAAAAAATAAACGGATAACCCTTGGGTGTGTAAATGCTGACCAAAAGGGAAGAAACGAAGATCTTAAGTGGGAAGATGGGACCGACCATCTCTCTCTCTCCTCCCTCAAGGGGCCCTTCATGGTGATGCTAATTATGTAAAGAGCGACGGTGCGGCAGCAACCGCTACACATGCACACAATTATTATACCTGCTGTTGGTGTGTACCGGCCGTTCCTGCCCGTTTGGCGCTGGCATATGATGATAGTAACAATCGGTGCGCGCGCGATGATGGGGTACTTTTTGCCCCATTTTTCTACCACCATAAATTCCCATCTCGAAGCAGCTCTGGGAGGCAGCTGTAAGCGGGGAAGCTCCTAAACTGCGTACTGTAGGAGTGTGGAAAGCGAAGTTCAAAGTTATGACCAAGTAATGAACTTTTTCTCAAATCATCATCATCATCATCACCGTCATGGGCAAGAGCAGAGCAGTAGCAGTAGAGGCGCAAACCATTCCTTACCAGCGATCTTTCGGAGATTCGTTTCGGCCTGAAGGCCACCTCCTCCTACTAGCTCTGGGGCCTGTGGATGGATGATAAATGGTCCTTGAGTGTTTGTGTGCGGCTGATTCCAATGCCAAGGGAGAAAGAGAGGTGTGTGATAGGGGGGCACGGGTAATGAGTTCTGCTTACCTCTCACGATCCCTTTTGGGGTCAGGTTTTTGGGAGATAATCTTGCCCCAACATTCTGTCTGCGGTCGTCTGCGCTCACAACACATCTCGCATTCCCTGGAAGTCAGCGGCAGGAGGAGCCGGACTGTTCACTGACTGCAGACTCCTGATGGCAGCTTCTGCAACTATCGCTCCTACTACAACGCTGGCCATTGGAAGGAACCTCAAATTACATTACACATTTGATTGATGGTGTTACGATACGTCCGAATTCTTGCAATCTCCTTGCACTGTCCGGAAGCTGAGAACATGCCAAAGTTCGGAGGCAAACGGAATGTCACTGAACCCCCGGCCATGTTGGTTCAGCTGCGAGAACAACTCCAACCGATGGGCCATGGGTCTTGACCGATGGAAAGGATGAAATCGAAACCTCGTGGAGAGTGAAATTCTCCGAAAAGTTTTCCAGTCATCGGTCGAAGCTAACGAAGCGTGAGGAGAGAAGACCGGAAACGTGCTCGATTTCCGGAAGGGGCCCACCAGCTACACCAGCCACTGCGGAATGCGGGTGTGCTGGGTAGCGCTTCTCGTTCCAGCGAGTGAGACGCTTGATGGAAATTCCATTAAGCGCTACGGCGTTTACACCGCTGTGTTTGGCTGTAATCCGTTTTCGGTTTCGAAATACCCGAAATAGATGGAAATGATGCATATTCTGGCCAGTTCTTGTAGAAGAGCAGAAGAATTTGGGTTCTATTGTCGTACTAAGTCACCTTTTTGGTACCGTTCTGCGTCTAGACACGTGACTCCCACAAGAATTTGGTCAAACCAAGAAAATGTGTTCATGTCTTGTTCATGTTCAAGTATTCATTCCAACATTGTTGGTTATATTGGATAAGGATATAAACGTCCAGTACAAACTGAGCCGCAGCGGCAACGATGTTTGATCCCACAGGTACCCTCCAGACAACTGAGAAATGTAATGAAGCTACAAATTAGTTTTCTTTGGATCCCGCGCACATCTGTCGGAATCGTGATCCACACAAATCGCACTCACTGGCCGCTTATGTTCGAAGGGATTTTGGAAGAACCAAAAAAAGGGAAAAGGCCATAACTCGGGAGAACTACCAACCATGCTCTCCGCGACTGTGTACGACCTGAAATGAAAGCCCTTCTTGCTCTTCTGCGGCCCGATCTGTTCTGTTGACCATCTTTCGAAGATGAGGGGCGAAATACAGTACCAAAGGGTCGAATGTCTGCCCGACCAAACCACATCGTCTGGAATGTGGCAGGTGAGCACACCACATCTCCGTTCTCATGCCCCATGGATCCTCCAATGGCTGGAGAGGAGAGAAGCGGACCATGAAGCGGCATCGAGGACTGGCCAAGGAGAGATAGTGTTGTGGTTCACCGGAAACGCCGACGGAGAGAGCGAGAGATGGTCGTCGTCGTCGTCGTCGTAGTCGTCGTCGAGGGCTGTCGGTTGTGGGATGTGGTGCGCAGAAGCCAACATTCGGCCACCACACCACCAGCAGCATCGGGTGTACACGGACGGTCACGTAGTAAAATCCCGAAGTCCGAAGCGCGGTTGCTGGACCTCTCGGCAAGCCACGGACCTCCAGTGTGGTGTGCCGTTCGATGGTGATGGTTCTTCTCTGTTCTCATGAATAAAACATTGCTCCACGAACCTTCTCTGTTCGAAGCTGCTGCTCCCTTCACACGAACACTTGCACATACACTGCACACTTCCGGACGTCTGCTCGACCGCTCGGTGCAACCTTTGAGACATTCACAGACCGCGTTCTTCGTACCTCCATGATGAAGATCCACTGTAGGTTCCAGTGGCCCCTAACCGCTACGATGGAGCGCGAAGGACTGAAGATCCGGCGTTGGAGTTCTTTCCATTTCGTCCGAACTCCTCCGAATGGCGTGGTCGACGGTGCTCGGTACGGTAAAGAGTTTGGAAAGCGAAATTGATTTCCTGCAGTGTCTAGCCCCGTCTAGTGGGCGAGGGATGAATCAATGAGGCCGAGATGGGGCGGAAAGGTAAACCTGTTTCATATGGCCTCGCCTGCCACAGCTCGATGGTGGGTTGGTGGGATGCGTTTTCGCATCTCAAGCAGAAGAAACGTGTCGCTAACCAGCTGTCACCGGTCGGAGGGGGGTCCTATCGTTATGAAACATATACAGCGTTCGTAGTCTAGCGCTGTCTTCGGATACCAAAAAAAAAACTGGAAGAAATCTCCGAAGGTCAATGTCCGCACGGAAATATGGGACGACGCACCATTGCGAGTCGTGTCGGGGGAGTGTTTTGGCTGCTCGTGGCAAATACCCCTAGAACTGGTACAAGTTCAGGATAAAGGACGGAGCAAACTGGAACTGAATGAATGTCGATTTTATTTTTCGGGGACGCAACTCCCCCCTCGGTCGCTAAAAACCGGATTTTGAATACTCTTCAGCAATGGTGGTGCGCCTGTATTCCTGCCACGGGGATTACAAGGTTACGGCCATTGCTGTTGGGTGTAACGGTCGTTTCGCTTTACCTTTTCTCACTCTATAAGCCATTCGAATCGAAGGGTTATCACTTGACTAATCTGATTTATTTGATCGCTTTTCTCCTTTTCAGTAATTGGTTCGCCGGTACACTAAGGACCATGTGGGCATGTTGAGAGTTGGCTTACGGTGATTCTCCCTCTCGCTCTACAAAAGGATGCCTTTGACGTCGCCGTGGATAATCTGGCTGAGCTAGCAGATTGGCAGTGGTGGTCGATGCAGTACTAGTACCACTCATTAGCTAGCGGACACCTCAATGCATCAGCAAAAGGGCAGCGGATCGCAGGAGAACAGCAGTAGCGGACGTAGACGCCGAAGAAGACGCAGGATCGCCGGAAGAGAGGCGTGGCAGTAGAAGAGAGCAGGAGCAGCCACACGGGCGGGGGTTAATCAGTTTGCTCGCGTGCCACAACCAGGAAGACGCGCGGAGTAGTGAAAGAGGATCGAGAGGAAGGCGGCGATGGCCCCTCATACACAGACGGGCGGCATAACGATAAAGCAACCCTTCTCCCCGCACCATCGCCAGTGGCCATGGAGCAATAGTGGCATTGCGAACGGTGGCATTGTTGTCCCACAGGCACAGCCAACTAGCGGCACTGCCACAGCATTGAACGGTAGTAATAGTGCTAACGGCGCTAGCGGAGGTAGTATAAGCATCAGTAGTAGTAGCCACGGAATGACAGCCGCTGTCAACGGCACTGGACTGCCGGCCGCGGTGGGTGCAGGAACGTTGGAACAACAATCAACCAGCGGCACCAGTAATAACAGTAGTACCAGCAACAACAGCAACACCAGTAACAGTAGTAATGGTAGCAACGGGAGTGGCCCCAACAACAGCGTCGTCACAGTGAGTCCTTCGAACAAGCTGAAACGCTTGCAGCCTACTGCGGTTGCAGTAGCGACGGGTACTACGACGACGCAGCAAGCCTTGACGCCAGCACAACCATCGCTTCAACAACCAACCACCACCGGTGTTCAGACGGACGGAAATGGCAAAAGCAATAGTAGCAGCAGCAATAGTAGCGGTAACCAGAACAGCAATAGTAGCACCGGAGGTGCCGGAACGAACAGCAACGCGGCAAAGCGTTCCCGTCCCAACACGCAGGAACCCCGGACCGTGTGCAAATCGGTCGGCACAAACACCGCGGGTACGACGGTGGCCAGAATTGGTGCAGCCGTCGGTAGTGGTGCTGCTGCTGGTGGCCCTTTGAATGGTGGCCCACCGGCGCTGGTGGCCGTCGGTAGTATCACTAGCCAGTCCACTCAGTCATCGGCCATTGGTAATGTAACACAAAAGAAGCTAACACAGATGGCGGCCATCATTGCGGCGAATGCTGCCGCGACCGCCACACTAACGAGCGTGAGGACGACGAGTAACAACGGGACGGCGGGCACGGCCTCGATGGCAGTTGCTGCGGCCGCGGCCAGTGAATTGACGAAGCCAAACAAGATTACCGGTTACTTCAAGTCCCAGATGAAATCCACCAATCCGTTCAATACGCTCAAGAGAAACATTAAAACCGTAGCCGGACGTGCAATCACGATGCAGCAGCGCAAACAGCAGCAGCAACAGCTGACGACGACGACCACGATCGCTGCTTCCGGTGTTGCAGCCGGTGTTGGGGTAGCTGGTGGTGAAACGTTGGCAGCAGCTGCCGCAGAATTGCTTACCACCACGACCACTACCACCACAGAGCTGCGCACCTGCGGGACGGCTGTGTTGCAAAAGAAGAGCATCATCCAAACGGCGGCGGCAGCATCCACCAGCGCATCTTCAGTGTGCTCCACAGCACCAGCGGTTGTGAGCAGCAGCAGCAGTACCAGCAGCAACACTAGTAGCAGCAACAGCAGCATTGCTGGTAGCAACACTAACAACGTCCCTCCGCCCGCACCGTTGAATGGTGCGGATTATGAAAAGTATCTCAAATTGATCCAGCAACACCAGATTCAGTTGATGAAAAGTTCCTCCGGTACCGAACTATCGACCGGCAGCGGTGGTGGGATAACGACGAAGGAGGAAGCGGAAGCTGTGGCCACGTTAGCTGCGGCAGCGGCAGCAGCTACTGCTGCGGCCGCGGCAGCAGCAGCCGCTACTACGTCGAACAACATTCTTACCAGCATCGCAACCGTTGCCAGTGGTGGCAGTAGCAGCACCAGCAGCGGCACCATCAGCAGCAGCAATGCAAATGTGATGAAGAAAGTTGAACGAAAGACGGCTCGCATTGCACCTACACGCAAGCTGACAACGAGCAGTGGCAGCAGCACAGCCAGTAACGGACAGACAGGAGCATTGTTGGGAGTGACCGCAGCTGGACAACCGAAGAAACCGGTCAACATAGCGCCGCGTACGACCAGCACCAGCAGCTCGCTGCAGCACAACAACATCGTTGGCAACAACAGTATTGATGCAGTTGCTGCCAAGGCGGCGGCTGTTACGGCGAGCAGCAGCAGCAGCAGTAGCACCACAATGGTTAGCTTCAATCACCTCCAGGCAATGTCCTCCTCGACGTCCTCGCTGGTGACGGCTGCTTCCTCTGCCACTACTACCTACCAACACCAGCACCACCTGCATCATCAGCAAATGGCTGCCGCTAGTAACACAACGCTCACGATGAAGAGCGAAGCGAAGCTAGTGCAATCGCAGCAACCATCGGTTGCGACAGCTCCTGCCGGTGCGGGAACCGTACTGCTGACGGCCATTCGGTTGCCAACGGGCAATGGGACGCCAGTAAGCTCCTCTCCGTCGGCCGTAACAACGCTCGGGACGTCGACTGCTGCTGGACCACAGTACAAACCGATCGCACCCCAACCAAATGGTGGAAATTCGTTGAAGAGTGGAACAAGTGGTGGCACATCGATTGCTCCCAAGCTGATGGCGCAACCTGCGCAACCGAACCCACCCACGGCCGTTTATCAGTTTCATCAACAATCGTCTGCCGGGGGTGCAGCAACGATGGCAGCCGGTACGTTGCCAGGGACTGCTGGTATGCAACCGATCGGTCAGCTTCCGAATCTGGTGCAGATCACGAACGTACTACCGATGGCAACGAGTAAACCATCGGTCAACAGTGTAGCGACGTCCAGCACCACCAACATGCTGGTAGCGACGAACGGAGGATTGACCGCGGCGCGACCACCAACACTCGCCGGTAATCACCATACCGGAGCCACCACGACCAGCGTAGCGCCTCCGCCACAGCTCTACATGAACGCCACGATCATCAAGTTTCAGCAACATCAGCAGCAAGCGGCAGCAGCTGCGGCCGTAGCCGCTCAACAGCAAGCGATGGCAGCGGTGGCCAATTCGCTGGCTACCGGTAACCACCAGCAACAACAGCACCAGCAGCAGCAGCAGCAACAACAGCAAAGCTTCACATTGGAAGCGTCAGCAATGAACATGAACTTTGGTAGCATGTTTGCCACGGCCAAGCCGGCTTCTCCGACTACCACGCTCGTACCGTTCTCCTCCTGCCCGGTAACGGCAGCGCAGACGAAAGGCATCACAGTGCATTCGTCACCGGCGCTTTATCCGCAAGTGAGCCAAGCGTTTGCGCCCCAGCAACTCATCATGACCTCCAACGGGGGCGTCTTTGTCAATACGGCCGCCTTTCCGATCTTTAACTCGCTTGTACCGGCCAGTCTGGCGACGCAGACCGCCAACATTCCCGCGTTGCATCCATTGCAGCCGGCAACGGCACCGGGGGCAGCGGGTCCACCAACTGGCCCAGCGTCTACGGCCGCCCATCAGCTATCCAACTACTCTGCCCTGATGGCAGCAGTAGCAGCAGCCCAGCAGCAACACCAGCAACAGCAGCAACAACAACACCATCAACAGCAGCAGCAGCAGCAACAGCAGTTCCAGCAACATGCGCAGCACTCACTGTTGGCACTCACCACGAACCTTCAGTCGCAGGTAGCCGCTGCAGCTGCGGCGGCAGCAGCAGCAGCATCAGCAGCAGCGAATTCTTCGGGTAAACTAAACACCGTGGGTTGTCAGCCCGTGACTACCCAGCCGCAGGCTGTCCTACCTTCGCCACAGTACGTTCCGATCACCCCGACAGCACTGTACGCCGCGGCCGCCGCAGCAGCAGCAGCAGCAGCAGGAGCTGGAACAACTTCAGGACAAGGAGCAACGACACTGCCACAGTTACCGTCAGCACCTACGACGCAAACGTTCGTATCATCGGGAGCGACACCGCACCACAACCATACCACAACGAGTGTCGTGTCTACAACTGCTCAGGGTGCTCCGGTTGCTAACAGCGGCACCACGGCACTAGCCGCTGCCATCCAGTCACTGTCTCCACCGCCGCTCGTTGCCACGGTACCAGCTTACGCGACCAGCACCGCAAGCAAAGCCCCGCTCTTGACTGGTGGTGGCCAGAAAGTGACCACAGTGGCCAGTGAGCCACCCGGATTGGTACCGGTACAGATGCCATCAGCGCACAACAAACCACCATCGGCAGTAGCAGCGGCTGCAGCAGCAGTGACCTCCAAGACAATGCCAAAGTTAGTTCGCCGTACCTCGACAACGGCAGCAGTAGCTTCTACAGCGCCGGCCACCGTTCGTCCATCGGCACCGTTAACCGTTGCAAGCAGTACCGGTGGGCGTACTAATGGTTCCACGCAAACACCATCATCAATCAATGCAGGTGGAGTGGCCGGAACAACAGTAGTGGCCCAATCCGAAACGGCGCATATCACCACCAGCAACAGCAGCAGCAGCAGCAAATCGTCACCGGCAATGACCACCGCACTATCGCTCGATTGTGGGAGCAGCAACGATAGTGGAATTGTGGCCAATTCGAGTGACAGTGAGGATAAGTCACTAACAATCGATCTCTGTTCACCGGGATCACCGGATTCCGGGGCACCACCACCGGTGAAAAAGGCTCTCCATCACCACCACCACCACCATCATCATCATCATCGTCGGCGAAGCCTGAAGGACGATGACTCACCAATGATGCATTCCTCGCAATCACCAACCCTCTCTTCCTCCTCGTCTATTTCGGATGATTCCGAGGATCAGCTGGAACCAGCGCCACCGATTTCGTCGCAACCGAAACCACCAGCGCCATCAGCGGGTTCCTCGTCTGCGTTGGCACCATCGCCACCACCGCTGCGATTACTGTCCGATGTGGCGGTAGCAGCGGCGGAAGCGGAAGCTGTCGCGTTCCAGCAACCATCGACGGTTGCGGTACAGTCAGCACCACTGCAACCATCAGCAGTACCACCGGTCTCCACAGTAGTAGCTACCACAGCCCTAACCGCACTATCACTGTCGTCCTCCTCCATTACGGTCACCGGAACGGGCTCGTCCCCATGCCAGAAGTCACCGAAGAGTACGGTCCTGGAGCTGATCCGCGGCAAGCAATCGATGATGGATATCGATGATCAGCAGGCGCCCTCGGAAGCACCGATGTCGGTGGCCTCGTCCTCGTCATCGAACGATCTGCAGGAGGATTGTGTCAGTCTCAGTGGCAGTGGGAGTGCCGTTGATGGTGGTGGAGCTGCTGTTGCTGCTGCAGATAAGCGACAGCAACCAACGGCTTGTCCGAGCATCGATATCGATCCGCAGACGAGCATCGCAGATGCAGCATCGACCAGTGCCCTGAGTCCGATTCTTTCGCAACCGAAAACGATCCGCTTCCCAGTGCCGTCTGGTACGACTGTGCCGCACCATCACTTCGGTCGCAAGGGTTTCCGGCGGTCCGGCGATGGGCGGCTGTACGGTGCCTGCTATTGGCGCGACTGTGAGGCCAAGTTCGACAGTGTGTCCCAACTGCTGGACCATCTGCAGGCGGCGCATGTCAACACGCAAAAGGAATCGTACCGGTGTCTGTGGGTTGGTTGCAAGGTGCACAACAAGGAGTGTACCAAGTTCAACTGGCTCGAGAAGCACGTCCTGTCGCACGGGGGCTCCAAGCTGCACAAGTGCATCGTCCCCGGGTGCGGTATGCGTTTTGCCACGCAGGTAAGCTGGTTTGCTGTGTGTGGCCACATATTGGCGAAGAGGTTTAACTGATTTTACCCCCACTGATTCCTCGCTTCGTTTTTTAGGCCGCATTGGAGAAACACGTCAATGGACACTTTGCCAGCACGGACGGTGCTAGTACGAGCAAACGATCGTCCACCGATGTACCGATGCCGAAGGTGCTGCGAAAGACGGGCAAAAAGGTTCGCTATCGTCGTCAACCCGTTTCAGGTAAGGATACCGTCGAACGGCTGTACGCTGGCTGCTCTCGTGGGGAGGGACTACACTCAATTTCGGCATAACTTTCGTGGGATTCCCAGTTTTGTTTTGTGTTCGAGGGTACCTTACATACCTTGAAGGGGACACTTTGTTCCGTAGTTTTATTTTTTTGACTCTCGGCTGGTCACAAGCCAGCCGTATACCGTTCCATCATTAATTCCTAGATAACATCCTCGACGTGCACCATGCGCTAGTTTCTCACCTGGGTAGTTAGCTTTTGCTCCCTATGCAGGTACAGTTCAACATGCGAATGCTCAACCGAGCGCAAACCGATATAGCGATCCAGAAGACGGATGGATGGTTCCACGTCGCGTCTTGTGCGAAGACGACGTGTGGGATTTTGCGATCCTCTTCTTCTAGTTACAGCACCAGAAACCCAAATCGCAAGATACCTATATGAAAATTGATAAAATACAATAGAAATTTGATAAATTGTTTTAAAGTTGTTAAGCAATGGAAGGGGAAATGTATTTTAACCGAAGAGGAACTAACATACCCTGTCTTTTCCATCGTGTATCCCCTTTTGCATGCAGCCCGTCGTTCCGATTTCTTCGATTCCGGCATAATGGAGGGTCTGCAGCATCGCCTGATGCGTATCGGGAGCGTCGCCAGTGGTCCACAAGGGACATTGCTGTTCCGGGGACGTCAGATGGCACGCCGTAAGCCAATAGGCAAGGCGGCGGAAGTGCTAATCCGCTGGTTTCCCGCAGAGATGTAAGTGTTACCATGCTAGATGGAACCGAATGAGAGAGAATGTGAAACAAGTGTCTTACTTACCGTTTTTGTTTTTTGCAGCATACCCGATGAGTGGCTACCAGAGGCAAGTGTGCAGCTCGAGAAGCAGGTTGAGGTGCATCAGCTAACGCACGAGCAGCAAAATGATCTGTTGGATTATCTGAAAAACGATCGACTCAGCACGAAACCTATGGTGGACCACAATCCGCTCGTGGCCCTTCACCAGTACAGCCTGATGTTGCAAAAGGAACAATCTGCAACGGCTAGCAACAGCAATCGGATGGGCATAGTCACCAGTAGCAGCAGTAGCAGCAGCAGCAGTAGTAGCAGTATCAGCAGCAGCCGTAGTGGCAGCAATTCGAACCTCAGCATCAATACCTGGAACAGTGTTAGCTCCTCAGCACTGAGTACTCGCCTTTCCGCGAGTAGCGGCATCTTCCGGCTAGCTCCGAAGCAACAGCGAAAGCCCCAGCGACAACCGATGAGCAACGAACAGCAGCAGCGTGGCGACGGTGGATCATCCGCCTCGTGTCAGTCAACTTCGACAAAGGATGACAACACATCCGGTGGCAAGACGGACTTTTCGGCCCTCTTCTCGACCTCCATGACCTCGCTTCCTTCGTCGGGCAGTGGATCTCAGGCTTCCTTTGAGGCTTCGAGAGCGAGTAATGGCCGGAGCAACAGTAGCACCAGCACGAATGCACCTATCGGAGGAGGAAGCTGTGGTTCGATGCAAGTTTCTTCGTCCGTCTCATCTCCCGCTCCCTCCGGTTCTCTGTCGTTCTCTACCTCTTCGTCGATGTCATCATCAGCATCGTCCTCATCGTCATCTTCCTGCTCTTCCGCATCAGCACCGGGACGGGATTCCGCTCCGATGGCGTCAGCAGCTGCCGCCGTCACACGAACGTTGGCGACGGCTGTGACGCCCGCTAGTGCATCCGTTTCCTGACCTTGCAGGGTTAAAAAGGGCAACGGAGTGGTCCGGCCATCACCTTGCGAGCAGCTCAGCGTGTCGCACTCGAACCAGCCGGTACCACCAATGCCAGTGAAGCGCACATGCGCGGGGTCAGTATCTGGAAATCGTCCCGTTTCATCAATGCCGACGTCACAACGACGGAATCGCCGTGCTGTGGGTACATCAGCAGCGGGCTTTAATTTGCGCCAGAGATCGAATTAACTAATCGACCGACACCGTCGAGCGGTAGCTGATGCCTTCTTCAAGTCAGAAGCAGCAGAGTTGACCTGTAGATATAGATTAAGCCGTGATTCTTACAAACGAAATGGAAACCAAAACTGTGTAGGGAGGAGAGCAGCGAGCAACAGAATAGAGAAGGAACAAAGCCACAAATGATCCTTTTGCGAAAGATGTATATATTACAGTACATATATACATCTATATTAGCTTTTTTGTCCCTTTATTATCAACCTAAATTGTGCTAGGTTCATGTAAGGTACATTAGATAATGTGTGTCAGAGTATGGTGAGAAATAGAGGGAATGAAAAGGACAAGGTAAGAGGAGAGAGAGAGAAAGAGAAGTTAGAGAGATAGAGCGAAGTAAAGAGTGGAAAAGTGGATGTGCACACCATGTCGAACGGAGGTATTCTGCATTTAGTAAAATATTTTGGTAAAGTGCTTTTGTCACAGGAAGCACTTTGTTGCGATCAACAAAACCATTAAACCCGTTTTATTGAAATTTGGTTTTACATTTTCAATCATCATTCGGATCGTTTAGTTAAAATGTGGCTCTTGATGGAAGCAGCAGCAGCATTTCGAGGGCTTAGAGTTATTTTCTTACATTTCATTTAGGTAAAATAATTATTATAGACAGATATCGTTGAGAAAGTATGACAGCAAAATTGATCATGCGAGCGAGATATGCTGTGAAATGAATGAAGCTCTGAAGCGGGTGGTCGGAGCAACAAAGGGAAACAAAATTATTTCAAATGCCGTTGATCTCATTTGTAGCGTTTAGAATGGAAAAGCGAGAATTCGAAAGTGCCCTCCCTACACCCTGTCGAGTCGAACAATGCAATCAGGAAAGCAGGAGCAGCAGAAGCATAGAGCGAAACTGTGGCGTATCGCGTAACGTAGACAGGGCGCTGTAGTGTGCAGTTGACGTTCGGCTGTTTGTACGCACGGAATGAATATGACATATATTATGAAATGCTGTAACATACGTGAGTCGAGACTAAACTCTCTAATATTTTATAAATACACACTCAAACACACACACATACCATAACACATACGAACCGTACTGCCCCGTATATGCTTCTCTGAAGTATTCGTAACCGGGGGGGGGGAATCCAGGCAAAGGAACATTGCCTCGATCTTCATACAAGCCTATCCCAATTAGTATCATCAGCGATGCGCGGAGGCTGAAAGACTGAAAACGACACGTATTTCTTTTGTTAAAAAAAAAACTTTATCACGAATGGAGCTAATGAAACACATTCACTGGCGTTAAGCGATAATTAAGGAGTAACAGAAGAGGGCACGATAAAAAGTAAAAACCCCGCAGACTCTTGACCGTTTAGGCATACGTATGCGGCATAGCAAGCAAGAGAGGAACTGTTTGTGTTTCATTTTTGTCTGTCGCTCAGCCCTGGTTTAGCTTATTAATTATCACAAAATTTTGTTTAGAAATTTCCCCAAAAAACCAACCCACCACATATGAGCGCCCGGGTCCCCTCTTGATATTTTCTGCAAACGGTTCAACAGGGCCTGGGGTACATTACGTCGCAACGCACGACGTTTGCGGTAACTGCACATGAATAGAATTATTTAGTCGCGCGCAAAGTTAATGACCACTGCCAAAAAATGAAAACATGACTGATAAAATGAAATAATGCCGGGATCGACGGTCGAACGCACTAACAGAGAGGGGGATGCATGTCGATCGCGCGATAGTAACACCATTTGCTAAAGGAAAGGGAGTCGAACCCTGACGGCGTAGTCATACCTTCCAATGGGTAGAGCTAAAAGAGAGGGGACAAGTCCTTTATATGATGTAAAATGATGGGAAAACGGCACAAACAGCTCTGGGGGGACATCTAAATCAAAACACAGCAATCCAAATCATTTCCGGCGTCGGTTAATCAAAATTTATGGGTAATATTTTGAATGTTTTATAGCAAAGATGAAAAGTAATCCTAGTAGTCGTGTGGCACTACAGCAGCCCCTTTCGTCGTTTAAAATAGTAACGTTCAATACCTTCCTTTCGAAGCCCGAACACTGCCAGCTTGGATCTCGGTTGTTTGGATGGTTACGATAGCTGCGGTGAATGTAAATGTGCTCGTCTTACTTGATTCAGAATCAACACTGCCAATCATTTACTGCCATTTATTGCTTCCTGTAACTGCGTTCAGATAATACGAAAGCGATGTACGGTACCTATCTGTAGGGTACAGTACAGACGATAAATTTTCTTTGGTTTCTCTACCATTAAATTCATCTTACTTTAATTTAGTTTTATCTTTAATTCCTTTGTTTCAATGCGTGTTCACTGCGGTCCCTTGCGCTGGTCACATGCGATTGGTGCTTCCTGTAATGACTCGAAAGACTTAAATGATGCCCAGCCAAGGAACGTTCAAAATTAGTTGCATAATGAAACTATTTTAACCTCCCAACTGATCAATGTGATCAGCTCCCTTTCCTTTATGCCTAGTGGTGCTGTCGATGTGTCGTTTTTATTGTTTTTTAACGGAAGAAAGACAAAAGATACACGGATAACGTGAGTCGATGGATATGTGTGGTGTTCTTAAGATGTATCGAATGTGTTCGGCACACGTTACGTTCGGTGGATTATTTCGTTAGAAATTTACGTTTCGGACTGATTTTTATAAAATAATACTTTCATTCTAAAGATTAAACATTTAAATCAAATGGAAAATCCAAACGCTCAAGTCAGCTAAACACTGCTGCTCAACATGCATCGATGTTTCTGCACGAAGCGCGTCCCCGATGCGCTCTCTTCGAAGGTGCAAACCGAACGGAAAGCGACGCACGGTATGTTTTATTGTATAATAATGGAAGCTTTCATTTTCGTAAAGCATTTAAGCAAATTAATTCATCTACTCTTTTTGTCGCACTGCCACACACAAAAAAAAAACAACTCTTCCAACGGTACGAAGGCGACCAACGTTTTCTCGCTCTCTTTCCTCTCTCTCTCTCTTGCTCGAGCAGCAGGTTTGTGGTGCGGGCCCAAGGAGGAATAGTGAGATTTCTTATTTATAGTGCTAGTAAAATTTTAAACATGTTCGTCATCGTCCTCCTTTTGTGGTATATCCCTAGCATTTAAACAACTGCCGAACACCATCCCACTTTTTTGCAGTAGCGGGACAAACCCCACACCGGCTCGAAATACAAAATGATTGCTGTTGCTTTTGTGTACCTTAGTTATGGATTTTTTTTTGTAAAACATGTGTTTTTTTTAGTAAACACAAACGTTCCCATTCTCCTCCATCCCTAGTTTAGCCGATAAGTTACCCTCTAAGCCATGCGATTACAACCTAAGGCACTTTAAGTAGACATAATCTACCAGCTAACGTTCTATGAGATAATGTGTGCGACGCTTTCGGCGAAAGGTGGAGCCACACGTATTAGTAGGAAGAGGACTACCGCATAAGAACCGCTGCCAGGCTGTCGAATGCCTACTTTGTATTGATGTGTTTAGTAGCTATAATTTCGATCGCTTCGATGGACGAACCGCCGCGCAACTACTACTTACCCCTTAAGATATAGCAAAACCGGCCGGTGTCCGGACACTGCGTTAGACAAAGCCTAGGCCCGGATAGCCCGGTTCTCAATGAGTGATCTTTTTCTTGTAACGTTTTAATTTTTCGCAACAGCACGTACGGAACACACTCTGCCAGGAATATGGAAAGGCCAGGGGAAGGAATGGGCCGAAAGATTGAAAAAAAAGCAATTAAAATACCAACTACTTGGATTGATTGACAAATGAAATCAAATTGTTTTGTTTATTTTTTCGAGTGTCATTGTCCTCCTTTCGTTGATCTGTTCTGTTGTCCACCCGTTTGGTTAATCGATTGTTTTTTACCATTTGATTTCTTTATTTTTTCAGGTATTTTTTTCAGATTAATATTGTTTTACACATTTTAAACAGCTAGACCACAAAGACCGTCGTATTTTCCCTCCCTAACCACACCTGTTGCGCTGAAAGCAACCCGAATCCAAGCTGGAAGTCAGTTCTTCATCCCCTTACAGTGAATCCTTGTGCTGCCACCTGTGTTGAGTTGCATTTTCTTATCTCTACAACATGCATACGTGCTGAGGCAGTCAACGGTGCAAGAACGTGTGGGATGTGTTTATCATGAATAAAGGAATCGTATGGGTCAGAATACATACTGTAGTACGGGACGGTTATTAGTGATACTATCCTTTAAGTCGTAGACAGTAAGATGTAATATCATCAATCGATAGATGCTGCGTGTGCCGCTGAAATATGTGTGTAAACTGTAAATCAATCAATGACATAATTTGTAATAAAATGCAGACAGAGAGAGAGAGAGAGAGAAAGAGCATCAGTAAGTGACGGAATGGAAGCTTTCGAGACGGGTATTGCAAGAGAATGGTCGCCTAAAACCACCTCAGGGGTCGTGATTAAGAAGTTTTTTATCGTGGCACGATTGCGCAACAAAAAATGGGCCAAAGCGCCCCACAGTCCTGCTTTGGTGAAACTCTACGTAACGTCTACCTGTCTTCGTTTCCATACCTCTCTGTTCACTTTTAATTTTTTTGCGCTAAAAACAGGAAAAATGTTAGATGAAGGTTGCAGTTAGAATGAACCAGAAGTGGATCTTAGATTCTAGGTCGGGAAACGGATCCGTTGAATACTAGGTATGGAGCTATGGGGCTTAAAAATGGCAGGGAATCAAGGGAACAGAAAGGATGCAGAAATGAGGCAGGCCAGAACGTGAAGGAAACCTAAGCTAGGCTTAGCTTACAGTTGGTAGCGGAACAAACAAGATAAAACGAGCCGACATTGAACAGCAAAGGAAGATGAATGATTTCGATCGTAGTAAACGTAATGGAGCATGAATGGATAAGAACGTACTAGCCGAAGGAAGCGATGCAAGATTATGAAGTGACTCTTTTGTGGTGCCGATGGATAGCAGAGAGAGAGAGAGAGAGAGGGAGGATAGGTGTGAGAAAATGGCCGTTAAACTGTCGAAGGGCACGAGCAAAGGAAGGACATGGTTTAGATGAAATTGTAAATAGAATGTTTATCCAGATTGGCGATTGAGCAGGACAGCAGCAGCATGAGCACAGCGAACACACTCGAGACATACACCTCAATTCCGCCGAAAGAGTTTTGGACCAGTTTCCGAGGCCGACAGCTACGCATCCTTCTTGAGCATGCAAGCCAGCCAACATGAGGCCACGAATGGTACAAAAAGTCATGAAAACGGAATCGATTGTCGTAGGTACGGTTGTGTTGTTCGTGTGCTATTGGTATGTAGAGGATAGATTCTAGAACACACTAGAAAGGAAGCGGAAAGGAAAGAAGTAACGTGGCAGATAAATAAAATTAACGAAATGATATGGAACAGAAAGCGTACGTCTAACTACGAATACTAGTGGAATTTAGAGCAGTGTGTATAACCCGCGTGCAACCCGGTAATGGCAAACTATCAGACAGCTAAACGGTAAAACTATGAAAGAAAGGCATAAGAATAGAGAGTAACCGAGTGGGTAAGCAACAGGACGAGTAGGCAAAAAGTGGTAGTTCACTCGGTGAAATGGTTTAGCATTACGTAGATCAAGTATGTTTATGGTGGCGTCGTTCTTTGGTCGCATGTAGTGCCGCTTCTTTATTCTCTGAAATCTCTTTCCAACTTTCGTTAACCATTTCTATTCCGTCTTATCACTCGTTGAATCCAACTGTTTCTATGTCATATCTTCTACGTTTACAACCGATGAAGACACAGTCAACAAACGGAAATCACAAAATTCTGCCACAGCAGAACTACAAATAACGATTCACCATAAGGACCAGTAAGGTAACAAAAGGCACAAAGCGAAGAGGCGGGAGAAACCAAAAGGCAACTAACAAGGAAGCTGGACAGGATGGGAAAGCAAGATACATTTTTTGGCTGGCTGATAACGTAACGAAAGGGATAAAAAAAGAAATTAAAAACTGCTCCATTATTTTATAACAACATTTATCAACAATCAAGCAACCACAAAAAAAACACAAAACTTTACAGTGAAATTATGTTTCATCAACAGCAACAACAAACACGGAAAAACAAAAAAGGGAAAACGTATCACGTGGATTTTGGGAACGTGTGTGGGCAAGGTGAGAGCAACCAATTGTGCAAAAACGGAACACACGGCGGGGCAAACAAAATAGGAGAGAGAGAGAGAGAGAGAGAGAAAAATATGGAAAATCTACCTCATTAATGTTTAGAGATCGTTCGCGCTCATCCTCTGTAATGACGAAATCACCGACAAACCATAGAACATCACACTTTACCGGATAGTCTTCTAATAAAACTCGCTCACAACCACACGTCTCAACTGGAAAACTCGAAAAGAAAAAGAAAACAGAAAACCCGGAAATACAAGGAAATGACCAACAGGTGGAGTTGGAGAATAAAAGAAAGTGTGCGTTACTGGGTGGTATAGTTTGAGCTTCAAAAAGCGATTTTCCATTACCAAGTCAGCAAGCTACCGATGTGCTAACAGTTGATGATTCAATGTTCTCAGACCCTTCACAACTAGAGCACTCATAATGAGAGCAACAGTTTCCGGCACGGTCGGTTCAAGCTGTATTATGCTTAATTGTTTTATGTTAATGGTAAGCTTCTTCTGTCACACATATTCCAACAAAGCCCCTTTGCTCGCTCTCGTCTTTCATTGATTTCTTCACTCACTACCCCGTACCTATTGGGACAATTTTGTAATAAGAAAACGGCAATATGAAAATAGCACGATATACATGGAAAAGCGTATTGAATGGATGGAGCACAGCAAAAAACGGAAGAAAACACACAAAAAATAAGCGGAAGCGGAAGCGGAAGAAGGAAACAAACTAAGTAACAAGCCATACGAGTCTTACAGCTATTAGAGTGATTATAGGTATGAATGTAACATTGAAAAGCATAAGCGAGAAACTACCACAACCGTTAAAAGGGTATACAAGATACAATTTACTTTTTGTTTATTGGTAGAAGAACAGAACATTCGGAATAGTTCACGCGTCAGACATCGGTGGCCAACATTAAAACCGAGGCCGAAACGAATCGGTCAAGAGCGCGGGAAGTCATGACGATGAATGAAACTCCAAGCTGCCGGCTCGATATTCGTGAAAAACATGGCGGCTGATTAGATGATAGAGGATTCATGATATCAGAACACCTACTCACGGCAATGAGGCGCATCTGAGGCGCTCCACAAACTGCTTATTAGATGAGTAAACGTAGAAACCGCCCGGAAACCAGCGTACCAGCATAAACGAAAGTCCGGAGGGACACATCAAACATGAATCCCACAGTTAATATTCGAGGGATGAAGTTGGCAATCCGGTGGTGGTGGAGGCGGGGGTGCGAAAAGGATAAAAATGAAACAAAAAAAAAAAAGACACACAAACCCGAAACCCTGTATCAGTATGTTTAAACGCTATGAAACTATGGAAAATATATTACCGATATGGAAAAGTTATCGTAATCGTGATCGAACGGTGTGAACTTGATTTGCTTTAACAAAAAAAAGTATCTGAAAGTATGTTTACAATGTCTATAAACTGCGCACTAAAGCATGGGACACCTTAAACTTGGCCGCACTCTTCTACTCACTGCAGTGCCCCTAGTGGTCGCTTTGCTACTCTGCTGGTGTCTTTTTCAAGGTTATAGTCTTCTCTTTTAGTGATAAAAAATTTGCCAAAATCGAACCATACCATGAAAAGTTATCGCTGATGGAACACGAAGGGTGAAAATAAAATCCGCACACTTACTATGAAATCTAAATTTAACTGGAGTAAGAACTCACGTAAAACTGCATTTTGGCAAAAACCGGCAGACAAATTTGACTTCAGCATTCGTAGAGGGAATACGAAAGAAACGTTTTAGCACATTTACGCAGATAAAATCACCCGTAAACTGCTCATTTGGGAAGCGAACTGCAGTTGTGGTTTGAAAACTACGGGCCGTTTCATGACGGGAGGGTCCATGAACGGCCGTTTGTACAAAGAAGAATGCCTGGAAAAGATCATTCCACCTTTTATTAAGTCTCATAAAGGTCCTGTTAAGTTTTGGTTCGATTTGGAAAGCTGCTGTAATAGCACGTAGGTTAAAAGTTGGTATCGAAACAACAGCATTGATTTCATACCAACAATCTTCAATCCACCAAGTTGCCCACAGTGTCGTCCACTACAATTATATTGGGCTATTATCTACTAATATCTAAAGAAAACTAAAGAAACAATGTAAAATGATTAAAAATCCATCGGGAATATACAAATGGTGGCAAAAAATGGCAAATGAAGTTACTTCAAATACTATGCAGCAAATGATGAGTCGCATAACACCAAAAGTGCGTAAATTAATACACAACGTGACCCAATAATTTAATCGCAATTTTTTATGGATAGCTAGACAAAATACCTACAAAATGACAGCTTTTCCATGTGACTAGCTTATTTCTAGCCTGAGATGTGACCGGTTTTATGCTGCCAAATTTAAGGCTTCCATGCTTTATTTCTTCAGCTTCATACCACGTCCATCGTAAGCGATAAGAATTGTCCCACAAGTGTTTCCGTTTTCTGGGATGCTGCTGTGCTGTGGTTGTTGTCTCTGTTGTCTGTTGTCCTTGATTAGCCTCTATTTGCACAACGTGGAACAGTGGAATTATGATGAGGTAGAGTATACCTACAAGCAGTTTGGTTCCTCGTATAGGTAAGTATGAAAGATGCTTTCCCGTTTTATTATGTTCCATAAGTCCTGTATTTCAATATCAGTGCATCACATTTGTCACACCAGGAATTCAATGTCCAACAACAACAACAACAACCGGTTGTCTAGACTCCGGCATTCGTACGAATAAAGGATCGGATGCTGGGAGCGGTAATCTTTGCGAAACCATCCGGCATTGCACCGTTGCAGTCCGGAGGACCCCACGACACTACACCATACAGGCGGCCCTTGCAAACCAGTGGACCGCCACTGTCACCGCGGCAGGCATCGCCTTCCAGTGATTGAGCACAAATGGTTCTGTGAGCGGAGTACGGAGAACGCAAGTTTGTCATCAACATTTGCCAAATGTTTTCTCACCATTTTGCTGTACTTACGTGGGCGACACACCACGGACGCGGCTGGAACAGGTCGTCTGGGGCATGAGCACGAAATTGCCACGCTGTAAAGTGTCCGCTAACCGTGCGTTCAAGTTAATCCAACCCCAGCCAACGACGAAACAGGGGGTCACAAGAATGGAAGAAATCACCGGTTCCGTGTTCTGTAGGACGATTTTGCCCACATTCGCCAAATTGTTGAAACTTCCCCGAATGGTAATGACCGCCACATCGTTCGCGAAATTAGCAGCGTTATACTGGTCATGTACAATGTAGCTAAGATGGTTGAAGAGCGTTCCACCACTGGAGCGAAGGCTGCTACCAGCGCGGATAGTGATCTGTAGTAAAAGTATTGCAAAAGAAGTGAGCCTCGCCTTTATCTAAGACACCTCAATAACTGGCAACTGTGCACTATACCGATCTGATTGGCAGTTGATACAAGCAGTGGGCCGCTGTGAGCACTTTGGTCGAAGCCACGATAATGCCACCACACGTGCTGACATAGTTCGAGTAATAAGCATTCACCACTACGGTGTACGGATAGTTTGCGATATTGACAGCGTATCCTCCGACGATGCGGCCTGACCCGATTTTTTTCACAGTAGCGTTCTTACCATCTTCAGCCATTGTGAGACCACTGCTGCACAGCAGGGCTACAACTACTAGGTAAGCCGAATGCTTCATTGTCGAACGGCACTTCTGCTAGAATCGAACTGCTTCTACGAAATGTTGAATCTGTCGCTATCGTAAGCGAATTTTTATACCAAACAGCTCTCTATGGAGAATCTTCACGAGCAGCTGTATACACAAGGAGCGTTGCCCCGTTAGGAATCTTGGTCTATCACATTGGAACTGGAACACGTGCGAAAATTCGTACCGACGAGAGTGAGATAAGAATTTGAACAAAATCCAAGGTTTATTGAGGATGGGATTGATCAAGAAACTAAAGATAATGACATTCGTATTGTTATTAAACGAACTCACTGTGTTTGGGAAGTTGTTCGATTTCGAGGCGAAACTCTTGACGTTGACACCATTGACATTAATATCAATCATTACAAGAGAACATATCGACCGTATATATGTTTAATGCGTAGATTGAGGCGCAAGTCCTTTAATATTTTCCGACCACATCAAACATAAAAGTTCGACCATATCAAACATAAGTACATGAATATCAATAACCTCTTGCATGTTGACTGTATGCATACCACCATGCATGCTTCGTATCTGTGGTACGATCGAGAACATTCCAGGTTAGGAAATGCTGTGCAAATACGGATTGTTCGAAAACATTCATTTACCGACGATCGAGTGTAGCATGTAGGTAACTTTATTGAACGAACATTATCCTTGAGATGGGTTACTAACCCGTGTCTACGACTACAACATAACGGAAATAGGAATCCAGTTTAGGGGTTTTTTTTTGCATTTCACTTGTTATCATCATGACGATCTGCATAGACGATAGATCTCTTGCTGAAGTTCATTTCAAAGATGGGATCCGGTGTCAACAGCACCTGTCTCAACAACCGACTGAGAGCACTGTGTACAACAGCCAAAATATCTCGCCCGTGGCAAAGCGGCGTATGTTGCCAATATGGGCATAGGAGTGGTTGTGAGATGAAAGCTGTTTACCGGCTTCAGGTTTCAAAAAGGCTTTATGATAGGCTGTGGATTCGAATAGCTAAATTTGTTATTTTTTGCAAATACTTTCGAGTAATCTATAAACATAATATATGAAACATAATGTAGGGAATATGCTTTTTAGTTTACCCCATCGTTGCATCAGTTGGTGATCACCACCACGAGGTCGTTAGCTTGACGAGAATTGACTTTGAATCCTTCGAGGATGGAACCAGCTTTTTTTTTATTTGCTGAATCTGAAGTAAAAGTGTAAAAAATGTGTTGGTTTCTTTCCTTTTCCCCTAAGCTTTCATGAAATACGCTATGCAACAGTAGATACCTTAGTATATAAAACATTGCACCTGATACGTCGGTTTTTTTCAGATGATTTTCGCATAACGCCTTAGGCATCCGAATCTTATGCGAAAGGTAAACAGTTGTGCAAACATTGCGATTGTAGCTGCGGAATGGAATAGAACAGCGAATATCTGCTTCGTGATTCTGCTCTACAATGTTAGAGAGAAACGGGCATTTCGCATAACGCATAAGCTATATCAATCATTCATAAATCAGTTCGTACAATTTGAATTGTCGTGATTTGGTATCCTATCAGATTCGTGTCATTTTGTTCACCCGTAATTTAGCCACAAAATTGCTAAAAAATACAACATTTACCAATGATTATTCAAAATAATAAACTGAAAATCCTCTAAATTTCCTTTTCCTTTATTGATTTATTCTAGTCAATTTATTGGCATCCTACTGGCATCGTTAGCAAATGCTTTTAGGCCATGTACCGACCATCAATAACATTGATGCTACCAGCTCGTGTATTGCATTAACTAAACGAACATCAACGCAGTCCAAAGTAAATGTGTTGTTCTAAACCGTTTAGACCAAACAAGACAGTGTGCATGGATGACGATGCGGCGAAGCAGCTTATCAGCCACGAGCGCACCAAACCACCCGATCCCGAGATTCGACAGAATGCAGTGTACGGTTTGCAATCGTTACCGGTCCCATCGAACGGCTTATCACCCAATTGTAAGCGTAGCTATAAAAAGCCATCCTCGTACGTCCGGCATGTTTCAGTCTCGTTTAGGACAAGCAAATTACAGGCTGCAGGATGATCAGCTGTCCGTCAGCCGGCTGGTTGCTGTTGGCATTGGTTGGAGGTTCGCTGTGCCTCTCTTTGGCCACCTACGTGCCAACATCGCAGACAACGGTTAATGGCATCTCGCACAAAATTGGTAAAGAGAGAATGACTTACTGTCGATAGATTAACTCTATAAACGCTTCCACTACTCGACAGCCGATAAGGAGTTTCTTGGCAAGCAAAAGTTTTTCTTCGAAATCTTGCGCCATCTTCATCAGCCGCTAGCCATCCCTGAATACTTACCATACACTAAAGGATGGATCCAGGAGCAAAGCAAATACCAGGCAAGTGACTTACGGTGTGCAGCTGTGAAACTTATTGGAAAAAATACTAATCCTGAAATGCATTGCTGTCCTCTCCAACCACCCCAGAACTACACGGAAGTGACCGAGTTCCAGCGTGCGTTCGAGCAAGGCTTCCTCGGTAAGGGCGCCATCTTTACGATCTACAACTACTGGTACGCGAAGCAAACGATGCTGCTGTACCGTTTCTTCGAGAATGCACTCGACTGGGATACGTACTACAAGAACGTGATCTGGGCCCGGCAGCACACCAACGAGGGTATGTTCCTGTGTGCCCTCACACTCTCCGTACTGCACCGGCCGGATCTGCAGGGTATCGTTCTGCCGGCCATCTACGAGGTGATACCGCATCACTTCTTCGAAGCCGATCTCTTCCAGGATGCCACAAACCGGCGTGCGATGGATCGGGAGTATGGCTTCTACGCCAATCCGAAGTATAATGTGGCACGCTCGAACTATAGTTCCACCTTTTCAACGCGTTTCTACGGCGAAGGATCGCTAGCGTACTTTACCGAGGATGTTGGGTTGAATGCGTACTACTACTACTTCATGATGGATTATGCGCCGTTCCTGGGAGGAGATAAGCTTGGTCTGAACAAGGATCGACGCGGTGAGCTGTATCTGTTTATGCATCAGCAGCTGCTGGCTCGTTACTACCTGGAGCGCAACTCGAACGGACTGGGCCCCATACAGGAACTAACCTGGGAGACACCGGTTGCGACCGGGTACTATCCGATGTTGAGCTACTGGAATGGGGTGCCGTTCCGGGCGCGTGAGAACAACTTCCTCTGGCGACCGTACGATCCGGTGAAGCTGGCCGGAATGAAGGCCCACGAAGAACGTATCCGGCAGGCGATCGATCGGGGTTACGTGGAGGGGCGTGTCGATGGTCAGCGCATTGATTTGCGCCGACCGGAAGCCATCGATACCGTCGGTAATCTGGTGAGCGGCAGTGTGGATAGTGTGAACGCGGATTACTACAAGATGATCGAAACGACGGCCCGGATGGTGCTGGCCCAGGGTGACTATTATGGTTCCGTGGGTGAGGTTTGGCCCGGTCCACTGATGCACTACGAGACGTCGATGCGTGATCCGGCGTTCTATCAGTTCTACCAGCGGTTGCTGAGCTTTTATTGGGATTTCAAGAGCTATCTACCGCCTTACACGGTGGCGCAGCTCACGTACGATGGTGTCGAGATACGGAGCGTCACCGTCGATCGGCTCGTTACCTTCTTCGAGCCGTACGATGCGGATATCAGTAACGGGCTAGGGTACGATTATGGTGGTGAACGGTCCAGCTGGAACTTTACCGTGATGGCACGGAAGGACCGACTAAATCACAAACCCTTCAGCTACGTCCTGAACGTTAGCTCGCAGTTTAGCGGCAAAGGCATCGTCCGGATGTACATGGGGCCCCGGATGTACGGTCTTGGGCAGCTGCAGTACATGAAGAAGTTCTTCGTCGAGATGGACCAGTACGCGGTGGAGCTGGTTGCCGGGGAGAACCAGATAAAGCGCAACACGCGTGACTTCTACTACGACATCCGGGATCGGACCACCTACTCGGAGTTGTACAGGCGCATCATGAAGGCGTACCGTGGTGAGGAGCAGTTCGTGCTCGACATGTCGGAGGTCCACTGTGGGTGGCCTGATCGGTTGCTGCTACCGAAGGGGCAACCGAATGGTTA
>NC_064878.1:26036595-26046595 GCF_943734665.1 Anopheles aquasalis
ATCTCACGTTTCGCCTTCGTCACGGCCAGCTCATTGCAGCTCTCTATGGCTAGATACAGCTTACGCTCACCATCCGGTGGGTTCTTCCCTGGTGGCACATATGTACCACGCACGGTAAGACCAGCCTCCGAGTACTCCGATATCTGTGCCAGTGCTTCCTGTGAACGCATAAAAAAAGAGTGTGGGAAAGGGCCATACCCCGATGAGTTAGTATGTGTGTGGTTTAGAAATAGATAAGCGCAGCGCGTTCGACGCCAACATACCTTCGAAGTAACCTTCCAGCGAGCTTGCTGCGGAAAGTCGTTAATCTCCAGCTCTTCCTCGTACTTGCGGAACACCTGCTCATTCGTTTCCACGACCGGTTCCTCTTCGTCCTTCGGTTGATAGTTGAGCTTATTGTTCAGCTTCGCGGCCAGCTGCTCGGCCACCGTTTTCGCCGTAATGAGCTGCTGGGTGTTGGCTCCCTTCAGGATCGCTTCGGCCGCCTGTTGTGTGGCCACCTTCGAGTCCACACCGAGCGTCTTCTGGAGGTTAATCTTCGATGCCAACCGCTTAGCGAGCTCGAGTTTATCCGAGTGCGTCACCGTTGGTACGGGTGGAGCCGGTGCCGGTGGTGGATTGTTGGGCTGTTCGCGGTTAGCATTCGAGTTACTGCTGCTGGGCACTTCCACCTCCTTCACAATACGCTTCGTGGCGAACATGCTTTCGATCTGCTGATCAATATCCTGCTCAAGATCTTCCTCATCATCCGAGTCCTGCAGGCCGAGGGCAGCCTTCTGCATCTTTTTGCGCTCGTTGACGGCCGCCGCTTCCTGGGCATCGAATTTGAAGCCCTTTCCACTGAATCCACCGCCGGTGTGCACTTTCTTACCCTCGGCTTCCTGGGCCGATTTGTACGTATCCCAGAGTTGCCGAAGATCTTCCGGCACGGTGCCACCGGACAGCTCGAGCGCACGTATAATATCGCCCGCATAGCGACCCTGCTCGGGTGTTAGGAATGTCCAGGCGAATCCCTTATTACCGGCACGCCCGGTACGGCCACACCGGTGTACGTAGTCCTCGTAGTGATTCGGACAGTCATAATTAACGACCAGGATCAGCTGCTTCACGTCGAGCCCACGGGCTGCCACGGATGTGGCGATCAGTAGCTTAACCCGGCCCTGCTTGAAATCATTCATGGTCGAATCCCGATCGAACTGATCGATACCACCGTGCAGGCTCATACAGGCGTACGATGCCTTCATGAGATCCTTCAGCAGAATGTCGGCATTCTCCTGCTTATCGACGAACACGATAATGCTACCCTGCTCCTGGTACACTCCGAGCAGTTCGAGCAGCTTGAAAAACTTGGCCTCATCCTCCAGCACCACGACGTGCTGTTCGACTTCCTTGCACACAACCGACCGACCACCGACCTGCACCTCGATCGGTTTCTTCAGGATACGCCTCGCCAGTGCCTCCATCTGGCGCGGGAACGTAGCGCTAAACATGACCGTCTGCCGGTCCGGCCGTATATTATCGATGATGCGCATAACCTGCGGCTCGAAGCCCATATCGAACATCCGATCGGCCTCATCCAGCACGATGTACGTGACACGGCGCAGATTCGTGACGCGTCCCGAGTTGGCCGCCAGCATATCGATCATGCGGCCCGGTGTGCACACGATGATCTCGGCACCCCGCTTCAGCTCAGCAATCTGCTCCGAAATGCCCGTCCCTCCGTACACGCAGACCGTGCGTAGATTCAATGATTTCGAGAACTTTTTAATGTCCTTCCCGATTTGCATGCAGAGTTCCCGTGTCGGCGTCATAATGATCGCGATCGGTCCATCACCATCCTCTAGCGGTGGTTGATCGAGAATGTGCCGGAACATGGGCAGAATGAAGGCGAGCGTCTTACCGCTGCCCGTCTTGGCGATACCGATCAGATCGCGCCCGGACATGATGGCCGGAATGGCTTGACACTGGATCGGTGTCGGTTTTTCAAAGCCCAGCTTGCGCAACACTTCAAACTCTTTCCGCGAAACGCCACAGTGGGCCCAGGTTTTGATCGGTTTCGGGCAACCCTTACCCTTCACCGCGATCCCCTCCAGTTCCTTCTTGTACGCGTCCACCTCGGTCTGCGTCATGCGTGCAATCTCGGGCACCTCGACGTAGAACAGCTTCCGGAACGGCAAATAGTTAATGCCGGAATGGTCGATCTTGGCCAGCTCTTTCTTTTGCTTGTTCGCAAGGTTCGCGGCCGTGTCCTTGATGTCCTCTTGTTCCTCCTCCGACGAGTACTCCAGACCGTCCTGATTCTGTTCGATCAGTTCGCCCTTTTTCGCTTCCGTTTTCTGCTTTGCAACACCGGTGATGATCGTCACACCGCCCGTGCTTCCCGATGTTTTGCCATCCGATTTCGGCATCGGGTTCGCCAGTTTGTTCACCTTCCGCACCTCCTCGTTTACGTCCCGCATGTACGCATCCAGCGGATCGATCTCTTCCTCCTCGGGGACAGCATTCTCTCCGGTCTTATCCTTGCCATCGTCCAGCTCTTCGTCCTCCTCGTCATCCTCGAGGCTCCACTTTTTCGCCGACAACGAGGACGATGGAACGATAACTGGCAGTGGTTTTTTGATCTCCAGATCCTTCTTGTTCCTCTCTGCACGCCACCGTTCGATACGTTCCCTCCGTTTCGTCATCTCTTGCTCCAGACGACGCTGTTCTTCTTCCTTGTCGATCGGAGCCGCCGGAACTTCGTACACCTCTTCTTTCGGTTTCTCCTTCGGTGGCACCACCATAAGCGGTACCGGGCGTTTCTCGTCCGCCAGCTTCTCAACCACGACAACCGTCGGTGGGAGGAGCGGTGGTGGTGCCATCATCCCCGGTGGCATTTGATCGAACTTCGATTGCTTGGTGGTGTGGGTGGTAACGGGCGCAATGATGGGCACGCTGGGCATAGGGATGCTGGTGATGGGGACGGCGCTACTGCCGATGCCGATATTATTGCTGCTAACGCTCTGCGCACTAAAAAAAGAGGAAAGGGAGCGTCAAACAAGAAGCAAAACAAGATGCACCCTCAACTTACTACTTGGTGGCCTGTTCCCTTAGCTTTTCCCGTTCCTTCTCCCGTTCACGCTTCCGGGCCGCTTCCTTTTCGCGCTCCTTATCCAACTCACGGTCCCGTTCTTTCTCGCGCTCTTTCTCCCGTTCCCGGTGATCCTCCCGGTGGCTGCGTTCGCTACGACCACTGCGCCCGTTACCGGTGGAAGTGCCGGATTGCCCGCTCGAGTGGCTGCTGGCCGATGAACGCATTGTACCGGATTTGCTGCTACGTTCATGGCTCCGGGATCGCTTCTTCTTGCGCTCCGGTGAGACCGATTTGCTTCGGGACCGGCGTCTCTCCTTCCTGCAAGTAACACCGGAACACTGTCGTTTAGGGCCCGGTGGTCAACCCGGGGAAGGGGTGGCGCAAAACTTACCCATTTTCACCTCCTGTTCTCGTCATCCGGGAGAGAAGCGCCGGGAGTTGGTGGCCCGCCGAAATCGGTGTAAGTTGGGTGTTTGTTTAAGGTGGTAGGTAGGGGGCAGTCGGTCAGTGGAGTCGCTAAACAACGCTTTGGTGGTGGGGGAGAAAAGTGTGTTTTATCACCTGATAATTATCGATTCCTCGGACGCGCACAGGAAGAAAAGTCCGGCGAAAAAAGAGGGCGAAGGGGGTTTGTTTGGAAAATCGAAGCCAACCCAATTAACCTCTCACTATGGGGCATATTGAGGTTTTTTTCCAATAGTGAGAAACTGTAGAGCTCGCTACCCAGAAACACAGTTAGCAGTGGAAACCAAAGTGTATGTAAGAACCAGCAAAATCCTCGCGAAAAGAATGAGAAAATTTGACAAGCACTGTTGCACTGGTAGTTGTTTGTTTTGGTTGCAATCGGAGATGCTGTTTCGCTTTGAGGAGTAAGAAATGCGTTTCGAAGGTTCAAGTTTTTCCAGTTTTTAAGAATCCTTATTCTAAAAGTGTAAACGGTCAGGTTTCCAATCCCTTCGCGATACAGCAATGATGATTTGGGCGCCACCAGCGGATGATGCTCGCTGGAAACGGTGCCCCACGGGATCCCCGAAAGTGACCGATCACTCTCTCGTTTGTTGAAAATAAAGTGTGTGAATCATTTAATCGAGCATCTATACTATACCCGACAAAACTTTTGCCCAATTTCCAAATTTCCCAATTTCCTTCGTATCACCAAACGCTTTCTGTCGATTTGGTAAACATGTATTTGACAACCAGAGTTGCATAGCAAATATCCAATATGGCGGCGAGCGAAGATGGATGCTGCTGATGCTATTACTTCATGTTTAATTAATACACTTTGGTCCAAAACAAATCTTCGAAACGACGCGTTTTAAAATTCGGCCTCCCGATGGTGAACCGTGTTTTTGTGCCGTACTTGGTCTGTGGTCCATGCCGTATTTTACGTGTGCTGTACGTGTGCCTGTTCAGTGAAAAGTGTCCCGTGTCGCGATGAATCGCTTAAAATTGCAACCCCTCAAGAAGCTGCAACCCAGCGACGGATCCCGGACAACGGCCGATGCCAGCCAGGAAGCGGAGGTAAACCCTACGGCGTCGGTCCCTTTCCCGAGGGATTCGGTTCTTCGTTGGCGTTGGACAGTGTGGTGCAATCGCAAAAAGGCGGCAGGCCGGTGCAAGATTCAGCGGTCGCCAAAGTAGAGCACGGGTTCTATTTTTGGGTGCATTTCGGAATAGTGCGTAGCGCAGGCGATGTGGCACTGCTTCGCGGCCACGGCAGGTTTGGCGACGGGTTTTTGCAGCGTCAAACCGAGCGCCGGAATCCCTCGCCCTGCTAGGGAACGACGGCGGATCGACGGTTTCGTTCCGTGCCTAACCGTTGGTTACCCCTGGCAACGAGCGGCCCATCGCGCAACGATGCTGATGACGCGTTGCTGCTGGTTGCTAGTTGCCGGCCAGTCCCCCCAACCGCCATCGATCGAATGTATAGAAAGTTCCGGTTCCGGCTCGGTGGACGGCCCAATCGCCGATCGCAAAGCGGTTGTTTTTGTCCATTACCAATGCCACCCCTCGGGCGGGGAAGATGGAAAACAGTTTTTCCTTCTTTCCGCTTCCATCAACGTTGTTGCACCGCAGAAGAGCAACCGCCGAAGCAAATGGCCTCCCGGGATGCTAAGAATGCGCCGTAAAATGCAGTTAATCTGAAGAGCGGTAGTCATCAAACAAACCACGATCCCACCGCGATGACGATATCGATGTTTCCGGTGGAAGAAACACATGCCGTGGTTTAAGCGGAGAAGCTCCTTCGGATTACACCTAATGATGTCGAGGTGTGTCCACATCCACATCAGACCGGATCGATCGATGGATTATTTTGTAGCATATTCCTCAAATTCCGCCCGGGTTACAGGGAGGGTGGTGTTGCTTCACATGCTCCTCAACCGCGGTTTACAAGTAAATAAACAACCGACGCATTAGCGTAGCTTCCGATCTGGAGCTATACGCACTGGCGCTTACCAAGCGGGGCCAGACCAGTTTTAAGGAAGCTGACGAAACCAGCACCAGAGTGATTGGCTGGCGCACACCCTCTCTCGCGCGTTCGACGTTGATGTGGGCAATCTGGGAACTAGCAAATGCAATGCCAGGGGAGCCAGTCGTGTGGTGGATGGGCGTGTACCGTCGAAAATATGCTGTCGAGGGGGCGAGACACACATATCGCTAGCAGCATGCATCATCAGTTGCTCACCGGTCAGGCCCGTGGATCGCGTGCTCGCCGGGAACACGATGACCCATTAGAAGAGCATCTGTTACCAGAACAGAGGTTACAACAGGGGGAGGGGGACAGAGTTCACGTTAGTCTCGTTTAAGATTTAATTTTCGTTAAAAATGAAATCATTCGTTGCCGCGGACCGCGACGCTAACGAGCGGCGTCTCCAAACCTGTAGGCCAGCTGGAAATGTGATACTCTCGGATCAGTGTCGCGATTCGTTGTGTCTGGCTGGCTGGCTGGCTGGTGGGGGACTATAAATAAAAGTCCTTCGTTGGTTGGTCCGCGTTGGTTGGCGACGAAGAAAGTGGCAAGTGGCAAGCACACCCCTTGTGGGGGGATGCTAGTAGCAACGGTGGTGTACGAGAGAGGGAGCATAAAGATAAAGTATGTCCCCGGTGTTCGTAGACACTCGCTCCCAGGAAACTCCCAAAACATAACGACGCTGGTCGACGATCGAAGATGCTCGAGATTGCTCGTGACGCTCGATCGATTCAAGGAATTCGTAATGGAAGATTAATAGATCGAGGCGATCGTTTCATGTGTGCTGTGGCCTCTTGCGTTCCGGCCCTGTGGTTGGTTTTGTGTGAAGATCTGTACTTCCGAAGATGCATTCCGCCAGATGCTCGCGAGATTCGGGCTTAGTAGCACGTATTTATGAAGTGGCCCTAAAAACAAATGGCTCCCATTGGTCGTCAGCGTCATCTTCAGCGTAGCAGCTTCTCATTTTTGGGAGAGTAACTCGATGCAGATCGCTTTCATTCATCAACTTACCAGGGGGGATAACGTCATGATCATCAACGTTTTCTGGGTGTGTTACCATAGCTACCACTAAGGTTTACGGGTTTATGGCAGCTTTTTAGTAGCTCATCGTGGCAAGCTATAAATCGGAAATGCAATGCAGGTCGAGTATCAGATATTCGTCGCATGTAAAATTTAAACTAACTCCCTTTTACTATCATTTGTAGCACACAAGAAGACATACAAATGATTTCTACGCACAGTGCGCTTTTTGGGAAATGCTGACGTTCGAATCCGTTGCGTGCGCCCGATTGTAATGCGAAATTCAACAAAAACAGAAACGCCTCGAAAAGAAGCTCCAAAGAGATACAGCCAAGCACGACATCTCCGACAGAATTCGGTTCAACATCGCACCCACCCAAAATGGATCGACAGCCCGATACAGGGCTCATCGGTCGGTCGGTTACCTTCTGTTCAGTTGGTTCGTGAATTTCGTGAAGACAGCACCCCCATCGCATCGCGCAGTCCCTTGAGTGAGCCTCGCGTGAGTTTCGGGGTGTGGAGGGTCAGGGCCGACGGTATTGATTGCTTCCGGGCTCTTCCGGGATCATCTCGTCGGGGGTGTCGTTTGAGGGTGGGCGTTGACAAATCGCACCCTGAGCGAGCGGTGACACTGGATCGCATAATCCCGCGTAGCCATTCTCTATCTCACGATGCGCCTTATGCAACCGATACGAGTGCCGATCCGAGGTGTGCGCGACGATGTGCAACGGGGCCGCTAAAGTCCACATTCGCATGTGCAACGATGCAGCGTATCGCGGCGTATCGGATAATCGCCCCACACACTGCACCGTAGTACCTGTCGCCACAGAAACGCTGTTCTAATCTTAGCTGCCAGACCCAGTGCCAGCGCTCGGAGGTCGCCACGAGAGGGTTGGTTGCGGTAGTAACGATGGTTTGCTTCACAAGGGAGCTGCCCTTCTCCCAAGACGTTTGTCGCGTGAAGCTGTAGTAAGGTTGTATGCCGAACAATGCCTAGAAACGGCGCGAATGCTTAGTCGGCTGCGATGGAAGAGAAAGTGAGGAACGCGGTGTGATGTTTTGCTTTCGGATCAGTCCGTTGTCGTGTCATGTAGAAGTGTTGTTCTTGGACAGCATTTCGTAGGACTCCCCGCATCGTTCTAGTTATGTTATGTCTCCGTGGATTGAAAACAAATACTTTTCAATCGATCTGACATTGTAATCAAACGATTTGATGGTATTATCCTAGGGTGGGTGAACAGTTAGTGTAGTCGTAACGTATGTAACCAGCTTGGAATGTTGAAATGTGTGTTGATGTTCCGAGAAGTTACGAAAAGAGGAGTATCGCTGGCCAATTCAATGAAAATGCGATTTGAGTGGTCTGACAAAACATTCCTTAGATGTGTCCTTGTTTGCCTTCTGTCTTTTCCGAGAACCCATCTGTGCCATATTTAGCAGATAGAGTAAATGAGGACAGGGCAGCAGAGTGCGCCCATCCAGGAATGTTGATGCTTTGGTTTTGTGGGTCTTCATCGATTAAACAAGCGCTCACCTTCCACGCTACACGCTAAGGCATTCGTACTCTTTGTGGTTGGTTGGAAAAATTTGCAACATGTTTTCCCCCGCCCCACCCAACGGGTACGCCAGGGGATGGAAAACAAAGTAAAGGTTAAAAGCGTTGTAAGGATAATGGCGGCCTAGGATAAACTTGCTGTTCCGTGGATCGCATGTCCAAAGTGCTTTGGACATTGTTGATGGCTTTCGTTCTCATGAGTATCGGTGGAATTCGGAGGGATGGAAAGCAGAGGGAAGATAGTAATAAGGAAGTTTGTTTGCGAGCTGTCCTGTCTTCAATCGGCTCTGGGGTCCAGTAACCCAAATCGGGAGTTGTTGATTCTTGGTGTGAACTCTTTGTTGCCGTTTGAACTTACGATGGTATATTTTCGATTTTTAGCACCAATATCGATCCAAGTCTTTAAACAGACTAACGAATAACTATGAATCTATGTTGGTTCCCAATTAAGAACCATGCATGCGGTCGCGTGTCCTCTACTTTTATTATCTTTCTTGGGTATACCTGATTTGAAACAGCAATGAAAGACAAAAGCAGGTCATGTGGAACGTCGCAGCGATCCCTTCATGGCTAGAGTTGGGGAACCGAATTTATGGTCATACCCAAGGTCGACCTTTTGATTTCCGTACGGCGTCACATTTAGCGCATTCGTCGTTAGTGTTCTTGAACTTTGGAACTTTCTGCTTATTTCCCGATTTTTATTTTCTTGCAGGATCGTGCTCGTGGCTTCAGTAGTACAGCAACGGTCAACAGAGGTCCCGGTGGCTTGGGACCGTTGAGAACTGCTACCACTGCTGGCGCTAGTAGTAAATCGTCTTCCAGTTACGGAAGTCACACATCGTCGAAATCGTCGGTACGGTTCCGGCTAGAGGACGAAATCCTTGGTACCGGTAGCAGCAGCAATAGTGGCACCGAGGAGCTCAGCAGTGGCAGTGCGACAGCGAGTAATGCCACCCAGAGCCCCAGCGCGAACGACAATCATGATGACGACAGTTTAGAGATTATGGAAGAAATCGTTGTTCCGGCCGATGATGATGATGGTGGAGGAAGCAGCAGTGTACGAAGCATAGAGGAGGACACCGGCAGCGATCGACCGGCCAGTGGACCGGTACCAGTGAGCGCGAGTAGTAGTGCTGCCGTTTCCGCAGTCGCTGTTCGAAAGCGCCAGTTGTTCGATATCGGCGGGGACGGGGAAGATCTGCCAGGTGGCGGTGGAGGTGGTGGACTGTACGATATCGATCGGTTACAGCTGTCTGCTAGTGACATTGCCCAGCATTTTCAACCTGAATTATTAGCCACGGATAGTGATCGAAGTGACGAAGCTAACAGTGAACCAGTACGTGCTGGAGTTGGTTCTAAAAGTCTGGAGAGTTCGTTGAAAGTGGACAGCATCTATCAAGACGAGGAAGACGAATTCTCCATCGATCAAGTGTTGAATGATATCGAATCGAGGGAGGAACAACCGGCGAGAGTGAGCCAGAAGTCGAGTGAAGCACCGAAAGCGGTGCCGTTGGTGAAAGGTGGCCAACACGCGGTCAAAGAATTATCGCCCCTGAAGGAGGACGACGTGCTGATAAACGATTTGAAGGTGAATCTAAACACGTTCCAGCCACGGTCGGCGTCTCGGCCGAATCGTAACGATAAGGGAGCAGCTCCGATGATGATGATGATGATGGCGGAAAGTGCGAATCAGGACAGTCCGGACAATAGTCTGAACACCACGAACGACATTTCGGACCTGGCCAAGGATACCGAGAGTGAGCGTGTGGCGAGTGTTGAGTTGGAGGTGGACAGTGGACAATCGACTGGCGGCGGAGACAAGCCAAGCAAACTCGTGGTCGGAGGAAGGAGTCGCAGTGTGGAAGAAACGGTCGTTAAAGCGAGT
>NC_064878.1:26051595-26059095 GCF_943734665.1 Anopheles aquasalis
CCGTAGGAACGAAGAGGCGTAAAGTGAAGCGCATTTCCGTTCGAAAGCAGCGGGGGCCAAAAGTCCTAAATATAGCAAACCTGTTAATTTCCCTTTTTAAAGGTTTCATGAAACCGCAAGGGAGAGAGAGGGTCCGAATCTCGATCCGAGTTGGAATCTAAATGGTGATCTACAATTTTCATCCCGGGAGCTCAGCTAGCGGCCATAAAATCATAATGCAACGTTTTAAACACTTGAAGAACACGGCTTGGTTCCATTAATCCGTGACCTGCTAGAAAGGATAAAGTAGAATGTTGCGGGGAATTACGGCTGGCTGGCTCGAGTTTTAATTAAAACTCGCGAATACTAGTCGGGCACGTCTGGAGAGTGACAAAAAATATGAAATCTCGCTGACGTGCTCCAGACATAACGTGACCCGATGATGGGGGCCCGCTGCTGTAAACGATACAATGTGCCCGGTTCTGGCTGCTGTTGATTATTTATTTTCATCTCATTTGTTTATAGTAAATACGGTGCCCGATGGAAACTATGCTCCGGAGGCTGCTGCTGTCATTCGTTGCATGAAACGGATATTGTACGTTTTGCATGATGTTCCATGGGTCGCGTCGCAGAACCCAGAAAACCTAACGCTTTGCTTCCGTCTGGTGCCCCCGCCGTCACGGATAACATCATTTTGCCGCATCAAAGGGACAGCAGCTCTCGGGCACACCGCAGTTTGATATTCCGTCTCGACGATGACGATAGCGTGAGGGATTAATGCGATGATGCGGTCGTCAAAGAGCATCGCCTGGCATCGCATCGCACGTGCAATCCCGAGATGTTGTCGTCTTTTTGGTTTGTTCTTTGCGCTCTTCCGGCAGCCTCACGATTAGGGGCGAAAAGCGGGAAGAAGCTGGCATGGACCTCTGCCGACGAACATGTCGTAGAACTCGGAAAGTGTTCTTTTGCCGCTGCTGGGACGATGCTGATGATGCTCCAAGTACGCTAGTAGTGGATCGCTCTGTATGTTGTTGCCTCCACCCTGGCAGCAGCACGTTGATGAGGTTCCCCCTCGCTTTGGTGCCGTACTCTAAATATAGCGAGCATCAATGCTCTTCTTCTTATGTTGAATTCATGTGTCCGTTCGAAGGCTTTCGTGTGCTCGCTAGAACGCATTTGCAGGGTAGCAGCACGTACTCACCGGCGGCGGCTGGTGCATTCTTCGCTCAAGACGTCGTCGTTCCAAGACTTAGCCTCCGTTGTTGTTTCAATCCATGATAGTTGGCCGCCACCCCATGGTGGCAACATGTGATACAGATCAATGGCATCGCGCGTTTGTGGGGTGGGGGCCAGCGAACCGGTCGGTTTTATGTTTGGGTAGCTCGACGGTCGGTCGCCGGACCCGCTTTCAAGGCTTTTTCGGGGAAAATGTTCCACTATGGTATCTTCTGCAGCACGGGCTGGATTCCTTGTTGCCGGAAAGTTAATTTTGTTCAATTAAGAGGAAAATGCGTGCCGTCTAGCTGCCAGAGGGGAGATCGTACAGCAGCTGTTCATTTGTGTCAATTGATCAACTTAACACCGCAGTCAGAGGAATCGCCTCAACGGCAAGGTTTGATTGGGAACGAAACCATTAAAGTGTGTTTGATTGAATTGGTTATCCAGCAAATCACTTGATTGTAAAAAAATGTGCACATTTCCATTGATCTGTGAGTCATTGCGGGTTGGGGGTGTTACGGGAAGGAAAGAACATCCACAGCGGATATAACGGTTATGTTTATGCCCGTGTTTACATCGTTCTCCATCACATAATGTCTCCAGTTTTAAAAACATGCTAGTCCTGCTAGCTTCAGTCACAACCAAGCAAACAGCACAAACATCGACATTCGTTCGTGTTATGCTCCCCAATTGCGTCTCCCCACTGGTCGTGATTGTATCGTATTTGTTTTGATCACACGATTGTTGGTGCGAGCGGGTATGATGCTGGGTTGGTAGGAAATAAATGCATTAAGCAGTACTGTAGCTCTGGACGCCACGTGCTCGGAAGCTAGAACTGTTTGTGATGCGCGGGGGTTAACGTTTACATATCTTCGTTGCGATGGACTATCGCGGACGAGGACCACCTATGTATTGTGTTTGTTTTGGTTCTTCCATTCATGTGCGCAGCGAACGGTTTGTGTCCAGTTGGAAACCATCACAAACGCTCTGCTTGGACGTAGCATAGGCAGAATTCTCCACCGTTTCGATGTTGAAATCCTAAGGTAACAGAAGATTAGTAACATGCTGTATGGATGTTTCATTGTGAATTCATAGAAACTCTTTGACTAAAATGGCTAATACAACCATCAGTATTGCACGATAATAATACCACATTTGCCATAATATTTATAGAACTAGAATTCCATTATTGATTAAGGGGTTTTTATTATAATTTGTTTTCTTCTTGTCATTTTAGGCCCTTCTATCTGACGCATCTTTCGAAGACAGCCACTGGCCACCGGAGCTCGTGTTGCTGCGTGAGAAGTTTACTGCTAAAAGCCAACTAGAAGTTGCCCAGCTGCAACTCAAACATGAGGAAGAAGTAAGTAAGCATGCCACAATATTGTTGGCACGTATCGTATAAGCCTAGTCCTTAATTTAACGTTCATGTAAATCGTCTCTGTTTCATCCACTAAACCAGATGGCTCGCATGAAGAATGACTTCGAGAAACAGCTACAGCGAAAGCTGAAGCGCCACACAACGTTTGACTCGACACGCGGTCTGGATAAAATCATTAACGAGCGCGATAACCTGCGTGAGCTCTCGTCTACGCTGCGCAATGTGCTGGGCAGTTTGGCAAAATGTTTTTCGATTTGTGAAGAAGATCTCAACGCGACCGTGCTGGAAGAGTTGCAACGGTATCAACAGCAACAGCAGGCAGCAAATGTTTCGTTGGGAGCGAATGCAACCGCTGACGAAAGCCAGCTAAAGCTGGCAGACTGTACCGTGACGAGTGAATTTAATCTCACCGATCTTTCCTTCTTGTCGTCCTGTAAGCTGTTTAAGTTCGCTCCCGATGTTTCGGGGATCATATCGATCATTGACGATCCGTCGTTGGTGGAGTATGTGACGACGAGACAGCGCGACGGTGATGATCCGGAAAACGTGTCGCTCAATCTGGAGGAATGTATGGACCGGCTAAAGGCGGAAGCACTCAGTCTGCTCGCGCTATCGGAGCGGTTGAAGCAAAGTGCTCTCGCATCCACGGAAAAGGATAGCACCGAGCCGCAGAACAAGGTTTCCGAAAAGAATGACAGTTGCGAGGAAGAAGATGGTCTGAAGCGAACCAAAGGAAAACCAGTCGTAATGGAGGTGACCCGTTCGTTCGACGAACACATGGGACGGGAGGTTGCATCGGTGGTATCCAATGCAAGCCATAGCCTTCCAGGTGATCTGGCGGGGCTCCAGGTTACCGGTGAGCTCAATTTGCAGCTACATGAACTGAAGAACCGTTTGGTGAAATCGGAAGATGAGCGAAAGTTGCTTGAGCACGAATTGGCAGAAGCGCGTAGCAAGCAGAACAGTTTGGTGAGCGAACTATCGGAGACGAAGCAACACTTGCTGGAGCTGAATAGCCAACGGGTTGAGTTTAGTGAGGGTTATGGCACAAACGCTCTATTACCGACGGCCAAGCGTACTAGCAATTCCTTCGTCGAGTTGCAGGAACGAGCCAAGGCGATGCTGAGCAGTGCTGCCGTTGACAGCAGTAATGCCACGGATCAAACGATCGAAGGACATTCCGTGCTGCTGCAAATGGTGGAAGATTTTTGTCGCGAGGGCGAACGCTACATGGAGGATGGCAAACGTGATCGACTGGATCTTCAGCTGCAGGTAAGAGTTCGCTCGCTCTATTCATACGCAATTTGCAAGTGAAAAATGTAAATATCTAGCATCAAATGGCATACGAACTGCTAAATGGGCGCCATTTATAAGATTGGATCAGGTTGACTATTTCACTTGCCCCGCTCGATTGCTTCCTTGCCTTTGCCCTAGATATGTCTTTACCGGTTGTCGGTCGACAGGAAAGCAGACATGTCGTCCTTTCGTGTTTCTACCAAATTCGCAATATCCCATCCCTTTGTTGCCTTGTCTCAAAGTTCAGTGGATTGGAGTAAATGGAAAAGTGTCAACTCTCTGTTTGCGATTACACTCGACACTGTTAACGCATCACTGAACTCGGTGAAGTTGAAACGAAAGTAAGCAACCAGCGAAAAAGCAGAATGTAAAATATAAATAGTTGGTTTGACTTTTTTTCTGTGGCGCTTTACCTTTCGCGTGTACCCGGAAAAATCTTTCCTCATCCACCTGTATTTCTCTAATGGTTGTTGATGTCCTTCGTGAATCTAACGCTGGGAATTTCATGTATTCGAGCGGTGCGGAAGCCATTCTACATTCATTCATTGCTGCAGGATTTCGGTGTCTTGCAACCAGATTGTTTTTCATCAAATGTGCTCTTCGTGATCATGTTTAGCACACCATTCTCTTTGTGTTCGTTGTGGTTTGCTTGCATGGTTTGAGGAAATCTTTTTCATTCCACCTGATAAATCCTATTTCCTCATCTACAACGACAATCGTGGCTTCCCATGTCTTTTATTCGTCTCGTGTTTTACATTTTCATTTCCGTTAATTTCATCCTTTTGTGCCTGCCTGACTGCTGTTGCTACCGCTGGTCCTGCTGTTGCCGTTGACTGGTGTGGTTTGCTGTGTGTTGCTTATGTATGCGCCTTCCCTTGACTTCGGTCGGTCGGTCTTGCCGGTAAATCGAATCACTGCAACGCTCTCGGATCTGAACCAGATTGAAGCTGCCGATAAACAGCTTAAAGCTACCCGGCAGTTCCTTGAAGATCAGGCGGCCGAACGTGAGCAGGAACGTGACGAGTTTGTGAAGGAAATCGAACGGCTACGAGGTGCCATTCGTGAAAAGGACAAGGAGCGAGTAAACTTCGAGCGAACTACCAAAGAGGTAAGTGCCAGCTGGTGGTGGGTGCTTTAGTGTTGGTGACTGATGGCTGCCTACGTTACTTGTGGAAGGCAAATGGTAATGTACGATGGATAAACTTGTCGATGCTTTGTTTCGTTAGTATAACCTCAGAGATAACGCAAATTAAAACTAAAAAAATCCAAACTACAAGCTGGGTTGCGTATGGATATGGTTTACTACCGTTACTTTTGCAACGCCATATGCTTGTATGCTCCAGCCCACCTAGAGTCAATAAAAACGGGACATTATCGTCATCAGCGGCATCGGATCGCTTTCTCTGCTCACAGGTTACTGGTAGCAGTATAATAAACTCACAATCTGGATGATTATGGGGTTCACTTGTAGCTATAAACCACCTGCCAACGGCTAACGGGGCACACTCTCACGCTCTTCTATGTATTTTCTTTCTTTCTTTCTCTTTTTCTTTCTCACAACATGCTTTCTTGCCACCTCTCACCCGTATCTACTACGCAAATGCACTAATGTATGTTTGCTGCACCCATCGCAAACGGGAAACTTTTCTTTGTATGGCGCGCGGGGTCCTTTTGGTAACTGGCGTGTAACGGTGTAACGTTGCATACGCGGCGGCTCAATCCGTCATAAACTGTAAATCGTTCGGCTGATCGACATCTCATTTTAATGCAATAATCCTGTTTTACACGGAATGTTCAATCCTAAATCTTCCTTATCATTCATATCAACTTGGTCTATTAAAAAAAAACATCATGAAATTTCTTCCATTTGGATGCAATGGTGGCGTCCGTTTTTTTATTTTGACATCCTTTTTTTGCATTATTATCCTTTTACCCTTTATTCCTTTGACACACTTTCCGTCGATCATCGTTCACGTACACAAACCGTTTTCATTAAATTATTAGGAAGGATGCGGGAGCAACTGCAGATTTGCAAAAGACAATGTGACCATATCTGCAAAAGTAAGTGTAGTTTTAGTAAATCTTTTTATTAGTTTTTTTTAAGTTCAACTTGAGGCCAGTAGTGTTGGGTAGTCTAGAAGGTTAGGTTAGCACTTAGGTTATAGAAGTTGATTGTTTTTTTTGTTTGCTTTCCGCATAAACCTTTGGAAAAAACAGGACAAAAACGGGTGTTACTTTTAGCTTTCTTCTAATATACAACGGTAGTGGATGCATTCTCAATGGTATCAAATACTTCGCGGATTGTTTCACTTAAACCAAGCGCAAAGATTGTACATATGCTGAACGAAGTGGTGTCAGAAATCGGGGGCCATTTAATATTTTAATGTTTAAATCAATTTATGAGTAAGACATAAAACATAATTGAAAAAAATCTTGGCTTTTGTTGGAATTGTCGGAAATGGAAGTTTAATGAACTGCTGTCACGGACGGGTAACAAAGCGAAACGGAAATTGCCTTCCAACGCGGCACACTGCAGGCAAGATTGATTTTATAATTTCGCGGCAACCGCTGGCACAATTTGTAGCAAAGCTTCTGTTTTCCTTTCAATATCATTTCCGTTTTGCCACCCGTTGACGACACTCTGCTAGTGACTTTCGATTCTATGCCGGGGCGCACGATGGTGTCACAGGAGACCCATTTTCTGTCCAGCATGAACTTTCCTTCCAATGACTGTTCTCGTATCGTAATCATTCATACCACAATTGGTTTGCAATCTCATTTCCCATCTTTCCATTTCCAGTAGTGCCAATTGCGGCTCCCGATTTCCGATTTAAACACGTTGCTTGAGCGTGCATTTGTGCCATTGAGAATGTGAGTGCGACCATCATCGCCACCACCATCACCATCACCGTCCTTTCATCTTCCGTCTGTCTCTGTACAAACACACCAGTAGAGAGAGTGGCACAAATTGCGTACCTATAGGCTAAATAAATGGTTTTACTCTGTAGCAGATAAAAGTGTGAAGAACAGCAGAATTTCCTGAGAATGAAGTTTTAGAAGTAAATGACTGAGCAGGTGGCAGCAGAAGATCGCTTTATGATTTTCGCGACATAGAATAACTCGAAGAATTGATCGCATGTAACGGTCCTAGGAGCTAGTGATGATGATTAAGATGAATTGAATGATAATAATGACACCGTCTCGGGTCGGTCTGGGACACCGTTGTTCTGGTGTGCTTGGTTCGATTGTGGTTTGCCAACAGCTGGATTCCGCGGAGCAGCAGATGAAGGAGCTAACCACGCAGATTGCCGAACGGGACGAGCGGGTGCGCAAGATGGAAGCCGATCTGAAGGATTCCATCGACAAGGGGTTCACGCTGCGGGAAATCATCGCCGAGCTGGAGACACAGATCGAAAGCAAGACAATCAACGAGCACGTACTGGAAACGAAAGTGAAGGTAATTTGGCCAGTTTCCGGGGTGGGTTTGTTGGATGTTGAATGCTGGATTCTTTATCGCGTTCCTGTCCCTATTCCTCATCAGGAGCTCGAGAAGTACATCGATGTGCAGAACCGCCAGAATGAATCGCTTCAACAGGACATGGAAAGCTTCAAGGCGGACATGGTGG
>NC_064878.1:26061595-26064095 GCF_943734665.1 Anopheles aquasalis
TGATCGCTTTGTACGATCGCGGCAGCAGCTTCCCGTGAGTCCCGTGTGTCGTGAGCCGTATGCAAAGGCTGTAATGTTATGCTGCTGCCGGTGCGATGGCCAGATGATGATGGAGAATTGGGTCAATCTCTGTGAATGATGAGTAACAGACGGTGGTCTTTTGTGGTCTCTGGTGGAATTAGATTTTCAGGCAAGATGACTTTCTGAGTCGATAGGGAATGTCTTTTATGAAGCAACATTACTTTGGCTAAGGTTTTTTTTCAACAGTTTCCATCATGATGGAGTGCAACCGCACAATTACTAGGAAACGAGCAATCTGTTGTGCGCTCCTTCCGAGTATGTTTTTCTGCTTGAACTGGTGCACTGGGGCTGAGACATACAAGCGTCATGAAAGTATAATTTTCTATTGATATGCTAAGCCGATGAAAGGAATAGGCAAAGCGAAACAACTTCCATGTAAAGTTCATGTTAACAAGAAGGTGCACTACCCTAGCAGCGCTGGCGGCATCTGTATTTGGCATCCATGGACACAACAGGTACGGTCAGGATGGGATACACAGTAAAGGATTTTCTTGGGCAGGTTTCGCAGCAGCAGCATCTCTTTCTGCTGCTGCTGCTGCCGCTGCTGCTGCTATTGTTAATGGCCAGACACATTTCCGTTCGAACTCACCGGGAATGCGAAATGCAAATCACGTGTTCGCAATCGCAGTCAAACGTTGTTTCGCTTCACCCACGTGGGCCGCTTTTTTGTACAGCTGTTCCTACCATTATGGTACATTTTTCTTTAGTAAGGATTTCCCTGTTGAGTTTAGAAGAAAATATCACCTCGATGTCCTTCTGGGAAATGGTTGGAATTCCATCGAAATAATATTAACAGAAGGAATGGACGGAAGTTAGCGCGGAGTTGTGCCGACAGTGAAACACGACGAAGAATATTAAGTGGGTGGAAGTTTTGCATAGAAATCGAGGGCCTTCCCATTTGTTGCCATGTATTCCTTTCTTTTTTTGCCGTTAGTCTCTGGTTGAACTCAGTATGAACATGGGCGCTGAAGGTCGGTTGGAAGTGGTCAGTGATGCTTGCAGATGAAATGGAACGCGAACTCATGGTTTGCCAAGGAAACAACGCATAAGCCACATACCCTCACCATCACCACCTAGGCAACAGACAGTCGTGTTGTGGGGATAGGGTGAGCGAAGGGACGGGCTGGACAAAAGGCAAGTGTTTAGTGCGACCCGGGGATTTCCGATGGCCGATGTTAGTGCCGGCAACATAAATATATAAGTGTTTATACTGCTCCCGGTGCCAGAGACGAGGCAATTGTTGTTTGCGCTAAAAATAGCCAGCACCGGCAAGCATCAAGCCTCGTCTTGCTTCGTATTACCTCCGCGTGACCGAGCGTTCCTTCCGCTACGCCAATGTTTACGAGCGGCAGCATAGCTGGTCTTGGTGCTGGCGGTAGCAGTAACGGTAGCAAGAGTGGCAGCAGCAGCAGCAGCAGCAGCAGCAGTAGCAACAGCAGTAACAACGGAGACAGTGGCATCGAGGCAGTGAACGGTGGTGACGCCAGTTTTGATAAGGCCGTCTTGGTGGAGCCACCTTTTGGTGTAAGTACCACTTCCTTTTCGGACAAACAGGACATTCCGAAACGGCTTTTCCGCACAGTGTCAGCGGTCGTGTGATGCTTATCGCACCATGATAATGATGTGACGTTGGATGATGTTAACGATAATGGTATGACCATCGGCTACCGGGTGACATCCAATCTAATTAGCTCATTGAGAGTGATCGGAGCAAAAGGGAAGGGACGCAGCACCGCGGTTGCTGATATGATAACCGGCAGAAGCCGATAACCGAAAAAGGGACATCTATTTGGCTGATGAAAATTACATTCCATCTGCGACTTTCTGGACAGATGCTCAAGAGAGAGAGAGACAGAGGGAGAGAGAGAGGGAGTGCTCGGGCATTTGTGGTTCGATGGTTCGAACATAATTTTAGTGAAATTGGAAGGTATACCTTTTTGGGGTCAGAGTATTTGCGTTGCTCGTTGCTGGTGAGCTCGCTGGTGTATGCGATAATCGTTTCAAAAAATGATATTCTTTTTGTTGCTTAATGTAGATCAACTTCCTAGAAATACTTCGTTTGAAATCTAAATCACTCTTAGTGACGCAGAACTCATGATGCATGATAGTTCAAATGTTATTACACATTTTAAACTTTGTGTAATGGTTACTGAAGCGAATCCAATAAAATATCTTTGGCACAATATTGCTCCAGCTCCTGCTACGCTCGGATTGTTAGAGAACTCATTTCATGTGAGTGTGGTTTTGCTGGAACTGAGCTTATGAGCGTGAACGGGAGCTTTTTCGTCTAATAGCGATAAAGAATAGGATATTGGGAAGTGGGAGGACCCATTTATACACGTCATCTCCGATACGGATTTTGAGCGGTGTGGTTAGTTGGCATGCTTTTGAACGAAGGAATATAGCCTATCCTATGGAA
>NC_064878.1:26071595-26084095 GCF_943734665.1 Anopheles aquasalis
AGCACATTCGAAAGCTTAGTGAATCAGGGAACTACGGGGGCGAACAATATGTTAGCGACTGCTCCAATGATATCCAAAACTCATCATTCGCTGTTCCAAACATGTTTGTTCGGACGTATAACAAGCCCTCGCTTATTGGACCTAACAGCTGTTCCGTCGAGCTGATCCTCTCACTCTCTCTCTTTTCCAGCCTTATGCGCCGCAAATGCCCGGGCAAATCACGTTCACCGGGGGTCGCGAATTTGCCGCTGCTTGCCTTGCGTGGCATAGGAATCTGGTCCGCGAGCCAGCTCGTCCTACCATCCATGAATGACGCACGAATTGCCAAACGTGGCCGGTAACGTGAGTAGCTGCCGGGATGTGTGTGGCCCACCGAAGGTGCTTCCCTCTGACGAAGATAAGGGGCGAGTAAAAGAGATAGAGAGGCGAAAAGGACGCTAAAGTTCCGCCGGTGTTAGGATATCGCCGCGCGTTGAGTTGGCGATAATGCGTGGTCGTCCCAGGGTCACATTTTATGGTGGAAAATGGAAACCAATATGTTGGAAAAAGTAAGCGCAGAAGGTTCCGTCCGACACATGCACGCCAACGTATCCGGTGGCCACACACCCGAAGAAGGCCAAAGCCACCCAGCAGGCAGGCATTTCACACCCAGGGCTCCCGGTGTTGGTCGCCATTCGTGTGCTCCGAAGAGTAAATGGTGCCCGAGCGCTTGTGAATGGTGGCAGGACATCCGGTCGGTCGGTCGCAAGTAACTGAGAACGAGAGTGAGAGAGAGATGAGTACGAGAGAAAGAGAGGGCATTCTTGCCCGAATGGAATTTTCATTCATTACTAGCATTTTCCGGCGGCGTCACTGAAAGCTGGAGGCTGGCATCGCCTTTCGGTGGCTTCGGTGGCTTCAGTTGTGTTGTTTTTGCCATTCTTACCCCTCGGCCCCGGGGAGGGTAAGGGATTGGGAGCACATCTTTGCCGAAGCTTGGGCAGGCTTCGGCCAATGCTTCGGCCAACCCGAATACTAATGCTATTGAGAGTTTTGTTGGTTTTGAAAATCCGTGCTTGTTTGCGTTGCAAATACTGGCGTACCGGCGTGCAGATGGGAAGTGGAGCGGGGATCGGCAAACGTTGTGGCCATAAATTGTGCAGCGGAAAAGAGATGGGCTCCAAGGTTCGGATGTGATTACAGCGTTGGGTACAGTGATGGTTGAGTGTTGCTCAACAAGGATGCAGGAGACTCTATCTCGTTTGGTGGACTATTTTGTGGACTGTTTGGTGTTGGGTTAATGTTTCACATTTTTTAAAAACATACATTGCAATTGTTAAGTTTAGTTATTTTGATATTTTTTGTTCAACTACTACTTTCACTTAAGATCACTTAAAAAGTCTAAACAGTGGAGAACGCACAGGTTGAAACAGGATGTGAAAGCTTCGGTAGCCATGTGATGAGAATGACTGACTACAACTCAGCCCCTCAACTGGCAAGGCGACGCTAGCTGGAGCAGCCACTGAAAAATGCCTCCATGCCACTATTTCTACAACACTTAAATCTCCTCTTTGCAGCACGGGACGAGGATAAAAATGGTGCCTCAGTGTGCCGCTTCAACCGTTATCACCAAAACATACCGCGTGTCTCTCACGGTGACGGTGCGCCAAAGCTCGGCGCGAACCCGACCAGCGAACGCGTTGTTGGGATGCTCGGCCCGAATGAAAGCAATGACGTTGCCAACGCACCGAGATGCCGTTCAGTCGCCACCGGACAGCTGGATCGCACGGATCCACCCCAGCTATATTTGCTGCTCCTGGTTCCGGGTTGTTCTACGACCGTAAGCTTTTTGCAGCAATCGAAAACCGGCGGCCGAACCGCCGTCGAACGTTCGTTCGTTCGTCCTGGCCGAAGTTACACGAAAGCTCTAGACGCACGCCGGACAGGATCCGGCCGGATTTATCGCCTGTGCAAGCCAAGAAGGAACAGCGTGCTCTAGTGTGTGCTCGACCACTGGCAGCCAGGTGTACAGAGGCTCGCGCACCGGTTCCAGCGTGCAATGTGTGGCCGCAGAGCGTACTGGTTGGTGGTGGTGTAGTGCTCGTGCAGTGGTCAGTAAATATTTACCAACCAGCCAAAACAATCACGCTCCAGGCGCATCCAGGTGTTGAGTTCTGGTGCGGTTGTTGTTAGACAAACGTTGGCGTCGCAGTGGATAAGAGCATTGTAACGAGATGATGTAACGGTGAAGGTGTTGACCATTGGTGCTGTGTTGCTGTTCAAGTGGCCGCTTATCAAAGGACTTCAAATCGCTGGTACGGGCTCACCGGAAGGACACTTGCGGGGGTTTCAAGCGTCAACTAATGCCTCGTCTGTCTCGTCGGCCCTGACGGCATGTTAGTTATTGCGCGAGAGAAGAGATCATCCACCTAAAGGTGAGGGTTTATCATATCACTTACGTAAGGAACACATCGCATCGCTCTAACAGCTGTTTGCTGGATGTCGCCCGTCCCCTCTCCCGCATCCTTCCACTCAAACTATTGCGTTGTTGAATCCAAGCTTCGCATAAACGGAAAACCCTAGAGCTCGAGTGGTGCTCGAGAGTTGAACGTCCTTGAACGGGGTTTCCCCCAGCGGATAGGCACCGCACGGTGGCCATCATTGGAGTGTGTTAGATTGGCCGTAGGATAAGCAATCAGCCGCCTGCGGGGCCACGAGACACGAGTATCCTGTTTACTGCTGCAGTTTGCTCGTCGATACTACACCCAGCCGATAGAGAGAGAAAGAGAGAGTGCAGTGGATGGTCGGATAAGGCGGGGGAATGCGGGAACGAAAGGGTGCAAGCGACAGGTCCTTGAAGTGGGTTTCCACCAATTATCTCTTTACGTGTCTCGCCTTCGGTTCCCTTGCAGTTGGTTGCACCCCGCGCCGGGTGCTTGTTTGCTGTGCAATGGACTGTCACTAATGAAGGATGAAGGAGCATGCGATGGGGCCCTTTACCATTCAGCGTATCCAGCAGGCGCGCTTCCTGGCCATGTTGCTAGGTGTCCTTTTTGGGCAACTATTTTTTTTTTAGAAAGTTGGCTCAGTAGATCCGAAATTATCACAAAGCACAAGTTTTTGGGGTTTTCAACTGATGGTTGGATGAGCAATAATTGTTTTTTTTGTAGATATCCTCGTGGTTGAAAAGTCCTTGTGAGTCACCTTGCCGTTAGGTATTCCGCATTATTCTGCTTGTGAGGGATAACGAGACCGCTGTGGCTTTAAAGGACTTCGAAAGCTCTTCCTATCGCTTGGTGACGCCTCTTTTATTCCTTTTTATTGCTTCCGTGTAGCGATAAAGTGACGAACCAGCTTATCGCCAGTCAGCAAATCCAATAAAATCGAGCTCACCGGGCGAAGGTGAAGGAAAAGAAGCGAAAAAAAAACGCTTCGACGGATAGGCAGGCAGGCAGGCAGCCAGAAGGGAGTTCGATCAAAAACCTGTCCTTATCAATCGAGTGGCCTACCGAGCGACCTGAAAAAAAGATGGGAAATTGTATGAAACATTCCAAAGAAGGCATGATACACGGTAGGAGCGAAATGGAACGACTTAACTCCTGTTACTTTTTGGATTTCTGGATCGGCAATCCTTAGCGATACAATCTGTTTGTTGTAAATTGAGTTACATTCGTGGTCGAATGCGTTAAACAGTGAAAATGAATTGCACGCTTTCTTGTGAGTCCCTTGGTCTACTCGCCTTCCCCCTTCCCAGGCTCACATTAATTTTATTCGACCGTTAAAACTACGATCAAAGTCTGACACGATAATCCATTTAATGGTGTTGTGTGCCGGCCTCCACCCTTGCGCCGGATGGGATCACCGGTCGGTCAACGAATATTTCAGCACAACATTGCAGCCGAGCGGCTGCCGGCGAACGCCGGATGCCCTTTTCGCTTCAACGCGGGTTGACAAGTTTGCGAAACTAATCAGTAAGTTGATCGGCCTGACGAACAGCTCTGCTCCAGCTTTATAAGGACGCACATTTGTGTTCGTTGAGGCGTTACAGCGCGTGCCAGTGGAAGTTGCATAACTTTGAGATGCGCCACGTCATGCCGAACGCTAACGAAACGTGCAGAGAGTTACTTTTTGGAGCAAGTTGCGCGGTGCACAGCACCGAGCATCGACATAGTTCCAGGTTATGTTGGTGGTGGTGGCTCTGGAAACTCTGGCCGGCCTTACGAGATGTAGAACTGGCAGGGCTCGTGTTTTGCAATGCCTCAGTTTGGTGGAAGCATCCTGGTTGATTGCAGGAGCTTGCTTCAAATGATGGTCTTCTAGCAGCATAATGAAAGGCAGATACTCCTCCCAGTACTACGAAGTGAGAAAAACAAAGTGGTACAAACACAGCAGCGTGACGATACTCTGCCCTTTAATTTGGATCATAATTTAGGGCGTTCTACGTTGCGGCTCGGGGTGTTTTTGGAAACTATTCGCTCCACCTAAGATCGTCGGCTAGTGGTCGATGCTGCTGCAGTCGAGGACGATAACGATGATGAAGGAAATGATAGCGATGGTTGTCCTTTCAGATAGCGGGGCAGCGAAGAGATTCACATTGATTACGGTCATTACCGTCCACTTGATGCGAGCGGCTTTCGAGGCAAGTGAACTTGAATCACTGAATGGGGGTTTGGAGCTTGTGGTTCCGCGAAATGGAAGTCTTTTTCGCTGCACACGCCACAGATTGGCATCCCGGAATGTGCCATTCATTGATTGCCAGTTTCTTTACGGTTGGATGAGACGAGAGTGCCGATGTTGAACGCAAACTGCCTGTTAAAGCTGCTGCGCCACGGACGTGTGTTCGGATGGTGGCCACACTGTTAGTAAACCAGCAAACCAATTATCTGGTCAAATATTTGTCACCATAACATCGCTCCGAAAAGAAAAACCCATCAAAACGCAGAGCAGCCGTTTGCAGCCGAACGGTTCGGGGAGCTTTTAAAGCGACAAAAGCACATAAAATGTCCCCGAGAAGCGAACCATAACGACCATGGAAGGCCACGGGAGGTTGAAAAAGAAGCCGAATAGTCGGCGAAGTGTTTGAAGAGCTCGCTGGGCATTAATAAGAAGCTAAACCGTAAAACGGCGCAGCAGCAAGCTGCTTATCGTGCAGGTTACGAGGATGCGGAGGTGTTTTTTATTTGATTTGTCGTTGAGACTGAGGCAACAGTGATTTTTTGGCAGCATTTTTGGCAGCATACTTTTCGTAGGTCGTCCCGCAGTCCGTCGCTGTGGAATGTACAATATTAATCGAAATGTTTTGTTATCGTAGCGTCGTAGCGTGATGGTGCCGTGAAGTATTGCGACTCATTCCCGGAACCGTTGATCCGCGAGCGATGAACAATGTTTATGAGTCGTTTTGGAGGAGGTATGTGCGTAGGATGTTGGTAGTAGCAGTCGGTCGTTCGGTTCGGATTGAAGCAGTAAGCATTGTAGGATTGCAAACAACAGCTCCACAATGCATCAATGCTGTTCACAATCAAATGTAAAAAACGGTTTAGAGGTATTAATAAACTGTATTTTATTCATAGACAGCCTTGTGGCTGCTGCTTTTGATTCTTTCTGTTTAAATTCTTGTTTAAATAAGATTCTTTCTGTAGTTCCAGTTATTTACTTATTTTATTTGTCTTAAACAATGCACTTGAAAGGCTTGATCATGCTCCACATCCAGTGGATAGGGTTTCAATTTCGTGGTTTCCTGAAAAGGCATTTCATCAAAAGAGTTCCTGGTTTTCCTATCCAGTGATTACTCGTTTACATTCCCGGAAATCTTGCCAATTTGTTTTGTGTCATATGCTGGACAGCAAAGTATTGCTGAAAATGGAATCAAGTTGAAAAAAATTGAAATGTAAAAAATTGTTCTTTGAAAAACATGTTTTTCGAGCAACAAAAGGCTTGCAACATTACAAATTTATAATTCAAGGAACTCCAGCACGTTCACCACGTTTAAAAATATTTTATTTGGGAGATCTTTACTGATGGGCACGATCAAGCGCTTGAAAAGTCCTATACCACATCTGCACAGATTTCTTGTACTTATATTAAATTGCATTTATGCCGCTATATCATAAATAGAACAACTGTTTTTAAATCTCCTGTTTGTTCCACTTTCATGGTTCAAATTATGTGTAAAATGATAATTAATTAAATCAAATCGCTAAGTTGAAAAACAAATGCCCCTCATTAATGCAAATCCATTCCGTTCGATTATATGCATCGGGGCGCATAAGCATAATGCAAATATCATCATAAAATGCCGTAGAAGCACAAAGACCCTTTTAATCTTTGTACACAAAATGGCACACGCTTGGCAAATCAAATCATCCACCATTTCCACCGCGCATATGCAATGGCTGCCATCGACTGTGCATTTCTGGCCAGCTCGCGTTACACGGTGTCATTCATTTGGAAACCATCCACCGATGCTTCACTTTCTCGCTGCATTTCAGCAGTGAAGCCATTCAACAAATCACATATTAACTTCATGTGTTTTCGGCAAAAAAAGACCGTCTAGTGACGATTTCACGGGAGTAGTGGCTAAACGGATAATACCTCAGCATGTCAACCGTTGAGACAGACAGATTCACAGCAAGCAGATTCACCATGAACCAAACCCGTTTTCCTTTACCACTAACGGTTTCAGTTGAGGTATTGTTGCGCCATCATCATCATCCAACCCTGATATGATGATACCGAGAGCACATACATCATCCGAGAATCCGTGTACCGTACCGTGGACTTGCTCACACCTTGGTGGCCATCCAGGATGCGGATTAGTGGCCTCCGTTGGAAGGGATGGTTGTTCAGTAGGCAGAAGGCAACCGACGCCACGACCGTCGCTGGTGATTTTTAGTATGAGGCACGGGGAATCATCCACTCGTAAAGTAATTTTCCAGTTCATTAACACGGTCGTCTGTCACATGTAAGCCCCTCTTGTCTCGAACACGACTCGGACACGTGCTTCATCGGCTACGGAGCCGTACATCTTGAAGCTTGGGGCGTCTGCCAGCCGGTAACCGATTCATGTGTTCAGGACCGGTCAAGCACCGGTCAGCGCTAATGCATTTTATGTCCGGTGTGATTGACATTCCTTCCGCTGGACAACAGGAAGGAAAGAAAGGGGAGCAAAAAAAAAGGTAATAAGTGATGGAGGTTTAAGTGTGATTAAGTTTCGTGTTTCAGCACACTCCGTGACAGATTGCAGTCTCTTGCAGGCGGAAGAGTGTGCTGCCAAGTCGAACAACTTTATCTGAGTTCGAGTCTCGGAAGGCCTTTAGGGGAATAAAAGATATTTAAATAAATGGTCCGAAGGGGCACCAAGGGATGCTTCTTTTTCGTAGAAATGGAGCTTGGCCGCCATGCCATGAATTGCTTGCTGGCGTATAATTGGCCGCAACAAAGAAGCTTTGCAAAGCTTGGCCGTAATCGCCATACTTATGCATTTTAATGCGACTTTCCACAGTGCCTTCAATGTCTTCAAGTTCCTTCCGGGAACTGCGGCCACCGGTAGAAGACGGTGCGAGACGTTTGAGAAAACTCCTGCTCCGTGTGCTCCCGTTAAGGCAGGGTGGCTCATTAGAATGATAAACGGTACAATAACGTTGGAGCATCAGCTGCAGCGCGCAATGGGCGCCATTCAAGTCAACCGAGACTACAATCTCTGTAATCTCTGCATCGAATGGTTGGCTCGTTGCGAACAGATTGTGTCTCGGTGGGATACAGCATTGCGGTGGAAAATGATGGGAAATGAAATTGTGTTTTGTATTAAAATTAAACAAAATCCCGCAAAAAACATTATTCACAAAGCCACTACAAACAAACGAACTGTGCGAGAATAAATGAGACAGATCAGTTTACCAGTGGTTGATGGTGGTTTGTAACCGAGCGATCGGCGAATCCTGATATCATCATCATCTGGCTACATGTGCCATTATGAATTACAAATCAATCTCGCGTAGCTCATCGAGTATCTACATATTTCATTAATTATGCTCAATTTCGCTCCCATTGTTCGCAGGCCAAGCGCAAACCACTGTCATCCGAATGGTGCGACACCAGAACGACATTTACAGTGTGCAAAAAAAGTTTATCCACCCCTGGCATGAATCTTACATTTTGGCTAATTTTTCATGGAAACCCTCAGCCTATAAATTTGTATCACATATCGATAGTTTTGTTTTTTATTCTTCTTTATTATGCTTTTTACATTTTTCAACAATATCTCATAGAACTAAAGATATGACAAAAACAGTGAAGCAAGGTAAGAAAAACACGTTTCTTTACGCTTCTAACGTGCATAACTCCATTATTTTTGGCGATAAAACCATAAAATAGACCTCAAAAGATGTTTTTGGGATTAAACGAACTGAAATGCATTGTTGAAATTGAGAGAAAATATGGTTAATTGATTATTGTCGAGTAAAAACTATACAATACCATAGAATGAAATACATAAGGATGGATAAACTTTTTTGCGTGCTTTTTGTTTCGAATATTGATATGCAATACGCATTTTTAAGCGCAGGGTTTTCATGAAAAATTAGCCAAAAATTTAAGTTTCTTGCAAGGGATGGATAAACTTTTTTTCCTTACTGTATGTGCGGTCCGTGCTGAAGGGGATGATGCTGCTACTGCTGCTGCTAGTGGCAGCCTGTTAGTTTGATGTATTTGTTTTGCCACCATAATATGGCTTTATTAATTCGGACGAACATCATCGGTGCAGATGGACAATATCGGTCGCTAAAACCCACTAGCACGGTGCACCCCCTTTCATCCCCCCGGGGGTTGTTTGATTGAAACACAGGCATCTCATTAGCTGCCAACAAAACCGGCACTCGGGAGTTTGAGCTAATTTCCAAACGTCAAACCACAAACGACTATGGTTTCCTCCGCTGGTGGTGAACCATTTACTGACAGCGGATAGCACCACAGGCCCGCTGGGTCGGACGGACTCGTGATGGAGACGGGCGCCTCCATCGCCAAAACACCCAACTAGGCGTCTCCATCGTCACGAGGACGGCGGTGGTGGCCATGCTGGGGACGAGTTCATTGGAACCAATTTGATTAATCTCACTCGCCCGCTTTCCCTCTCCCGGGGGCGCTGGCTCTGTGTGTCCTCGATTGTCTTGTAGACTGGCAGACCAGCATCCAGTGACTGCGACCCCCTTTTATGGTTGGGGCGCGGTTGGGCTTCGTTGCGTTGCCCATCTACCCAAAAGGTCATCCACCAGCGGGTGTAATTGACACATTTATGCCACATAATTGTCGTGGTGTTATGGGAAACCCCGGACGGGAGGCTGTCCTGGTGCTTAAACTGGTGACGTGCGCGGTGATTCCGGGAAGGGAAGCAAACTAATTGTTGGTGTATCAGTCCAGGGCTCTGGACTGATTTCCCAGCATTATCTTCATCATGAGCGCTGATTTAAATGAAGAGAAAGGCGGATCACCGGCATAAAGACCGGCATAAAGATAGTCGATAGCTCTCGAAATCGATTTCCGATACATTTTCACCGCCCAACGCCGGTGTGAAGAGGGGAGACCGTGTGTGGAAGTGATAAACGTTTTCGTCGAGGAAATCATATCGAGGTGATAAGCGATCGTTCTCCTCGCCGTATCTCGTGCTTTTGCGTCATTGCTACGTCAAGTTTATTTTCGGTTTCCATCGGGAAGCTATCAAATGGATCAGAGGGGGAGGGGTGGGTGAACCCGGTTGGCATGCATGGTAGATAACGTAAACGAGCTTTTTCCCTGAGTCTGTCGCTTCGATATCTCTTAATCACTTTTGGGGCCGGTGGCGAATAGAACTAGGCGAACGGCACCCTCTCCGGAGTGGCTTCGGCTTCGGTTGCGGAATGTTCACGATTCATGCATTCAAGCACTATCGGTTCCATCGATTGGTACGTCCAACAGAAGCTCACTGGACAGATGATTGGGAAATGATCTGGATTCCCCTTCTGTGTCTGTTTTCGATAGATTAATCGGATACACACCCGGCTATCGTTTACGGCACACATTGGAATGCTGATCGGATGGAGATTCAACAAAAACGGGGGGTTTATACAATCAATCACTTTAATACCTTTGTTTTGCTCGTGCCAAAACCCTGTCCACCCAAAAGGACCTCCGTGGACTGACTGCCGGGTACGCAAACCCTCAGTGAACGCCAGAGAGAGAGAGAGAGAGGGCGAACCCCAAGGGTCGAGGGGTTGATCGTGACAGAGTCTGAACGTTGATTGAAATTGATAGCCGTTTTGCGTGCGATGAAACACTCCCCCATTGGATGAAGAAGAGTGGGTGCTCTTCATCCCTTCCACCCATATCCTGCTCCTGATGTTTGATTTTTAAACAGCACAAAACGTAGTCAATCGTCCATTCCTTAGACACGGTACGCCGTCTTGAGAAGGTGGTTCGTGGAAGGTGAATTTCCCCTTTCCTGGATTGACGCCAGGTGGCACTGTCGATTGTTTCTACTTTAAAAGTCTCTATAAAGATAACACAAAACAACCGTGCGAAGGTAGTGGTTTCGGTTCGAATTGGAGGCGAAGATAATCTCTTCTGTGTACCCCCGGAGTTGATCGCACGACCAGTTTCCATCGTTATCACCCCGTTCAGGGCAAGGGTTCCTTTTGGCGCAAAGAAGGTGAAAAAGGGCGCAAGGATATCTGCTGGATTAGTTCCTCCTGGTTGGCCCCGCGGTGATGCTCGGTTTAATTTATCGCTTTTCGTTGATTCGACCCCAGACTGGTCAAGCGTGCACCGAGCAGTCAGAGAGAGCGTCGGAAGAGCGAAAGTCCGAAAAGAAAACAAGAAAACGGAAAAGTTTTCCTTCTGGTAACTGTACGTTGGGTTGGGATTGGACGAAATGTGCGGAATTTGTCGAAGTGCAACGCAAGGGGGAGGGTGAAAGTGAGAATTTTTAAGAACAAAAGTTGGCACCGGACTTGGACGTGGACTTTGTTGCACTGGTGGGGATACTATTGGTTGTGGAGAGAGAGAGAGAGAGAGAGAGAGAGAGAGAGAGAGAGAGAAAGAGAGAGAGAGAGAGAGAGAGAGAGAGAGAGAGAGAGAGAGAGAGAAAGAGAGGTTACAAAAGGAACCCTTGGAGAGCGAGTTAGGACTTTCCTTTGCCGCGTAGGAGTTGGTCTTTGCATAAATGAACCGGGAAACCAAAGGTAGCGCAGATACAGTGGAAAAAGGGGTTTTGTTTTATTTTGCTGCTTCGGATGAGTTCACAAAACCGTTCCTGTTCCCCATCGCAAGCGTTTCCTCTTCCTCCAGCAACTAGAGGAAACCTAGCTTGTGGCAATGGCAAGGCGAAAGCAACGCTTTAGATTTGTTTGTATTATTTACAGTAATTAATGTGGTCGCGTGTAAAGTATCTTTAACGATTGTTCGTTGTTGTTCGCTGAGAATTTCCTTTCAGTTTTGTGCACTCGTGGTAACTCTGTGCTTTTTTGATATGGTACGGAACGTTATTCTGAGTGCATTCATAAAACGTGACTTTTTATCATCAAAACAGATGTCCTCGACAGAAGTAGCTCTTCTGAAAAAATGTCATCTTTCGTATGGATTGATCTTCAAATAAAATGTACTTCCCCGAACGGTTCTTTTCCATCTGCAGAGTCTGGTTCGTTATACACCAAGCAACCCAGAGTTATTGGGAATTTTACACTCATTAGTTAGGAGAGGGAATACTTTTCCCTCTCCTTGCCAAACACACCCCATCTTCCGTACCTTTGCTCCGTTCAGTTGGCTTCAAGCTCCCCGAAGGACGTACGTACAATCAGATGGAAATTCATTTTGATATATTTAGCCTTCTTGGAATCGAATTGAATTCATGTCGAATGCACACATCAGAGTAGCCTTTTACTGTTGGCATTCACCGTGCGATTGAGTTTTAAAAATGTCTCTGCTGCACCCAGGTAGGCGTCGTCGTCTCGATAATAGAATGCATAGCAAGATAGACATCATATGGGTGGCCTGGTTGGTCAAATGAAAACGGTAATTCTTAAGATATTTTCGAAATAATTATTACAGTTCTTTAAAAATTATTACAAGTAGATCTTATCAACATTCCTTTCTGTCTCTCTCGAACTAGGCTTTCGATTTCCTTCTCCTTCAGATGATAACATCGTTCAGAGTGTCCATGTGCTTCCTTCAACCTTGTATCCTGCTTCTCGGGAAGTTGAACTGCAGGACAAGGATGGAACACAGAATTGAAAGTTATTAGCTTCCGCTTGTCATCATTGGGACAACCGGGAGCACTGTACTGGCTACATCCTACACGCCGCGCACGCGACCAAACTCGTCGCTTTCTCCGCTGCTCAAGGATACCGTGGCCACCAACCGTTTTTATTTGTGAGAAAGGAAGGGGTTGCGATTGCGGTGCGATAATTGGCATCCCTTGGTCCCCTCCTTTTCTCCCAGATACTCCACGAGTGTGGCGACGAGGAAAAGAATAATTGAATTACTGTTCCATCTAT
>NC_064878.1:26089095-26094095 GCF_943734665.1 Anopheles aquasalis
ATATATACATATATACATATACATACATATTGGTACATAAAGGATACTGATTATCTGCAGACTAGCAACCGGCCCAGCAAACAAACAAAAACAAGAAATGAAACATCAAATGGAGGTGGTGCTGCTACAAAGATGCCGCCATTATTTTGTGTACATTAGCAAACACTCTAACAGCACAACATTCTAAAGACAAACTATAAACTTAATGAATGGTTCCCTTCTGCACAACACAAAACCAGTAAAAACAAAAAACAGCGACTCTAGCTCTCCAGACGAATGCTGCTACTGCTAACGCTCCCGCAATACGTAGAGGCTAAGAGGATCAAGTGAACACCGTTTTTCGGCCTACAGTTATTAGCACCCACCAAACGATAGGAGAAATGAAGAACATTGTCGACATAACTGGTACCCAGCATTAAAAAAAATCTGGCCATCTTCTTTTCAATCACATCATTTCCCACCATTAGCATCTCGAAAGGAATGAAGCTCACCGGAAACCTGGAGCAACATGGACTACCCTCGCCAATAATTGCCCCCCCCCCCCCCCCCCTACTGTAACCGTACCACCGTCACCACGGCTAAACATTTTAGCTCTGTACATGTTTCACTTTAAAGCGCCGTCTCGATGTACTGTTAAAGTGACTATCAGCTACAACATAATTTCCTCATAAACTGCTAGCCGGTGCAGCGCGGCTTGCATGATAAGTTTTGCCAAACCCAACAAGGACACGGTTGCGTTGTGAGTGAAGCGTGGGGAGGACAGCTGTAGTGGAGGCGCAGGAGGGCAAAGGGTGGGAATGTAATATCGGATTTTCAATAAAAAGCTATGACAAACGACAGCAAAACTAGTTTCTCTTCCTGATCTAGCTCATCCCAAGGGACATCAACAACCAGGGGAATCATGTTTTGATTAGAAGCTAGTTTGTCCTCAATGTAATCAACCCTCTTCCGCTTCGAAACATTCCTCTTCGAGCCGTACATCGACGACGACGACGATGATGACGATGATTTTACGTAATCGACCTTTGACATTTCTGTTCGATTTGGCTTTCCCTGGTGTCGGATGGCACATGGCGTGTATTGCCGTCGTCTATGGCGTCTATGGCCTCGCCCTTGACCGGTACGGTCGGTCGGTATCTATCTAATAGGAAAGTTGGGTTGAGGTTGGGAATGTGGTGTAGAATTTTCATTTGGAAAATGCAGCACACTCAGTACCTGGAATTCATTTAGCTCTGCTGAGTGCTCGCCTGCAGTGCTGGAGCTACTTGAGGACGGTAATGCATCTCCAGTTATTTGTAGAAACGGCAAACGGCATCATATTTCTCGGAAAAAATGGAATTCAATCTTGTTTGTTTATTTAGAAACAACTGTGCTGCAACTGCATAGTTGCGTTTCACACAGTAATATCGTTTGGCTATACTAAGCTACTAAAAAGGTTACAAAGAGAAAATAATTCATAGGCTTTTGGTTAAGCATTTCTGAGACTTTGCAGTTACGCTCACGAGGAAGCAACAATAGACTTATAAATAGTAAAGTTCCAGTCGGCTTAATTGTCCTTCTGTTATTTTCTGTTAAGCTCCATATGATATACGGATCTACTGACACTAACGTTTTAAAATTCTCGCGTGAAATTGATCTTAAAATAGAAATGAAGACCAATTGAATGACTTTATTATTGTAATACTACAGAATGAATTTATGTTTGTGCGAGGGCCACGGCAGATTTGGCCCCCGATTTAAAGTTAAATTTACACTGTTTCGCCAGTCGGAATGGCGTTATCACAACCACTTACCCGTGCGTCTTGAACGCGGCGACCCAGTATAGGAAGCTGGGGTCCCCGGATCACCGTTAGAGCTGTTTCGGATGAATCCGCGTGAAGGCCAGAGGCACCTTTCACGGCTGGATCGCGCAGACACCGGAGTAACGAAGCGTAAGGTTTGAGTTGTAACACAAGAGAGAGAGTTTTATTCAAAACCACTAGTATTTATAAACTTATCCTTAACTTAACGCTTCCTAAAGTCAGCGACCGCGTCCCTACCTCCCGTTTCCTCTCCACCTCCTGTTCCTGCCGCGTTGGGTGAGCTGACTCGGTCAGTTGACGTCAACCCTTGCCTGATGCAACATTGGTGCACGCTCATTGGTTCTGGGCGGGTAATCGATAAAGTATTGATTCGGCGGTTTGTTCATGCGGCCAACAACCTCTTGCGACAGTTGTTATTCTTGCGCGAACGACCGGCCGCTTTCGGGTCGTCGCTTGGCCGAGTTGGCATGAACTGTTGCTGGAGCGAAAGAACGCATCTTCAGCAATCATTACCCCCCTATCATGGTGATCGCCATCGATCACCATCATCGACTGTTAAGCGGCGGGCGCGGTTGGCGCGTTGCATATTTGGTGGCGGATTGTTACAACGCCTTTCCGTACCGAGACAAATCACGGCAGCGACCAAAAACAGGGGTAGGTCGGTGGTGGAGGCAGGTTTGGGCCGCTGCATCCCCCCCCACTTATTTGTGCTTGGTGTTCGCCTAGAAGAGGTGATCACCAAGCAGGTAAGTACGATGGCTTAAGGCCGGTTTCCTAACTAACTCTAACTAAACGGCTTATCTGTTTGTCTAATTTGATTATGCGGGGACTTTCCTCCCGCGGTTGGATGAGGCAATAATAAAAATAATAATAATAAAAAGGGAAAAGATAAACAAAAAATTACTAATTATTACGAACTTATTTTTCTGTTGGAGCAGCTGCGCGTAGTCGCGGCTTATGGCTGTATCGTCCTTATTGCCCACTCTGGGGTTCCTATTCTAACGCTCAACTGCGCGTGGTCGCGGCTTACGGCTGGCCTGTTTCATTATTGGGTCCTTAGAATCCTATTGTGCCCAGCTGCGCGCGACCGCGTCTTATGGCTGTGTTGGCATCGTTGCCCACTTTTGGGACTTATGTTCCTATCCTAAAGCTCAACTGCGCATGATCGCGTCTTACGGCTGGCCTGTCCCATTATCGGGCCCTTAGAGTCCTATTGTGCCCAGCTGCGCGCGATCGCGTCTTATGGCTGTATTGGCAACCCTAAATAAAAGGAATATTATTGGCGCTTTTGGCCACCCCAGAGGATCTCCTTACTTATCGGCTCCCTTGGCTGAGTGAATCATAATAAAAATTATGACCAGCGTTGTGACCGCTATGCCCACTACGGGCCAGTGAAATATTATCCTAGCACAGCTGCGCGCGATCGCGTCTTATGGCTGTGTGCAATATATATGTCCGTTCTCGGACCCTGAAATTTGGCCTCCTAACTATTGGGGCCATACCGAGGCCGATTTTTTTTTTCTGATTTCGCCTAAGTGGAGGAGGAGAGTTGTGCCTTTTCTTTCTTTAGCTTATAGATTATATTAATTGGATCCGGGTTATTTTCTAAATGGCTAGCTTTCAGCCTATTTTATTTATATGCGGTTGGGGTTTTTACCACTCCCCGTGGTCGAACACGTCGTTGGCTGCCTCGTCCGGGTCTCTCGGGTAGGCCTGCCAAATGGCGAAGGCCTCCCCGAGCCCGTGCAACCAAAAATCTTCGTACACGTCGTGGGGAAGCCGGGCCAGCTCCCACTTCCTCAGTTCCGGGGAGGCGGCCCCCCAGGTATACATGCGCTTGCTGCGGTGATCGTCCGCAGCGACCACCATAAGTATGCTTGTTAGCCTACAATGTTGTTAAAAATGAAATGAACAAAGTAAAGGAATACGAGAAAAAGAACAAAAAAAATAAAATAGATATGAATATTATATCAAATAACCAAAAAGGAAAAAAAAAATCAAATATAATTATATGTAAGTAATGCATTTAATAAATGTAGGCGGGTAACGTGCCAGACTGCCCCCGACTTTCCTGGGCACGGCAGCTGGACGTGTCCGCCGACGCATAAAATAAACCAATTAACCTAAAAAAAAAAAAAATTTATATATAAATAAACATAAACATCTCCCGCATAACGGTCGGTTGGAGTGGTTATCCTTCGTGATTTCTTTCTCTCTCGCCTTTTCGTTGTTAAATAAGGAATGCGTAGAGCGGACCCCTATGTTCGATCATAGCGTACACGGCCGATCGAAAGTCCGTGTTCGCTATCATATGGGCATCTCCAGGCGTTGCTCATTTCAACCCATCTTGGTGAAAACCGTTCTTTCAAAATCCAAACTCACTCCGGTAACCGACCGTTCGATTAACTTCCTAAAAATAATGTGCATTAGTTTTACCTGTAATTAAAAAAAATCATATAGCTTTCCCAATGAAATAAAATGATCATGCTGAATTGAAATGTTCTCCTTAATCATAAAATTGCTTTAATCTATTAACATGCACTCTCTCGTGCTTCTTTCCGTTTCTAATTACCACGGTTTGCTCGCTAGGTATTTCTATAACGGTATAAGGGCCTCGCCACGTGCTTTGCAGCTTTTGCCCAACCCCCATCGGGTTTGCCTGGACGAGCACTTTGTCGCCCCACATCGGCGACCATTCATTTGTGCTGCGATCATATTTCTCCTTACGCTGCTCCTTCGATTGCTTCAAATTGGCACTGGCGATCTCGTGGACACGCTTAAATATGTTCTTAATTTCTATGGCGTACGTGTGATAATTAGCATCGATCACGTCGCTTTTATAAATCGAACTGGGAAGCCGCGGGCTGTACCCATACAAAAGTTCATAGGGCGTGAACTTTGTGGACGAGTTTACAGTCGTATTGTACTCGAAACAAAAGAAAGGTAGAAAATTGTCCCACACATGGGGATCTCCCATTACATACTGCCTTAGGTATGTTTTGAGCTCTCTATTGGCTCTTTCCACTAGGTTAGCCTGGGGATGGTAGGCGCTAGTGTTGATCTTTTTGATCTTTAGAATTTTACAAACACTTTTCATCAGTTGACCCATAAAATTGGTGCCTTGATCGGTAACCAACTCTTCTGGTATACCGTGCTTACACACTACATGCTCGACAAAAGTTTGGGCGACCGTTGCGG
>NC_064878.1:26099095-26129095 GCF_943734665.1 Anopheles aquasalis
CACCTGTAGCCACTAAATAAAATGGGGTCACTTACCGAACGATTCCTTCCCTTTTTTTTTTCTTCGGTTTTGTGAAGGTGTTAGTTCCTACCTTAAGATTGCCGGCAGCATTATTTCTTTTTTTTTTTCCCGCTGCTTCGATGCAGCTGCTTCTGCGACGGATCGATGCGTTGGCTGTACCCTCTGCTGCGTGGCGACGACTTCGCTGCTCGATGGGTTTCCAATGCGCCGGCTCGAATTTCCTACGCGTCGCGCGTCGAAGGGTTTCAGCAAATTTTTTTTTTCTTTTTTTTTTTTTGTCACTGCACAACAACACCTCATTTAATTACACTTTAGTCACTTAAGTAAACTCAGCTAATTATTCACTGAAATCTGCAGTTATTTTTTTCACAAACTACTCACAATTTATAGCACTATCACTATTGTTTAGTTAGCACTATTGTTACCATTAATGTCACTTAACTAACTTTTTATATAATTGGTACACTACACTTGTTTAGCTTATCAACTTTGATAACTTATGTAGTGTTCATAATTTGCACTTAATAGTTTATATTTCACTATTCTACACTCACTAAGTTCACTGCGTCTTTTTCTTCGCCCACCGGGCAAATACTCGTAGACGCTGGGGATTTTTTCATCCCACCGCTGTCACCAGATGCGAGGGCCACGGCAGATTTGGCCCCCGATTTAAAGTTAAATTTACACTGTTTCGCCAGTCGGAATGGCGTTATCACAACCACTTACCCGTGCGTCTTGAACGCGGCGACCCAGTATAGGAAGCTGGGGTCCCCGGATCACCGTTAGAGCTGTTTCGGATGAATCCGCGTGAAGGCCAGAGGCACCTTTCACGGCTGGATCGCGCAGACACCGGAGTAACGAAGCGTAAGGTTTGAGTTGTAACACAAGAGAGAGAGTTTTATTCAAAACCACTAGTATTTATAAACTTATCCTTAACTTAACGCTTCCTAAAGTCAGCGACCGCGTCCCTACCTCCCGTTTCCTCTCCACCTCCTGTTCCTGCCGCGTTGGGTGAGCTGACTCGGTCAGTTGACGTCAACCCTTGCCTGATGCAACATTGGTGCACGCTCATTGGTTCTGGGCGGGTAATCGATAAAGTATTGATTCGGCGGTTTGTTCATGCGGCCAACAACCTCTTGCGACAGTTGTTATTCTTGCGCGAACGACCGGCCGCTTTCGGGTCGTCGCTTGGCCGAGTTGGCATGAACTGTTGCTGGAGCGAAAGAACGCATCTTCAGCAATCATTACCCCCCTATCATGGTGATCGCCATCGATCACCATCATCGACTGTTAAGCGGCGGGCGCGGTTGGCGCGTTGCATATTTGGTGGCGGATTGTTACAACGCCTTTCCGTACCGAGACAAATCACGGCAGCGACCAAAAACAGGGGTAGGTCGGTGGTGGAGGCAGGTTTGGGCCGCTGCATTTGTAAATATTTCTGTTCTTTTCCCACATTCTTGTGCATCAGCAGGTAATACCTTCATCGAAAATGTATCTAAATCAATTAATTAAGCATAGCTAATGGGCACCGTTTGCACCGCTAGCCTTTCGTTTCTTATCAACCCAGCTCTCTCAGCCCATTAACATCCGAATGGTAATCCCGATGATAATGATAGAGGGGTCCCGGTTGGGGTAGCAGCATCAGCATAAGCCACAGATCGCGTTTCTCTCAACAATGGCCACACACATGCACAGACCGTGCTGTCCTCTGATTGGACGAAGCGACCATGCTTCTCTCATGATCGTTCGCGATCGAATGCTCCCCAGAGAGGGAGAGAGAGAGCGAGCGAGAGAGATTCCTCCCTACCCTTGATCATCCCCTTTAGCTCCCTGGTTTGAATCGGTTCCGCGATCGTTGGCCACTCTCTCGCAGCAGCAGCAGGAGCCCCCTGCAGTTGCCAATCGGTTCTCGATCGAGCAAAGACGTGTCTCGGCATTCGGGGGGAGCACGTACACGGGACCTCGTAAACCGCGATCCATCTAGCGAAGTGCCGCGAGTGTTTTGCTCCGGTGAGAAAAAGTTTATCGCCAGCAGTTCGTGTCCGTGCATCCCTGTTAGTGCAGTGGCCACGTGCCACAAGTAGGTAAGAGATGATCGCGAGTGCTGCTGCTGCGTAACGTGGATTCAAATAGGTTCAGGTGAAGTGGTTGCTGCACGTTACGCACCAGTGGCCGCAAGTGCGATTGCAGTGGGCACTCTGTTGGCGCACTTGCAAACAAACAGCAAAAACCCATCTCGGCGGTCGAATAAAAAACAAACAAACCAACGTGTGTGCACGCTGAAAAAGCAAACAGCATAGAGAGCAATCTCCGAATCCGCGACGCCCTGACCGGTGACCGCTGTGACAAGATCGAATTACGCCGTCCGGTTCCAGTTGCGGTCCGGGTCCGGGCATCGATCGATGCGGGTTGCTGTTGCTGTGGAACACCGCTGTGCCCTCCCCTGGATCGTAGATTCGTCTTTCGGTCTCGGCCCCTGTCCGTGGCTGACTCGCGCGACACTTGATTAATTAATCAATTGAGCAGCAGCAGCAGCAGCAGCATGTGGTTAGGAAGCGAGTTTGAAGGAATGAAGCCAAACAGCGAAGCGAGAACCGCAAAGCGCTGCGAGCGCTGTTGTGTAGCATTGTGTTTTAAGCCCCTGCGAGTGAATTGTGGAACGGCCGCGAAGACCGGCCACCACCGAGTTTCGCCAAAAACCAACGAATAGCAACCGGATTGTCCGTTCCAGTTTTCGGTGTTCTGCCGGTGGTGGACATTTTGTGTGCATGTGTGCAAAAAAAAAGGCACCACCATTTCGGTTTCGATGAATATCCATATCAATAGTGAGCCTGCTCTGGATGGAGTCATTAATTACCGGATTGTCGTAGTTTTTCGAGACGCCATTGAAGGCAGCTTTGGTCCGGGGGGGCCAGGGCAGTTGCAACTTGCTACGCAGATAAGCGTAGCTGGTCTGTGCAGCTCTTGAAGGTTACGTCAGCAGCGACTGTGTGTGCGAGAGTGTTCCTGTGTTCCAAAAGTGCCATCTGAAGGTTACTAAGTGAGGCTATTTCATTCGGTTTGCTTTGTTCTCTGTTTTTTTTTGCAGCCACCATAAGGTGGTCCATAGCGTTGGTGTCGAGTTTGTAATTATGATTTGAAGGAAGAAAAAAAAATGCCCGAGCGTGGCCATTGCTGATGCTGATAAGCGACAGACGTAATAACAGCAACAGGAAAATGATGATTCCAATCGCTGGTCCAGCAAAATCTTGTGATAGTGTCGTGGCCTGGTGTGCCTAGTGCCTGGTATGCCGCGCAAGTGAAACCGACGATCATCGTTATCACCAACTAGTGTTGATCGCTCTAATGAAGTGATATGCGTTACCACCGTTACGCCACGTAGGCACAAAAGAAAGAGCGAGAGCGAGAGGGAGCCTTTGGGGCAAAAATACTACACGCAGTGCGGTGCCGTGTCTTCGTTGTCTTCGTGGCGAATGGCGAATTCCGTGCGCGTCGCAACGATGGCGTCCTGTCGTTATCAGATGGCCATTGTTTACTGGCTGCTAGTGTTCGGGCTGATGTACCGTTGGGAGCCACTGGCCTATGCAAATCAGCATCCACCGCAGCACCATCCCTCACAGCAGCAGCAGCAGCAGCAGCATAGCGATGGTGACGTTGCCACCGGAAATGATGGCGCCCTTTTCATCGCCGGTCAAACACCGAACGGTAAGTGGCGGATTTGCGCATTGAAAACCCGAGACCGAGCATTGCAGAGCGTCACCTTTCCCTGGTGGTGTTACTGTCGTTGATTTGAAGTTGAAGAATCTGTTTTTTTTTATTTTGCGAAGAACGAAACTCGGTTGCCAGGGGTGGCTAACGGAGTAGCAGTGGTGCGTACGGTGTTGCTTCGCCAAATCCAACACCATCACTATCACCACCACCACCGGTGCCATTGTTTCGGCCCGAACAATGGGCTTAGCCAAGCTTTTACGACCTGTTTTATGTTTGAATAGTTCATAAATAATCCCACAGACCTCGCCTCATCTCCCCTTTTCCCCCAGGCGGTCCTCTGCGCTGGTCAATGATTGACATTAATTTTATTATTCAAATGTGGGCCTACGATGTGCTCACGAATCCGTTCGACCGTTCGTCTTCGATCGCGAACCGGATTGTTTCGCCACAGTGAGGCACCGCCTGATCGCCGACGCATGCCAATCATGCATGGTGTGCGTCTCATGCTGCGCCATCCACTTCTGCGCGTGATCGCGCGCGAGGCTTTATGCGAGAGCCAAAAGATTGCGAATCTGCGGATGCCGGAATCGGATTTCGCGCGAAGCTGGGTCCCAAAACGTCGACACATTTGTCTAGCGAGGGCCCCCAGCATGCGTGACGCCAAGATTTGCTCATTAAATTTGCATAATACAACGATTAGTAGCGGGCTGAAATTTCATCCACAGAACACGCGGCACACTGGACGACCTCTGGTGCGGTGATCACCGGTGCTTTATTATGATTGTTGCTGGCCGTCGCTGACTGACTGATGTTGATGGTTCTTTTTTCGATCAGTGCGATGGCGAGGAAAACAAAAAAAAAATACCTCCAATTTTGTGGCAGGGGCAACGTGCCCGGACCCCGGACTAGGTTGGGGGGCTATCAGCACGCGCCGGTAATTCGAGGCACGATGGCGCAAAGAATGGCGACTCGATTTCGATCCTCGATCGTTTTTGTCGCGAGAGAACGAAAGTGTGAGCTTTCCGGGCCGCAAACCGGCGGGCCGCAATTCGTGAGAAAATGTCGTAGACTAGCTCATGATGGAGGAGCTAAAAACGAACTATGTTTTTCGATACAAGAAAAAGCCGTCTGATAAGCGCATAATCGTGAGCTGTTTATGGGCCATCGAGGCTGAAGTCCGGATTAGCAAAGGCGGCCACGGCTATTGCTCTCTCGCACTCTTATCAGTGTTTGTTGGGATCATAAATTGTGTTTGTCGTCATCGAATTGACAAATCCTGTTCCCGTGGTGACGTGTGGGATTGATAAAGCTAGCACACGGCAGTGTTTCGTTCGATTTTTGGCGATCTGGAATTTTAATTAATTCGTTTGGCTTCACAAGACACAATCGCATTTCGGCATAGAGAATTGGGCACTCGGATGAAGATCCAGGTTATAAGAATTTATATTATCTTTACAAGTTGATCGAACATCAGTTTTTAGACAGATCGAGGCCATGAGAATGATACAATGTTGAGAGAGGATTATAACGGATTATATTCGGGAATTACTCCTTAAAAGACTATCGATTGAATTAAAGGTTTTATTATTTAATTCCAACACGATGGAAGTCTTCAGTATTCGGTTTCTTAACAATCAAAACAAGTGATCTGTTGGGAAAGCGAAATGCCGTAAATCTAATGGAAAGATGTAGGTTTGATGCTCTATAAACCAATAGAAATTCCATTCTGCAATATTGTGATTGGAAAAGGTTGTGCTCATGCTTGTTCTCATAGAGGTAAATTAATGCGTGTGCAGCAATCTCTGACCAGAATATGTCCAGCATTGTATAGCAGGCATGATAACTGCATTTTCCAGCATTATGATGTTCTCGTACCCCGTACAAAGGTTTAGGAAGATAGTGTTCGAGCACATTTCAGTGAAATTGGTCAATAACAATTTGCTAAATGTCTGAAGCTGTTATGTTCTTTTCCTATACGTAAACAGAAGACTTTGTTGCTTCCGAATTTATTGGATTGGAACACATCCAAAGCTGAGTAATGCTCTCGACCCGGAATCCACAAGCTCTCTGAAAGATGCATTGATAATGAAATTCCTTTGTGTAGGAAAAATTGTTTCATGTTTCGGAGAGACTCTGATCACATTAATTCAATATCTAAATTGAAGCTAACCAAGATCATGATCCCTATAAACCATTTAGATGGTGACTTCCTCGCATATCGAATTCCTAACAAATTTATGGGTATGATGACCAAAACGAAACAAGCTCCTCGAACCGTCACGCTCGATAAATCACCTTCACCTGACAAAACACTATCTCTAAGTCTCGAGTTTCTCGTGCTACTCCTCGGCTAAGGCGCACCTCTGCTTACGCCGAACGTTACACATTTGTCGCTCATTATGATAAGTGGCGCGATCGCGCACGATAGTGCCCCTTCTTATTAATACGGTACGGGAAGATGGAATAAATGAATTTTTAAAAACGCCCCATCGACGTGGGCTTCTCTGGTGCCACTGCTGGTGCACCCTCCAAGTCGATAGAGATCCCCGCTAATTGGCGCGAGGGTGACATGCTCGTGTCGCTGTGTGTCTGTTGGCCGAATGGTGGCGTCTCTGCTCGCGCCCAGCAAACAGGTTGCATTAAGCTATCATTTATCTTAAACGCAACCGACATCCCCACCGCCGGTGACAGCGCCAGGGCGCTTCGCGACGCTGAGGACAGGTCTGATCGCGGTGCAAAGCCGGGTGGCACGAACGAATCGAACGTTGAGCAGTGACCGCTAATGCACTTATCAAAGCCCTGCAGCATCCATCAGTGGTGAGTGGTGAGCTGATTGAAAGGCGCACGCTGTCGATGACGAGACAAAACGGAACGGAACGTGTGGTCTGTCGTCAATCGTGCTGCTGCTGTTCGTCGTCTTGATAATAATGATGTTTGAATTGGGGGCTTATTGGGTGCTTTGGGGTACATCTAAATTACCGGCTTAACGGATTAGTGAAGCGAAGGAGGAACAAGCAACATCACCATCATCTGGCGATCGAGCAGCAGATCCCAGCAAGTCACAAATTGCAACGGCACAATCAAATGGAACTAAAGATTTAATAGGGTTTTTGCATATCATTGGCACCCCTTTCTAACCTCCGCTGCTCTCTCTCTTCACCTTCTGCTTTAAGCTTGAACAAGAAATCGACGATCGAGCGGAGCGTATTTGAAAGTCAAGTCAGCGGACTTGACTCCATCCTGCCAAACTGACGCCATCAATGGACGTCTCGCGCTGGACCTCGACACACACGTACACAATCTACACAAACAGACACACATACAGCGTGTAGTGAGCAGCGCCGCTTAGGGGGGAAGAGCATATTAATGGTCCATTTGAGTTTGCCGATTGTCTTTTGTCTTACTTTATGATTTCCGCCGACCAACCATCGAGCCATCCAGCCAGGGCGCGTTTGCATTAATAACGCATTCATATTCCAATCGGCACTCCCCCTTCCGTCCTCTATCCGCATCGGCCAAGAAGCGCAGTCGCGACGCACGTTTGTCGCCGTCCGCCGTTGAAGAGTTGATGATGCTGCAACCGCCGCTTCCTGGGAGAGAAGAGAGTGTCGTAAAGGTTATCACCGACGCCGACGCGTGACGCACCGGGCTCACTGTGGCCCGCCGGTCTTGTGCCGCTTTCATGTTTCGAGCGATTGATACTTTCCGGCGCGCTGCGTTTGACTGACCGAAACCGTTTTCCGGTGCCGAGATGTGCTTGTTTTGTATTTTTTTTTTGTTCGATTCTCCAAATGGGTGTTTGCATACTGGGTTCGCAACGAGATGAAAGGACGGCGCTGGACAGTACAAACAAAAAAAAACGAGCAAAAAACAAAAAATCCCCCCCCCGCCCCCGGACAAAGGATTGACACGCAACACGAACGGTGAACGGGCGAACCGTGCGGTTCGAGGATTTTGTCGTGGGTTGCGCTCGATCGCGCGCCGTTCGATCGCGCTCTGGACCACCGCTCTCAATTTGTCAAACAGGAAAATCAGGCCCCCGGGAGCGCAACAAGCGTGTTGAAAGGACGCACCGCGGTGGCACTGTCAGCAGCACTAACCTGCCTGCCACTTGTCCAGGAGTGGCGCATGTCGACCCGGTTCACCGGTTGCTACCGGAATTCTGTGCCGTTTGTGCTTCGTTTTTTTTTTACTGCGTTTCGTAAAACTTCTTGTCATCTGCAGCTGGCGACTGGACAGGCTGGAACATCTTGTCTCTCTTGGCTGGCTGGCTGGCTGGATTTCGCGAGCACCGCCAGCGGACTAGTGCTAATCGAGTTTCTTGGAACTGCAGCGTAGGCAGTTTGGCAACGGTCTCTGCGTGTGGGCGACCATCTTTCGAGCGACCTTTTGCGATGCTGTAGTCCATTTCCATTGTGGCGAATAAAATGTATTTTATTAACTCTCCCCCGGGGGCGATCATTTCCATTGGTCGATTAAATGATTTCGGAAACGGGAAACAAATCGAAATCAACGGTTCGCTGGTCCTTTCTCTTGGTGTTCCAGCACTTCTCATCTCGTTGGAGGTGTTGGAAAGAATGGGTTCGAGCTGAAGCTTTAATTAAGCTGTCACGATGGCGATGGCCGCGTAATGCACCGTGATGCCTCTATGCAACAGTGCGCGTTTACGATCGCTAACACCGTGAAGTAATCCGATCTGAGCTGAGCTGACGTTTCACGAGTACGCTGCAAGGCCCAAACGGTGTGGAGTATCACATCTGGAAAGGGCTTTCTTGAAAGAGGTCTGGAAAGTTTAGAGGCTGCGGGAGGAAACCAAATCGGTCAACGGAACATGCTGGGTGGTTGGGCCTCTTCTCAAGGGCGATGAAGATGGACAGCTGTTACTGCTGCTGCTGCAGGCGAGATCTCATGGTTCTCTGCGGGGCCTTGCAACAACGAGTGATGGTCTGCAAGCGGGGAAATGGTTCAATTTGATATAATAATTGGAATTGCTTCTGGACCACCTAGCAAAGGGAAGGGATCTTTCTGGAGATACTGGTTTCTGAGGGGAAGAAATTGCTTCTATAGATCAAGAATGCTTTCATTTCCTCTTGTATGGTTTAGAAACTCAATTAAGCGATTTATTGAATTGATATTGAATTGCCACCATCTGCGTGACATTGGCTTGATAATTGATATTTATGTCATTTCATGTCGATATTCTTCTATCGATGCGCTGCAACTAAGCAGATGGTGCGTCAAAGTGTTATTTTTTCTCGGAAGAAGTTACACAATTTCCCAATGTTAACACCACATTGTTTGTACAGCATTGTTCTAGTAAATACAAGCTACAATAAACTCTCTGTATGAGTACCAACTAGCCATTTTTAACATTTCGGTTGGATCTTGTTCAGTAACTATCCTAGAAAAACTAGTAGATGGAATTACACTATTGGTTGATTAATATATTTAGTGGCATTGCTAAATTATTGTTCTAGAAAAGCAAACTAGAAGCCTATCTTGGTGTTTCCGGGTATGTTCACGCAGTTTGAATTCCCAGAAACTTATCATTTCTGCTACAAAAAATTATATGATCACGAACGCTGCCAGAGGAAGGCAGAATGTATATCAATAGGTTAAGGTGTTTGTTATTTGCTTAGCAATCTTGTCAACTAACACACCATTTCCATGTTCACTTTTTGCCTGATTTTCAAACACTTAGAGTTGTGATCGATGTTTGTCCTTGAGGTTCAGATACGTCGTACGGTGTAGCTACTAAGGGAACAGAGTACTGGCATCTGATCATAGAATGATCAGGATCATTCCATTTTTATCCTTCAGTTGTTACAGCATTTGTTGAAACGTTTCACAAGGTCAATAAGTAAAATGAACCCTTTTTAAACGTGTACCTAAAGCTGTTTCAATCGCAGATATGCAAAGGCAATAACGCTTGTAGCTGGAAAACCAGATCCCAGCACCATCACTCAACTACTTTATTAATCGAACCGGACCTTTCTCCCTCTTCAAATCCACTTCGACCGATCACCGAGCCTTGGCTCCATCGGTACACGCCATCTAGTGTCCACTGGGCCCGCGTGCGCTGCGTCGAAATGACATATTTTGTCCGAGATAAAAACGACTTATGACACATTTGCGTACGGTGCACTCGGATCGCCCTTTCCGTACACTGGTACAACTGTCCGGTTGCATTAGCCAACCCTCTCGCTGTTGCTGCTGCCAAGGGAGTGCTCTCGGACCACGTCGTCGTCATCGTCGTCGTCCCAGACCGTTGTCGTTTTGCACGTGAATCGCTTTACGCTAATCGTGCATAAGCATCGCGCATAAGTGTCGCCTAGCAGACACCATCCTCCACTCCCCAATTTCTCCTCTTCAACGCCTCCTCAGTTCCTCAGTTAGTGTATGTGTGCGTGACAGGCGATTTATTTCGATTTTTCCGTTACAACGCGTGGTGCGAAAACTGCATCGCTCCCTCTCTGGTTAACGGACCCCCCCCAAAACGCACCGGATACCTTGGCGAGGATAAGACGCACCGGCAAGAAACGGTCGTCTGTCGCTGTTGTGGTTGTCATTCCGCCAGACAAGGGACCCAAGGGAAGGGAGATGCACAATCCAAACCAGCACCAGGGCGCAGACGAAGGCGAAGGATAGGGAGACCATAAATTATTTTTGTGCTTCACGAAAATAAATCGCGATCGCGGGCAAAACCGCAACACGTCCCCATCGCCCCATGATCGTCCTCCCCTTTCTCCGTGATCCAGCTTTCTTCCTACGACGACGAGTTCGTCCGCTCATGCTGTGGCTTATTTTTACATTCGAATCGCGTTGGGTTTGGTGTCGCGGCGGCCAATGACGGAGGTACTTCGGAGGTGAGGGCCAGGACAGAGTCGGCTTCGGTGACAATTCGTTTGTCAGAATGCGATTTTCGCACGCATTTCGTTGAACCACCCCCCGGGGCTAGCCAGGTCTGGTGTGGTAGCATCCGCGGTGTTTAGTTCGAACCGCGAGTGAGGCGCGACATTATGGAGTGTTTAGTACGGGAAAGATCGAGCACCGCTGCAAGGGAGGAACAATAAAGAAGCTCTGGGCGCTGGTTTTATGATCCACGCGTGTTCTGCCACCGTACGGAGTGTGAAGCGACGAGAATGAAACTGACACGCGCACGCCAAACCTGACAACATGTGTTGTAAATTAGGCTGGCGTCTTATTAAAAACGTATGAGATTCGTCGCGAGATCCACCGACGATTTACGGAGAGAAGCGTGTGAAAAGTGGCAGCTCACCAAAAGTGATGGGATCCGATCTTTGACACTTTTTGCCTTCCAGGGATGAGGTTTGTGATGGCGCACGGGAGTTCCACGAATTCCGCAGTTCCAGAGCGATCCTACAGGAGCTCTAAAAGACTGCTCCTTGTTCGAATGTTGTTCTTTCATTGAGCGTCACCTCCAGTGCCCCTGGACTTTTTCAACGCCAGAAGTCGTATTGGACACGGCATTACTGTCGACCGTGGTGCGTTCTGGTTATTTATTTTCCCCGAAGTTAATGACGGTTCATTAGGCGTTGCCGTTTGGATGAACGCCCGGATCGTCGCTGGATCCTCAAGGAAAGGAAGGACGAGGGGACGAGTGATAAAGTGGTGCACCGCCTCCGTACCCGGTCTGGCCCCGGTTTACTGAACGCTCGATTTCAATCAGCGGCAATAAAATAAAGCGCTTCATTAAGTGCGTGATCCAACCCTCCGCTGATCTTGGGCCGCAGATAGTCTCTGTGTGCGCACACGCATCGCCTTTTTCTCCTGGACAAAAGGGAGGGTCTCACCTGATGATGATGATGATGGTGATGGTGATCGTGAAGGTGCTGCGATCTTGCGTGAAGGGCGGAGATGCAAATTACCGGGGAGAATTATTATTATCATTCTCTCCTGCTATCCTTCTCTCTCTCTCTCTCTCTTTCTCCGGACTTTCTGAGTTGGGCGAATGTTGCATCGGTTGCATCATAAGCGGTGCCACAGGAGACACAACGTAACCCCCCCTGGATGACGTGCCAGCGTCTTGAAGCGGTTGACTGACTGCACTGGCGGCGCAGTGACCAACGGGCGGCGTGGCTGGCAATGTTCGGTTATGATGAGAATTTAATTAACAGAAACCACCACCACCACCACTAGCAGCAGCATCTGTAGTACAACACTTGTGCCTGTCCGCAAGTGTTACGATCTTACGATGCAATTTCAGTTCCGTGGCATGGCCATCGAGCCAAAGCGGCCAAAGTTAATGGTGGAGCACCTTAAGGGGAGGAGAGGAAAGAAGCGTTCCAGGTTGCGTGGCAGGCGATAGTGACACGCACCTTAATGAAGCTGTTGCGGACTAATTGCGAACCGTTGAGTGGTGGAGCAGTGATAGAGCGAGATGATGAAGCTATCGAGACAAACCAGCGGGAATTTTCTGTGAGCAGTTTATGCGTTTGCGGGATAGTGTCTAGGGGTTTTTTTTAAGTTAATGTGAAGTTGATGATCTTTAATGTTTGATTCGTGATCATATGCATTGGCAGTTCAATTAAGAAATAGCTGAGTTGCCAGATCGTCGGCATCGCGAGCGTTGGAAGCGCTTCCATAGAGTTAAATTTGTGAGGAATTTACTACATTTTAGCTAAGAATCTAGAGGTGTCTTAATCCTTCTTTAGCTTCAATTCTTAGTTAATCTTTAATGCTCCAGCAAATCAAGATGGCCATTGTTTTATCTACAGAATCTTTAAATGAATGTTAAAACACAAAGTAATGGTCCCCCGTTAATGTAGAGACAGCAAAGCGGGCGAATTAGAACATAGTTAGAACCTTTGTAGCAATTCAGTTTGGTGACCAAAGAATTGGAATCATGCTTCATCAGAAGCATAAAACATAATGTACTGAGTAGACATTTATTTATTTAGATTTACTTTTACAAGTTATTCTAGAAAAGTTATTTTTACATGCAATGGTAACATTATCACAACATAGAAAATAAACAGTAGTTAAATAATACGATTCGTTATTAACAAGCTCAGGAGTAACAATGAGTGTTCATGGAAGTTATAGAGTGCTCGGTGTTGTAAAAATTTATAAAATTAACATCAGGATAGTCTAGTGAGCAGATTGAATGAGACTTTAATTCGATTATACACAAAAGAAAATCAATGTTCACAATGCACAAAGCACAATCAGCCCTCTACAATTTGAAGAATGTTTTAAAGTAGTTTTTCGCTAAAAAGGGAGCTTGCAGTTAATTTTTGCATCTACAATTTCCGTTTTTTTCCATATCTTATCATCACATTTGGGTGTGTCAACAATTTGCTGCCCCAGTTCTTCGCTTGTTCTGCTATCACGGTGAAAGTATGTCACTCTACTATTTGCGAATGATGAGCTCGAGGCACTGCGGGGTGCGGTCAGTTTCCCGGCGAGGTTGGCGAGCGCGATCGCTTCGGTCGCTTGTCATGCGCTGGCACTGATGCTATGCCACAACACATCGCGCATGGTCACGTGCAACGTTTTTGGTTGAGGAGCGGTTTCGGTTTCGGTATACTATCAACCGGCGCAAAAGGAACTATCTCGCGGCGACTGGCGTGTCGATCGCCAACAGCAACAGCAGCATTTATAAAGGCCCTCATCCATATTCATGCGCATGTTGACGGTGGCCCTCAGTATAGTGGCGTCCGGTGGACGGGAACCAGCACGCCTTCTTTAACGCCTTCGGCGGTTCCTTCTTTAGCAGCTCGGCAACCGCCCGGGAACACAAACTCTCGCGAGCCTTATCGATCCCATAATTAACGGACAATTATTGGCCATTTCTCATTCGATTCCCGTGACGCGATCCAATACATCATGGACCGGGAAAGGAGCGCCAGCTTGGTGACGCTAGTAGCTGGTCTAGTGTTGTTTCTAGTGCCCCTGGTAGCAGCCGACCTTCAGCCAACCGATGTACCGCATCTGTACGTATCCAAGAGTTTCAACCGTGCCCTACAAGATTGTCTGGCGTATCTGCGGCTGCCGAGCGAGCGGTATGAGCAGTACGCGGCGCTGCACTTTCCAGACGATGCCGATACGAAGTGTCTCGTGCGGTGCATTGGATTGAACTTGCGCTGGTGGAACGATACGACGGGCGTGCAGAAGGCGGTGATAAGCAATTTCTTTCAGCCGGATCCATCGGACACCGAGTACCAGTACCGTACGGCCAAGTGTATCGAGAAACGGCTCGGATCGCTGTCCGGATCGCGCGGATCGGCGCCGGATGATTGCTGTTGCCGAGCGTACGAAACGTTCCAGTGCTATCTGCAGTACTACGGCAATCTGGTCCAGTGTCCTAAGGCGTTACCACAGACACGGGACATGCTCGTGCGCAGTGCGCTCGATTGCATCAACATCCTGCGGGTTCCGGATGAGCTGCTCCGGTGCTACGGTGGCGGAGAGATCCGCGACGCACCCGAGACACGGTGTCTCCTTCGCTGTTTCTTCCTTCGCTCAGGAGGGTACGATGCGGTGCGGGGATTCAATCTGTACCGGTTGTACACGCGTGACTCGGACCATCCGGACCAACGGTATCTTGCGCAGGAGACGATGGAGCAGCTGCAGACCATTCGGTCGACTAACTGCGATCAGTGTACGGAAGTGTACCGGTCGTATAAGGAAGTGCTTGGGCCGTTTGGCATCGCATTCTACGAGGATAGCATCATACAGGAGGCCGCCAATCGTGCGCTGTGTGATGTGACACGGTGTCAGCAGTGTGGCCAGTGCGAGATCTACTCGAAAGAGGAACAATATCCCGTACCGCATCCTGAAGAGCAACATAAAGAGGAGAAGAAGGTTGTGGTGGTGGAAGCAGAGCAAGGGGATTCGTCTCATTTTCCGGTAATACCAGACAGTTGTGGCTGTGGCCATCAGGATGCTGCTTCGGAGGAACCGGAAGTACCATACTATCCACCGGTTGAGGAGGGCTATACTTACCCCTGTACCACTACAACCACCCCCAAACCTACTACCACGACGACAACGACGACGACGACGACGACGACACAGAAGCCAACGGTGGAGTACGAAGGGACGACACGCACCTACCATCCGTGGCTTTACATTCCTCCCACGACAGAGCCTCCGAGCTACCGTAACTACCCCAAATTGAGCGGATCGTTCTGTTGCACCAAGTGCCGCAAAGTGTCGCGAGTCGGACATCGGAAGTACTACTTTTAGTGACGTGAACCGCGAGGATCGCGTGATGCACGCGTACTCCCCTTTCTTTCGTTTGTAGTAATTTATTCACTTTCGTGTAAGGTATCGCCCGTCTCTCGAATCGTCAAGACAGTCTTGTAAATTCGGTGAAAACTTTTTGATAGTCTCCTTTCTCCCGGGCCGGGGTGTTGCTTGCAACAAGGTTGCTTGCAGAGTACGTGCCTGCCACTGCTACGCAACCTAGATAAGCACCATGGTTTATCAATAAAACATGCCAGAGACAGAACATATTTGTCGTATCTACCATTCTCCTCTTATCAACAGTCGGAGACGAAAGAAGGAAGAAAAAGGCTTTCATTTAGGTGCCTGCCACGGAACGTGATTTTTTGGCACAAAAACGAGGATCTCGCACGACGAATTGTTCCGCTGCACGTATTACATAAAAGCATCCATTGTGGAAACGCAAAACGTCAGGTGTTATGCAGTCCAAGCAAGCGGCGGGTAGACTATTGTTTGCTGCGTCACGTACACTCATCGCTGCGGCTGTTATCATCTTTGTGGCGAAAGTTGGCCTGAGGTTTTATAGCGAGAACTGATCGCTGCTCAGCTGCTGTGAGTTGAACAGGATACGGTCTGGTTCGCGTTGCATTTATCTTTGATAAGATGTTTTTCCGAGAGTTTCTAGATGAGCTTTTCTGTTTCTAGCACTCAACAGAGAAAAGAACTTGTTTGTGATAAATAGGTACAACACACAGAGGTTGTCTTTTTGTGAATTAAATACTGTATTTCATAAATAGCCACAGCGCTAATCACTACAGTCCCGTTCTACGGTATGGTGGAGAAAAGGGCGGAGACTTGAAGGACGAAGGAGGGAAAATTTCCTGCTCGCACCGACTGGCCAGCTCGACAGGCTTTGGGTAACCGAAGGACGGTAGTGTCCTACCGAGCGTCGGAAGCAACTCCTGACCGGCCGCTGGACCCTTTCGATACGCAGTGCGATAATCCACCGGCGCCACAGGGGCGGGTGTTACGAATGCCGAGTTTCCGCGGCACCTTGAGCACGGTTTCAGGGGCGGATTGTACGAAGGCACAAGCTGCACCACGGGAGCGTAATTCGCTTGCAATTCGCAGGATTTACACGGAGCCTCCGGTGCCGGTTGGTACGATGCATAGCTGAAACCCTCTTCGGATGAAGCACTGATCTCGACTGGTGTTGGTTCCACCTTCTCGGTGCAACAGTCTGCTTCCAGGTTGGCCAGGGCGATCTTGGACGCTTCCGTGATCAGGCCACTGGTGTAACCGTCCACACCGAGACCGTTCAGGCACTGTTGGTGCGTATCGTACACCTCCGAGCAGCTGTTGCACCCGGAATGACGTATACGGTCCCGGCAGGTTTTCGTTTCTTGGCTCAGGTAGCGAAGGTCGTTCGATTCCAGATCGCGCAGATAGAACCGGGAAAGGTAGATACCGTGCTCGGGCGTGTAGAGTCCGGTGCGTAGATCGATGCACTGATAGAGGCACCGAGTTTCCGGGACATCCCGCACATTGCCCTCACTGTAGCACTTGAGCAGATCGTCCGAGATGCGCAGAATGTTGAGACAATCGAGTGCCGCCTGTGTCGCCTGCAGCTTCGTCAGTGGCACGTACTGGGGGCAGGTGACCAGGTTACCGAACTCCCGGAAGTAACACTGGAACGTTTCGTACGCCTGGCAGCAGTTGTTCGGTAGCTTGGCCGAGCGTACGTTCCGCTCGAGACACTCGTTGGTGCGCTTCTCGTACTGCCGGTCACCCTGCACGGGCTGGAAGAAGTTAACGATGGCCGGTTCATGCAAACCGCAGGTGTTGTTCCACCAGCGCAGATCCACACCGATACAGTAGATCAGACACTTGGTGTCCTCGTCTTCCGGGAACTCGTACGCCAGATACTGTGCCAACCGAGGCCGTGGTGCTCTCAGATACTCTGCACAGTCCTGCATCGATTGCAGGAAGCTCTTCTCCACGATCGCACCCTTCACATCGTTCGCCTGCGCGGTCAGCGGAAGGACGAATGCGAAGAGCGCAAGACAGAGCTGCTCCAAACGCTGCATGGTAGTAGCTTTACCTGTATGGTGCCCATCGAGAGCGCAAGATAAGCTTTTATACTAGCGACCCTTGCCCGATCCTGGTCGTGGGAAGTGACGTGCAACACGTAGCACCAAACGTTGCGACCCTACGTTTATGCCCTATTATGTTACCTACCTATTGTTGTTGTTGTCCAAAAGACGGTTCTCAAACAGTGACGCGACTGCTTGAACAACACCACGCACCGGGGAAACAGTTAGCCAGCCGGTGTTTTGGTACAGTCTGGGCACATCCAGTAAACAGGCGACACTGGGTGGTTTACTATTTTTTATTTTTTTGTTTTTATACCCCGGCAATGTACAAGAAAATAAACTACAGGTTGGATAAGTGTGAAAAATTAGTGAGGAAAAAATCGTTTATCAACTTTTTGGTTCGGAAGCCCGTTTTAAACAGTAAAAAGTTTGAAGTTAGGTAACGTTCCAGTTAGATAACGTTATTAGGGGAAGGAAGGAATGAAAATAAAACAACGCTCAGTGGTTACGAAATGCGGTTGCTGGTTACGGCTGTCCTACTGTATCTTTTTTAATGCTACCTAGTAGATTAGTTAGAATCGAATTTAGTGGCATGATTACAAAAATAATAAACATATATGTTTGATTTGCTGCTTTTAAGAGGAATGAAAAATTAATATTCAGTGACTAAATAGTGTTAGCGATGGACGCAGATGGGTTTAAAATTACCCAAAATGAACAACACCACGCATTTTGATTTGCTGCTTTTAAGAGGAATGTAAAATTAATATGCAGTGACTAAATAGTGTTAGCGATGGACGCAGATGGGTTTAAAATTACCCAAAATGAGATTTTTTTAAATAAATGGATGTAGCACTATGAATGGATGTATCATTAATTTCTCTTATGAATCGTGGATTTGTGGCGCATCCATTGTCGGGTGCGAAAATAGGTAGGAATAATATGCGGTATTCCGTTTTACTCATCAGTTTCTTCCGGACGATGTTCCTGTAATCGTCGGATTGAAGTAATTCATTCAAATGAATGTCGAATGATGTACTCACCCATTAAGGTGGTGTGCCCTCTGATTGTTTTATGTTAACGCTCTTATTGCGAGTTGAAGATCTTCTTGTGATCGCCATGATTATGATGACAGTCAACATTGATTTGAATTTTTCAATTGGCGGTGAAAAAGCAACAAGCATATTTTCTAAATTTGGCAAGGATCTTCTATTTACTCAGGTTATATAATAAGAATTATTCTTACATAATACATGGATGTTATTTTGCATGGTATTTATTACATTATTCCTTATTTGTTCTAAACATATACTATTTGATCAATGTCTAATTCTTCGAATCCTGTGTGCAAATCTAATATGTTTGTCTAACTCATATCGAAATTCGTCCTCAGATTATGTTTACACAATACAACTGTCTAATTATAAGTATCTGCGCTGTATGCTAGCATGCTAGTAGTGTTTGATAATACTTTGTAATTTTATGTAATTGATTTGTTTTGTATTCAACATGCAGAGCTTACATAGCATACAGCCTGCCTAATGGAGACTACCACAGAAAAAAGGTTGAAACTTGATGCAACTCATTTATACACAAATACTCACACAGAGATAAAGTGGTAACTGATAAAACAGTCATAGAATAGCGAATGAATTGATCAATCCATTATAAAAAAAGAGCAATAAAGGATATGCAGTTGCAGTGGATGCACTTTTGTATATTTGGTTCGTTTTACATGTTTTACAAACATAGGTACGTTGCTATAATAAGTTAAAGGGAAGCTGCAACTGGCTTCGCTAGTGCACCAACTCAACGATGCTCCGGTTTGTAGCTATGATTGTAACCCGTCTTGCAGGGCTTGTTGTAGATCTGTGTCTTGTGGCACCGGCTGCAGACCGGTTCGGGTGTCGTCCGTTCGCCACAACCGCAGGCCGGTCGATAGTGATACTTCCTTCCACAAGCGGTGCACGATTGTTTGGGCGATGGATAGTGAGGCTGTTCGTAGGAAATCTCAGGATAGTGCGGTTCCACCGGATACACGGAAGGATGATGGTGTGCTTCACAGACGGGGCAAGGTTCCTCAGGATGCACACACGGAACCCCGAGGTTGGTGAGCGCAATTTTGGCCGCCTGCGTGATGATACCACTGGTGTACCCATTCTCACCCAATCCCGTCAAACATTCGACGTGCGTGGTGTACGCTTCGGTGCACGGATCGCACCCCGAGTTCCGGATACGATCGCGACAAGCCTTCGTCTCCTTGCACAGATACCGCAAATCGTTGTAGGCTGCATCGCGGACGAAGAACCGATGGGGCAGGATGCCATCCTCGTGCGTGTACAGTCCCGATCGCTGATCGATGCACAGATACAGACAGCGCGTTTCCGGACTATCCTCAACCTTACCGGATGCGTACAACTTCAGCAGCTCCTCGGGATACCGCAACACCACCAGACAATCGAGTGCCACCTGCGTCGCCTGCAGTTTCGTCAGCGGCACGTACTGTGGGCAGGTGACCAGGTTACCGAACTCCTGGAAGTAACACTGGAACGTTTCGTACGCCTGGCAACAGTTGTTCGGTGACTGGATGGCACCGACCCGACGATCGAGACACTCCTTCGTACGCTTCTCGTACCCGGTGTCACCGTGCACGGGCTGGAAGTAGCTGACGATGGCTGGCAACTGCAAACCGCAGGTGTTGTTCCACCAGCGCAGATCCACACCGACGCAGTAGATCAGACACTTGGTTTCATCGTCGGGCGGAAAATCACTCGACAGGTACTGCAGCAAACGCTCCTTCGAGATCTGCAGACACTCGACGCAATCGTGCACCGACTGGAAGAAGCTTTTCTCGATGGTGGCACCCTTGGTGTCGCAGCTGCTAGCCACTGCCAGGGGCACGGTTACGGCCACACTAGCCGCAAGGAGAAACACCAGCGCTGTCTGCATTGTGTCGAACGTGTGGTGAAGAGTCTGACCGTATCGGGTCGCTTTTATACTGGACCGCCGACCCGCTACGCACCGCCTGTTGACAGAGATATCCGTTAGAAGGCACGTTTTTGAATGTGATGTTGTTCTGCACCGGGACCCAGCTTATGCAATGTGTCGCAGGACGTTACAAAACATACTTCACGGTGTTGCCCGTTGATGCGAGCTATTAAAGAGAGTTTACATACAGTTCACGCTACTAATTTATCGGCATAAGTGTATGCTATATGGTCTGTCGCAAAGTAAACAGGACTTTTTACAAAGAAAAATTTCTGGTGACGCTATCCTAATGTGAGTATTTTGGTTTGAAAGTTGCATCTTTGAGGGACTTTCAGTCAAAATTTCATAGCATAGTCAGCATAACGTTTTCCTTTCATCCACAAATGAAGTTTACCGAATACTTAAAACCCAGATGAAACCAGATCAGGTGAGTACGGGGAAGGATTTTTCGATAAAATGCAGTTTTTGGTCAAAAAACAGTGGTGAGCGATGAGGGATGAGGCAGCGCATTATCGGCGCAACATGTGCCAACTGCCCTTTTTCACGATATTCTTGCCTAATGCGAAAAATGCTATGCATTAAACGCTTCATAACACCAAGATAATGTATGGCAAACCATTGTTTGGCCGGTTGTTTGGTCAATTTTGATAAAATCCAGCGCTTCTTTCGATGCTCCCAGGCGTAATCTCGATCCTGGCTTAGTTGACATGAATGTCGTCGTTGATATCTTCACGACCGGTTTTAAAATGCGTATACCACTCATAAAATCTGCCACGGGATAGACAATCATCACCAAACCCTTTTTGCATCAATTAGCTAAACGTTCTACCGAGTTTAAAAGTTAAACTTGATATTGGTTTTTTTTAATTATCATTTTTGTACCGATGACAAAAACCTACTGTCATTTTAATTCAATAACTTTGCTTCTAGACGACCAATTGCCATGAAATTTGGACTGAAAGTCGCTCAAAGATGCACCTTTCTAACAAAAATACCCACATTAAGAAAGCGCCACCAGAAATTTTCCTATGTAAAAAGTCCTGTTTACTTTGCGACAGACAATGTATGCCCAGATATATGAGGCAAATTAACTTACGGTAGTTGAGTGAACTGTTGCAGGTGGTTAGAGAATCAACAGAAAGTGAATCAAAGAGTTTTGCTGAATTTATTTCATTGGCACAACATCAGATGGTTACCGATAGTGAGTAAATATTGTATTTAAAAATCCCGTAAAAGTCTTTTATCATTGTCGGTTATCGATTGCAAGATTTTTAGGGACAAGATACGTAATTTTTTCGTACGAACCTTGGAATGGTTATGACCGGTAGATTGACAAACCGATTAGTGGCTGTGATGTTTACAGTGAGGCAAGATGTTTGCATTGGAAGCATCCCATATAGCTGATTATTACACATAAGCGGAGCACCGCCATCCAACGAGCAAGCAGAACCATAAGACGATCTTCCACATATTATCCTGTAAGCATAAACATAATGGAATCCTTCAAAGTGCGTGCCATTGGCAAGTGGAAAGAGTGTTTGCGATGATGTGATACTCACGAGGGTGGTTCTACGCTTTTCAATAACGATTCACATTGCTGTTTAGTGATCATGGAGTAAATTGCCCGCCGCAGGACACCAACATTATAGTTTTCGTCCTGGCCAAATGCGATTACTTCACAGTACAGAGTGGAGTTGGATGAAATCGTAAGTTCCGAGGGCGCTACGCTTAAGAGACGCACATTGGGAATGCCGGCGAAGCTACCGTCGATTGATAAAACAGCAACATCGTTCGCTCGAGTGTTCCTGTCGTATCCGCTGTGTATTTTATAACTTTTATAGTTGAACAGTCGTCCTTGGCTAGCAATCGAGCTTCCAACACGGATAGTAATCTGACAATAAAATGCAATCAGAATGTCACGAATGTAAGCATGCTGCGCCGCTGTGAGCTTCTGTCCGTTGAACTTACCGATAGTATTGGGAAGCTGTTGTACGTTAAAACGGATGCCGCTGTGAGAACCTCGGTATTGCTAATGATAATACCAGTCGTTGGCAAGTTTCCCAAGCCATAGTATATGACAATGAACGTCAGCGAACATTGGCGATGTTCGCTGCCGTTCCATAGACGATGCGACCTGCTCTTTTATTGTCTGGTTGGACAATATTCTGATCGTTGACATCAGTGTCCACTGTATGCCGGATCACTCTCTGATTCCAAAACCTCGTCCTGCTCTTGAGCTTTCGCGAAAAGTGCACCACAGAGCACCAACAGCAACAGGATAAGTTTCACATTTGCCTTCATCGTAACACTACTGATCACATCCAAGACTGACTGATGAAAGGATGGAAAACCGGATGGAAATTTATATCAAAGTCAGAGAACTGGTTTTCTTTCTCCAGCAGCAAGCGCACGGGCGCCTAGCAACAGCACAGGAACAGTGGCGAATCCATTCCGTTTGCGGCTGGTGGCTGCGGATCGGCTGAACACACATTGTGGATCTGCACTCGATTCGCAGACTTCAAACGGTTAGCTGTTCACAATTCGAATCCGTTTTCGGCGGGAGACCTACACGTGGTTTTGGGGGCATTGAAGATTGTAAACCATTTCATTTCAAATTTTGTGCTCAAACGTGTAGCATAAACTGCATGGTTATGACCCTAGCAAGTGAAACAATGTTTGATGGAACCTATGTATCTGCTCAGTTAGCTCTCTGGCTAGGATTTTTTTCCACATAAAATAGAGTCATTGATATTGCCGGAGACTTATACGCAACCATTGTTACAGTAATCGCATTTACTAAGACGAAATAGTTATTTTCTCACTAACAGTACGCATTGGCAAGGTAATGGCACATCATCGACAGTGACCATCGAAGTTAGAATTTTGTCTGTGTTTAATTATTGGCAAGTGACAGACACGTTAAGCGTGTCGTAGCCTTGAACGACACGTGGAACAGCTGTTCAATGTTTGCTGTATCTGTTTATCAGCAACTGCTGTATCTTACAGGAGACACTTTCCAAGAAAAGATACAAAAAATTGCGGTGCACGACAACACACTGGAAACGCCGGGCTCTGCTTTCAACCGAGATACAGTTGTGTTTTTCTTCCACGATCTGAAGTCCTTGAACCACTATCCCACAGCAATCGTCTACGTGGTATTAAAAGGGCAGTATCAATTAGAATTTTGTGGGGAATGTCGACACTGAGGGGATAAGGGAGGTTAAAAACTATCAGTAATCATTAAAATTGTGAAAGACAATCTTCGATTGTTGGGCAGGATGTGCTTTGGCTTGGTACTCTGAGGCTTGCTACTGAAACTGCTACTCCCAAGTCCGCTCAAGGATGCTCTGCATACCGCTCTGGGCGATCGAGATCTTCTCCTTTGTGCTCTGATTATTTTAACTATTCATTGGCCGCTGTTTAACGATTACTTGGTTCGAGTATAATTCATATTGGCTTTGAAAAAAATAATCATACACCGATATGTTTGCCGTTTAGATCTTGACATTCTTTTACGAAAAATGTCTTCAGTTTTTCTAGCAATTTCTAGTTTTAAGCGAATCGTTCTTTATGAATGGATAGAACTCTTGAGTATCGGTTCTTAGTGTATGCCTTAGAGTCTCCTTCATATGCTCTCCATTCAAATGAAGCACCTAACATAAAACATAATTTGTTATTGCCGGGGTTAGTAACCGTGTCATACGAGAAACGATCACGACATACGAGCACCTAGTTCACCCCCGTCCTGCTCCGGAACGGAAGAGAAATTAATGTTTCTCGTTAGTCAACCCCGGGAAAACATACATTACAGTTGGCAAAGGGTAGCGGAGAAATGGTGCGATTTGTTTGGTAAACTTTTACCACCCGGCAAAAAGGTTGACAACACGTTCCGGATGCGCGACACATAATTGATGAAGTGCGGCGTTCGTTGCGATCGTTCCCGGCGTACAGCGAGATGCTCCGGGTGCTCTCAAAAACCGTCACCGCAGCACCCCCACTCATCTCGGCATCTTTCGCTTCGCATTATTTTCGCACTTCCCTTGATGAAAATCAGATGTGGTGCCGGCGGTTGATTGGAGACAGTGACAGCGTGCCCGGTCGGGATTATGGTGCCCGGGTTCCTGGGGTGGAATTGGCAGAGGACGGTGCGTCGTCCTTCGAGTTCACGCCGCGAGAGTTGTGTGTGATGATAGATGATGGCGTACGCCGGTGGTTATGGTGTGGACGTTGAGCTGACAGCGAGAAGACACTCTAAATTTAGAAGTTTTGTTTTTGGATCTGCGAACTGCGAGCGGAGGCCATAATGGAGAAACAACACCCGACGCTGGCTGCTGGATGTGGGTGTGTTTGAAATTTTGTTTGACGAGTGGTATGCCACAATTGTGGTCAAGGTTCGGGTTGTCAAAGCCATTCGTAGCTGCTCAATGGGGTACCATCCTGGCATCTCTCCGATCAATGTACTTGGAACCAATTCAAGAAAGTTCAAACAAAGAACCCGCCAATCAAGAACGGCGAGATCTTTTGAGTCACTATTTTCTGACCAACTGAGGTTATGATGCTACAACCTTCACTTAGAACAGTAGCACCTTAGAAAATTTATATGAATCAACATCTAGAAATATCTAGAAATGTAGTAGTTTATAAGATATCCTATTAAAGTATAATCGATTGGCATGTTTTAACTGTTTAAAGTACCACAAAATAGCATAATCTGTCAACAATACAACTTAAAAAAACTGGAAATCACCTGGAAAGGAAGGGGAAAAACACCTTCGCCATACTTTTATCACTCCAAGTTGATATGGCTAGCGGAAAAGTAAAGCAAACTTGTTCACCGCGCTTTGCTGGCTCTGTGCCTTGAACCCCTTCAGCTTATCACCGTAACGGTATCGTACAAAAGGTGTACCCGATGTTCCATTGATTATTTGCATATTTTTGTGCCAAGGAAGTAGCAACTTATCGTTTTCCATACGCACATCCCTGTGATGATGGAAGACAGCACGTCGATTGTAGACTCAAAAGCAAAAAAAAGCCACTACTGTGAAAAGGTTGTTTTTTCGGTAGGATTTAAGTTTTGGCAGCAGCACCTCCACACAGATCCAACACGCGGTGAGCGACCCAGACACACGGGGCACAATCTAAATTACAATCAGGTGAGAAAAGGCCACGATCTTTGGAGGCGGATTATGAGCTCCCCGCCAGACATTGTGCTCATTGCCTCGCTTATGCTCATAATTGATTCTGCACGGCATCAGCATCAACAGCAGCAGGAGAGCCGATCCGTGGGCACAGTGTGGCCGATCACTTGCAGCGCACACATTTGCATAATAAATATCCCCTGGCCAGCGCTCACCAGAGCACGCACACGCATCACGGCATGTCTACGGAATGTCTGCAGTTGCATCTTAGCATCGCCCCGTACCGGCATCTCTGCTGGCACACAGAGCATCGGCCACAGAGCAGCAGGGTGCATCGATTTACCTTTACGATCGGCGTGTGCAACGCCTACTCCTTCGCTTCGGTGCTTCAGTACACGGCTTGACAGCTTCACCAAGCCAGTGGCCCCTCTTCCAGGGGAAGAGGTTGCTGCTTGTTCCACGCCGCGTTTAATTCATTATCTTCCATCGGAGCCTGTCATGTTGCTTTATCTTTTCGACTTGTTAAGCGCTTTCCGATTCTGTGGCCCCTAGGGCCCGGATATACACCCGCTCCGAAAACCGTGTCTCGCCCTAACTCTTCTCTCACTCTTTCCTCTCATCCACAGATGGATTCACATGCTGCTCCGAGGTCCAGGGATCGTGTAAGGCGGCCTGCGAGAATGTAAGTTATGTGTTGTATCAATCAAAATCCGAAGATGATGCGTACCTTCCACGGGGGGTGGGGACCTACTGCTGCGCAGCAAACCCCCCCACCCTCCGAAGCAGATCGAGCTCTGCGCAGATCAGACAGATGCAACCCGATGGCTTGACTTTGGCCGTATGTCTTACTTAAAACATGGCCCACGTTATGATGATCGTCAATCGGAAAGATAGAGAGAGAGAGAGAGCGTGAAGAGACAGGGAGTTGGGAGTGGAATAAACTGCCGGGCCGGGGCCACCAGGGGTCATTATCGCAAATAACCATCTGTCATTTTATTAATTTTCAAAATCCCCCCCCAACACTTCTCCCGTCCCTTCTACACACGTTCACCATGTGGCACATACACGTACAATGCAAATGAGCTTCTGCTTCTGCTCGTTCTGGCGGCGCATTGTGGCGCATTTATAGCTTATCCTAACTACCAAAAAGTCGTCAAAGCGGACCCCTTTGTGCGGTGGATTGACAAACAAAACAGGAAAAAAAATGCGAGAAAAGAAAATGGTTGGCATTCATCGGAATTCTACGAAACCTGGATGGGTCTCTGTTGTGTCTCTGCTGTGCGGTTGCCAAGCCGCAGGGTTATGAATATGATTTATGTCGGTGCGATTTTTGGTTAACTGTCGGGGTGTGTATCCTGTGTATGGGGGGAGGATCGTGCATCGGTGGTTGGTCCTCTGAGTCGGCTTGGTGTGACAACGGATCTCCCTCTCCTTTCCGTGCGTATCTTGATCTTCGTGCTCTTCCTGTAGGTGTTATGGCGATGGTACTTGAATGCCAGTTCATGCCGGGTGGGGGGGCTACGTTTGACAAATCCATGCAATCCATTGTGATGCCGTGGTGCTAGCTGGATGTGGCGTGAATACGCCTTTCTCTAATTTATCGTGATCTATTGTTCGGGTTGGGGTTCGGTTTTTGGGTGTGGGATGTGGGATGTGATTTGCATTTACGGCAGCAGCGCGATGATCAACGAGGTTACTGCTTTGTGATGGGTTTTTAGATAAGATTTTGCCGTGCTGGACTAGGAGATGGACTAGACGCAATGTTTGGGAAGCTTTTTGGGGTAAAATAAAAGTTCTGTAAGTTCATCGTGGATGGTATTGCGTTGAAAGACCGCTAATTGTGTGTCAAATATAATTGGAAGCCAGCAATAAAGAAAGACTAGTCAAAAATAAAACAGTGATTAGTAAACCAAGTTGTGATAAGACGATTAGGCTTGATAGGCTCAACACTAAATCAAAATTAATGAGTACAGCGTTCTGCCCTAAGCAGCTGTAAGTTCGGTTCGAGGTAACCCCAAGAAAAGATCTCTTTTGCGTTTTATGTATCAACCCGTGTGTGTCTCGAAAACCGGACCCTGAGCAACAACCTGTTCCAGTTTGATTTCGCATTCCCTTTGGAGACCTGATTCCCAGCATATGTTTCTTCTCTGAGCCATCGCTATCATACGATCGGCAATAAATTATGAAGCATATTTCGATGCTGGTGGAGTCCGCACTGCTTACTGTCGCACAACATTTGTCCACACGATACTACGGCATCGGTTGCCCCGTGAAGGTCGTCCAAATTCCGTCCGTCCGATCGGGTTTCGGTTGCTTCTTCGACTCAGCTCCTCTCACTGTTTAGAAGCTTTACTTTATAATGTGATTTTTATGCGTGGGGTGGGACCGAGGGGATGATAAGAATCGTTTGTTTTGAATAACATTTGAATTTTAATTGACAGTCGGCCATCGCGCGGGTTTCGTTTCATAATTTGGTGAGCTGCCAAAAGGGTCGATCGGATGGGAACTGGAAATCCGATCCGGCTATGCTGTGGATCATCCAGTGGAACTTGGCTGGGTGGGAATGAAGAGTTGGAATTCCAAATCTTCTTTAATCCAAATCTGGTTTGGTGAGACGCACCGCCGTTGTCTCCGGATGATCGGAATTGAAGGAAGGAAACGATCAACGATGCGACGGAGAGAGAGACAGAACGAGACAGATCGTGGCAGAGAAATCAGGGCCCCTTGCACGATCGCTGAGGGGCGCGCGCGGGCGCTTCGCTCTATGGCGGCGTAATTAATATGTATGCTAAATTTAACGATCGTATAGCGTTTCGGCCAGCGATACCGTTGCCATCGCGAGGTCTCGAGTCAAGGTGCCAAGCGACAACGACGACCGTGGCCGGACGACTTTCTCCGCCAGCGGGACACAGGATGGGCGATAAATTTGGATCGTCCACGGGTGAAAATTGATTCATTAACGAAATCATCAAGCGTTTCGGCAATTGCAGTGCGCTTCTAGTGGTGCCTTTTTGGGCTGCTGATGTTGCTCGGGATGCGGGAAAACTCCCGATCTCGATGACGGTTTAATGGTGCCAACCGGCCAATTAATTACGCCGTACGCACGGCCCAAGGTTCACGTTGCCAGCCACGGGATGGTTCAGGATCCGCTTCCTCCCCTTCGTTGCTCCACGGTGGTGCCCTCGACGCACGACGGTATCGCCTGGAATCCAATTAGTCAGTCAATCCGCTGGCGGTGTGATCATGAACACCGGGCAGTTGCGAGGAAGCGACGAGGTGGAAAAGGGTTTAAGGGTAGGGCGTTGCACTGCGGTGCAGCGCGGTGTTGGAATTTACGCGAATGGTCCCGTGATGACAGTTTTAGTGGCTCGGGGATCGGGGAAATTTATTAGATCGATCGCAGAGCGAAGCGCAGGGTGTGGTTGTTGGTACTGTTAGTAGCGATCTTTCGTGCGATTTCGTTGCAATTTACGAGTTTTTGTTGCATGTTGAATCGTTGCAATTTTTTGCATTTACTAGACATTTTTTTTAACTTCTTTTTGTAGCTGATTTGAAGATCTTTACTTCTATCTCATTATGCTATGTTTTGCAATAACGTTTTATTTATGTTTAAATTTCTTATCTATTTTTGTTTTTTTTTTAAATATAAAACAAAACCATGATATTTGTTAACTATTAAAAAAGACCAAATTGAAGATAGAAATGCTTGTTCTTTTTTCTTCGTTATGTTTTTTATATGATTTTATCCACTTATTCCTATGATCTACTCATCATTTGTTTTTGGTTTAGTGTTCGCTTTTTCGCATATGTTATCAAATGTTAAACAAATTCGTCAACGTAATATACTTTTATTATTTTACATAAACTCGCTTAATTTAAAAAATCCAAAAAAATCATTAAAAAATTCAAAAATCTATAAAAATAAAAAAACCTTTTTTTACGGTAGTATTAGTAGTTAAACTGTTAACCTATTGGTCACCCTTTCTGGCCTGCCCTGTTGATCACTTAAAAAAAGGAAAACCTCTGGTCCAACCGATAAGATCACCGGTCCATACCGTACTGCGACATACCAGCTCGAATCCAAACTCCCCGTGGCGCCGAGTGACAAACATGCAAACCACTTGTAGCCAGCCAGACGCAAAAGCTGTTCAAACCCAAGCCAACCCTGCCCTGCCCTGTTTGTCTGTTTACGCGTTAGCTTTTTCCCTGTTTAATGTTTACTGCACAACCTGTCTATGCGTCGTACGATCGTTCTGCGCTACGAGCAGGTAAAGAGCATCAACCATCCGCGTCTTGATCGTTGCTTGATCGTTGTCACCCAAAAGGTTGAGCAAGCGACCGTTCACAGCGTACAGCGTGTCCTGGTATTGTGGCGGTGCAATTACTGTGTTTGCCATCGGCGAATCAATAAATCAATCACTCCCTCCCTCCCCCTTCGTTCCATTACCGATCCAGCAGTTGCTCAACTGTCACCTGATTGTCGCGTTGGTCACGCGGCTCTTCCTGCGGTCAGTACGCACCGGGCAGTGCTTATTGTGCCCTCGTGTAATCGCAACAGGTTCACGCTGATCGCGACGCAAAACACCATTGCCGGACAAGAGCCATGTCCGGACGACCATCGACCATAATCGCTCAGGTGATCGTCCTCCAGGTGCTGCTCCTGCTGCTGGCAGCGATCACCGACAGCACTGGCGAGGAGTTTGTGGCAATAAGACGCACCGATGGCACCGGCAATCGGACACTGCCACTCTGCTGGGCCATAAAACTGTCCCCAACGGCGTTCGTTGCCGAAGCCGACTGTGTCCGCCATTACCGTAAGCACCAAATAGTGATGATTTACGGTGATGTCCGGCCGGCTA
>NC_064878.1:26139095-26191595 GCF_943734665.1 Anopheles aquasalis
TGATGTCTACGTGGTCCCCGACTCGGTACACCGTGACCTGACCATTGTTCTTACTCGCCACACTCGGTATCTGGTCGCGTTTGAAGGGATTATTGTGGAACATTTCGATCGCCAGCTCACTGTCCACATCGAGCCGCTCGATCGGAAGATCCTTTTGCGAGAGTTTAATCATTTCGATCGAAAGGGCACGCAGCTCCGGTACGGTAGGGTTCCAGTGCTCTTGGCCCAGCACGATATCATGCACGAAGCTGCCAGATTTTACTGCAAAGGAGAAGAATCCAAATGATTACAACAATCATCTGCCCTGGCTCAACAAAAGGCCTCCGCTACTGACTGTTTGGTGTAGGGAAGCTGTGAAGGTGAAGTCCGGCGGTCGGTTTAAAGCTGTTTTGTAGCACAGCACCGAGCAGGAAGGAGCACGATCTCCAGAACACTTTGTTGGCGATGTGCGGTTCCGGCGAAGTGAAGTTAAGTAGCTGCAACGTGCAGGAGTCACGCAGAGGTCGTCGCATATCCCACGGTGTCTTGTTATCCAGCAGGGCTAGTGCCGATTGGCGGCAATACTTTTCACCGATGTCTGTAAAAGATGAAACACAGAGAGTGATCGCGATGATCGGTGGAATGGTTGGTGTTCCCACTGCCTTACGTCTGGCACAATCGTACGGTGTGGAGAGTTCCCGGTTCATCACGAGTGTCGTGTCGTGTGGTAGTCCAAGGTACCGGACTTCGATCTTCTCGATGCGGCCAACCCGTTCGCGTTGCCGGGTTTGCTCCTCCGAGAACAGATCGCTGGCCTTTGTTGAGACTCGCGACGAGAGGGAAAAATGTTCTGAAAAGAGCACGTGCGGGGATGAGTGGACTGGTGATTTTGATTGCGGTGGAACTTACTTTTCGTCACATGTTGCACTTGGAAGGCAGAGCGGCTTACTTTACGTAGAATAATCGGCATTTTGTTGGGTTTTTTAACCGGCGGCCCTCGTGTTATCAAATCGTTGTTGTTGTTTTTTTGTTGTTGTTCATTTGACGTTCAGTTTCGTTTTTCTGTCAGTTTTTGTCGATTTCCCGTCTCTTTCTCGGACATCTCGCTCACTCTTATCGATTTGATCGAGTGCTCGAAAACCAGCTCGAATTTTTCGGACAAACTGCGGATTGATTTTAAATTGCCCGCGAAAATCGTACACCAACGGTCGCGGCACGTGATTCAGCCACGATATTGTCAACGATGGTTACATTCATTTGTAGCAATAACGGGCCTTCTATTGATGAATAAACTATGATTCATGATTAACCATTAATAATGAAGTCGGAAAAACACAGAAAATTGGTGGATTCTTGAGAGTCTGAGAGTCTTTCTGTCGCGTTCTTCTGTTGTATCATTCATAACATAAAATGGCAATAAATCTATCTATACAGACAATCCCGTTTTTCTTTTATTGTTTAGTGAGCTGTAAAACCGCCAACACCAAGCTATGATTGAATAACTGCTTACTTCCTGTCCACGCGGCTACAAAAAAGAAGAAAAAGGAAGCCCCATAAAAGAGCAATGCATTCCAGCCACTGAAAAGCGCCAATTACGTGGGAACACTCATTCATCGACACATCGTTAGCTATGAGCCTGAGTGCGTTGCACGACATTAGGCAGTTTGATGTGAGCGCATACATAATTGCCATTTTGTTCAATTAAATCAATTTCCCATTCAGGTGCATGGCGTGAACACGCCCGCGCCGCAAGCACTCCATGACACCGCACTTGTTGTTGTTGGCGCCATTAGTGGGTGGAGGATGTTGTGCGATTGTCGTTGTTATGTCGGGCAAGAACAATGAAACATTCAAGCATTGCGGGGAGCGTTTTACGCGAGATAACGCTGATCGATTGGTGTATGAAGCGATCAGCGCGCCACTTGAAACAACGTTTTACGAGTAACTTTTGTTCGATATTCGATTGCAGAACTGTTGCTTCCCTGAACAGCGTAAAGTATTTTATCGGTAGTCAATACAGGCAGCACGCGAAATACAGAGTCGAGAATTGCTACAGCCTCCCATTCTAGGCTCGTTGTTCCAGCAAACCATTAACCGTGGAAACCGTGAGGGCAGCTCGCAGAGCAGACCACCCGCCAGACACTTGATCCCACGAGAGAGAGAGCGCGCATTAAATGGCGGGTCAATTTGGTGCCACTTTCGTGGCATTTAATGCATTCACTTGCAAACATAAACTACTCCGCTTGCGGCTGCTTCTCCCTCCCCTTGGAACACACCACACTCATCCGGGTGCGTAATTATGGCCCGCCCTTTTCACCCAGGGACCACAGGAGCGCCGAGTGCGACCAAGTTCATGTGTGTGCGGCTGGGAAATTGTTTGTTATTTGTTGATAAATAAAACAGAGACTCGCAGTTCAGTCCGTTCGCATCGCGCTGAGCTGCTGCGTGCGTGCGGAGTATGTGATATGGATATGGTGGCACTTTGCCATCCGGAAGTTCACGCGAGAATTCCATCCGTTTCGTCTGACCTCCGGTGAGCTAGGGAGCATTAAGAGCGTTCAGAGTGTGCGTCCTATTCAATAAATACGTACCAGCCGGCCATGCTCTAGCTCGCACATTTGGTTTTGCGGTTCGGTTCGCGGATCGATTGGAGCAGCGGCCATACAGATGGTCACCAACAATCGATTGGTCCACTCCTGGGTGTCCATTAGAGGCGCTGCTTTTCCTACAAATTCAAATAGACCATTATAGGCAGACAAACATTTGACTCGCATTGTTAACCAGCGCGTTTAAGGAGCAAAAGTGAGTTTATCTCCATCAACCGGTTGGGAGTAGAAATCGAATTCCAAATATCCCTACTCTTCGATGAAGTCCTTGCAGCGCATTTTAAGTACCACCGAGCAGTAGTGTTTGAAAGCCGATACCCAACCATTGTGTGCGTGGTCTTGCGGGATCGTGCACTCCATTTTTTAATGACTTCCGCTCCAATGTGCCGGCGGCCCTGGAGCACAGCACTTTGACATGATTAGCGGCGGTTTTGTGCCGACTGCGCACTGCAAATCGAACTGGCTGCGGCTGCTAAACGTCACCGGAAACACCGGATGCACCGGAATGCGTGCATCGAGTACGAGTACCACCGTGCGCACAGTACAGGACCGTGCGGCATGGCCGGACTTATTTACCGAGCGGAACTAAATCTAGTGCCGGATCCTCGCGCAAACGGTGCGATTATTTAGAAGAAGCCCCCCCCCCCCCCACCCACGTGATACGGTTCAACGTGGCGTATAAATCCGACACAGGGATTGCACTAAATTTGAAGCCTTTGCGAGTTCAATTTACGCGCGGATGCACGTGGAACCGTCGGGGTCTACGGGGTGTCGAATTATGCGCTCAGTGCAGCCTCAGCCTGTTGCGTCGAATGTGATTTGGAGTGCGTTTGAATGGCGTGGAGCACTTACGAGGGTGGAAAGTAGTCTGTCTACTTTTTACAGTCGCTCTCACATTTTTAGCGAATCTTCAGTACAATTTTCGTGATTTAATTATTATTTTATTTTATCTAACAGACGAAATCATGAATAAGTACTTTAGGTTTGATTGTTTTTTTATAATTCCAGGATTTCTTTTCGTACAAATACGTTACATGCTCTATCCAGTTCCTATAGCCGCACATTCTATATAAACCGACATTTGACGAAATATTAATATAATATATATTTTAAGGTAAAAACCCAAAGAAGGTTAACGCTGTAGTGTATAACCAGAACGCCCTTGCCATAATAGAACGATTCGACGAAGGAGAATCCCTAAAGCAAGAATTGAATCATGCGTCGGCACAGCATGTGGTAACACGGAGCTTAAAGCGAAGGAGGATGGAAGAATACCTGGCACACAACGCCTGCATGCCGCTTACCCATGCATTCTGTTATGCTCCTTTTATGTTTCGTGCAGGTGTGCATGTCCTAAGAGGATTATAATCGTTTGCTTTGCTACGTTGTTCACACCGTTGTTTGCTTTTGTGAGAGCTGTTCGTAACGAAGATTACGTATCGGGAAGGGTTTGGAGGGACTAAAGGCATTTATAGTTGATTTTTGATCTCTCACATGTTTCCTTGATCCTTCGCTTTGCAGCGGAGATCTTTTCGGTTATCAAGATCTGTGATATCTTTGAATCGGAGATTTTAAATAAATTAAATTACTCTTCATATTTTTAGTCCGGCATTTCGTATTTTTTATTTATCAAGCTCTCTAATGTTCCAGAAGTGCCCTCTGAAAATTCTGAAATGCATGATTCGATTGCATATACTGTCCCAGAATAGGTGTCACTTAAGTAAAATGTATATTTTTCAAAACTAACGATCCACAATTTAGTTCAAACGTTTTATGACACTGTTTCAATTTGCACCCACCAAGTCCGAAGAGATTTAGTTGAAAATGTTGATCGAAACCTGCTTAAAAGATGCGTTTTTGGGCAATACATAACTCAAATAATTGTAGGAAAATCTGTTAAGATGCGATAACGTTATCGTCTTAAAATCTTCATTTGCACTAAAATCTGACAAATTTATTCAGGGTATTCTTTGCTTGACTTTAACATAACAGAAAGTAGTGTAACATACTTTACTTTCAACAGATTGAGGCGGAGTGATGGTAATGAAATTGTATGTAAAACGAAGGATATTTCTTTTAACAACTTACACAAAGTTTATTAGACTATTGATACACTTATTCCATGATAGTGATCATATGGGATTACGCCACTTGTTCCGCAACTGCATCCTCGAAAGGTTCATTAGGCAGCTTGGCAGAGTTCTGGAAAAAGAAAGTTGGGTTCAAACTGAGTTCAAAGCACAAATACAAAGCAGCAGCAGTTCACTTACCAGCTTCCGGGAACGGTTCTCCATGATGGCGTACGCAAAGTGATGAATGCGCAACGCCGACGGTAACGCTACACCCTGCATCCGGTAGAAGTATTTACCATCCTCGTTTGCTTCCTTGATCGGATGAGCCGCAGAGATCGTGCATCGACCGAGCAGTCCCGTTGACCCCATCATCGGTCCCTTACTGATGTCTACGTGGTCCCCGACTCGGTACACCGTGACCTGACCATTGTTCTTACTCGCCACACTCGGTATCTGGTCGCGTTTGAAGGGATTATTGTGGAACATTTCGATCGCCAGCTCACTGTCCACATCGAGCCGCTCGATCGGAAGATCCTTTTGCGAGAGTTTAATCATTTCGATCGAAAGGGCACGCAGCTCCGGTACGGTAGGGTTCCAGTGCTCTTGGCCCAGCACGATATCATGCACGAAGCTGCCAGATTTTACTGCAAAGGAGAAGAATCCAAATGATTACAACAATCATCTGCCCTGGCTCAACAAAAGGCCTCCGCTACTGACTGTTTGGTGTAGGGAAGCTGTGAAGGTGAAGTCCGGCGGTCGGTTTAAAGCTGTTTTGTAGCACAGCACCGAGCAGGAAGGAGCACGATCTCCAGAACACTTTGTTGGCGATGTGCGGTTCCGGCGAAGTGAAGTTAAGTAGCTGCAACGTGCAGGAGTCACGCAGAGGTCGTCGCATATCCCACGGTGTCTTGTTATCCAGCAGGGCTAGTGCCGATTGGCGGCAATACTTTTCACCGATGTCTGTAAAAGATGAAACACAGAGAGTGATCGCGATGATCGGTGGAATGGTTGGTGTTCCCACTGCCTTACGTCTGGCACAATCGTACGGTGTGGAGAGTTCCCGGTTCATCACGAGTGTCGTGTCGTGTGGTAGTCCAAGGTACCGGACTTCGATCTTCTCGATGCGGCCAACCCGTTCGCGTTGCCGGGTTTGCTCCTCCGAGAACAGATCGCTGGCCTTTGTTGAGACTCGCGACGAGAGGGAAAAATGTTCTGAAAAGAGCACGTGCGGGGATGAGTGGACTGGTGATTTTGATTGCGGTGGAACTTACTTTTCGTCACATGTTGCACTTGGAAGGCAGAGCGGCTTACTTTACGTAGAATAATCGGCATTTTGTTGGGTTTTTTAACCGGCGGCCCTCGTGTTATCAAATCGTTGTTGTTGTTTTTTTGTTGTTGTTCATTTGACGTTCAGTTTCGTTTTTCTGTCAGTTTTTGTCGATTTCCCGTCTCTTTCTCGGACATCTCGCTCACTCTTATCGATTTGATCGAGTGCTCGAAAACCAGCTCGAATTTTTCGGACAAACTGCGGATTGATTTTAAATTGCCCGCGAAAATCGTACACCAACGGTCGCGGCACGTGATTCAGCCACGATATTGTCAACGATGGTTACATTCATTTGTAGCAATAACGGGCCTTCTATTGATGAATAAACTATGATTCATGATTAACCATTAATAATGAAGTCGGAAAAACACAGAAAATTGGTGGATTCTTGAGAGTCTGAGAGTCTTTCTGTCGCGTTCTTCTGTTGTATCATTCATAACATAAAATGGCAATAAATCTATCTATACAGACAATCCCGTTTTTCTTTTATTGTTTAGTGAGCTGTAAAACCGCCAACACCAAGCTATGATTGAATAACTGCTTACTTCCTGTCCACGCGGCTACAAAAAAGAAGAAAAAGGAAGCCCCATAAAAGAGCAATGCATTCCAGCCACTGAAAAGCGCCAATTACGTGGGAACACTCATTCATCGACACATCGTTAGCTATGAGCCTGAGTGCGTTGCACGACATTAGGCAGTTTGATGTGAGCGCATACATAATTGCCATTTTGTTCAATTAAATCAATTTCCCATTCAGGTGCATGGCGTGAACACGCCCGCGCCGCAAGCACTCCATGACACCGCACTTGTTGTTGTTGGCGCCATTAGTGGGTGGAGGATGTTGTGCGATTGTCGTTGTTATGTCGGGCAAGAACAATGAAACATTCAAGCATTGCGGGGAGCGTTTTACGCGAGATAACGCTGATCGATTGGTGTATGAAGCGATCAGCGCGCCACTTGAAACAACGTTTTACGAGTAACTTTTGTTCGATATTCGATTGCAGAACTGTTGCTTCCCTGAACAGCGTAAAGTATTTTATCGGTAGTCAATACAGGCAGCACGCGAAATACAGAGTCGAGAATTGCTACAGCCTCCCATTCTAGGCTCGTTGTTCCAGCAAACCATTAACCGTGGAAACCGTGAGGGCAGCTCGCAGAGCAGACCACCCGCCAGACACTTGATCCCACGAGAGAGAGAGCGCGCATTAAATGGCGGGTCAATTTGGTGCCACTTTCGTGGCATTTAATGCATTCACTTGCAAACATAAACTACTCCGCTTGCGGCTGCTTCTCCCTCCCCTTGGAACACACCACACTCATCCGGGTGCGTAATTATGGCCCGCCCTTTTCACCCAGGGACCACAGGAGCGCCGAGTGCGACCAAGTTCATGTGTGTGCGGCTGGGAAATTGTTTGTTATTTGTTGATAAATAAAACAGAGACTCGCAGTTCAGTCCGTTCGCATCGCGCTGAGCTGCTGCGTGCGTGCGGAGTATGTGATATGGATATGGTGGCACTTTGCCATCCGGAAGTTCACGCGAGAATTCCATCCGTTTCGTCTGACCTCCGGTGAGCTAGGGAGCATTAAGAGCGTTCAGAGTGTGCGTCCTATTCAATAAATACGTACCAGCCGGCCATGCTCTAGCTCGCACATTTGGTTTTGCGGTTCGGTTCGCGGATCGATTGGAGCAGCGGCCATACAGATGGTCACCAACAATCGATTGGTCCACTCCTGGGTGTCCATTAGAGGCGCTGCTTTTCCTACAAATTCAAATAGACCATTATAGGCAGACAAACATTTGACTCGCATTGTTAACCAGCGCGTTTAAGGAGCAAAAGTGAGTTTATCTCCATCAACCGGTTGGGAGTAGAAATCGAATACCAAATATCCCTACTCTTCGATGAAGTCCTTGCAGCGCATTTTAAGTACCACCGAGCAGTAGTGTTTGAAAGCCGATACCCAACCATTGTGTGCGTGGTCTTGCGGGATCGTGCACTCCATTTTTTAATGACTTCCGCTCCAATGTGCCGGCGGCCCTGGAGCACAGCACTTTGACATGATTAGCGGCGGTTTTGTGCCGACTGCGCACTGCAAATCGAACTGGCTGCGGCTGCTAAACGTCACCGGAAACACCGGATGCACCGGAATGCGTGCATCGAGTACGAGTACCACCGTGCGCACAGTACAGGACCGTGCGGCATGGCCGGACTTATTTACCGAGCGGAACTAAATCTAGTGCCGGATCCTCGCGCAAACGGTGCGATTATTTAGAAGAAGCCCCCCCCCCCCCCCACCCACGTGATACGGTTCAACGTGGCGTATAAATCCGACACAGGGATTGCACTAAATTTGAAGCCTTTGCGAGTTCAATTTACGCGCGGATGCACGTGGAACCGTCGGGGTCTACGGGGTGTCGAATTATGCGCTCAGTGCAGCCTCAGCCTGTTGCGTCGAATGTGATTTGGAGTGCGTTTGAATGGCGTGGAGCACTTACGAGGGTGGAAAAGGTCCATTTCCCGTTTTCCCGCTGGTATGGATGTTTGTAATCCTGATTGATTCCCCCGAAGCTTTGCAGACAGCAGATGTAACCCTCTTTCTCCGTCCGTCCGTTCGTCCCTGTGTAATTCTAGCCGAGGATATCGATTTCATGTTACTTGCATGAGGTCTCTTCCACTCTCTCTCTCTCTCTCTTCTATCCTCTCGCTGTCCCGCTGTCGATGGGCTGTTTGTTGAATTAATACTCCAAAAACCACACAATAGGGAGTTTGTGGTGTGGTTGTGGCTTTGCTCGCCCATTCCCATCAAATCCGGGCCCACTACCGACCGACCACTTCTCACTTTGTTCCGGAGTTGGTTTTTAATGAATTTTTCACAACATAAACAGAATCCGAAGAGCATTCCATCAGAAGTACCAGGTACCTTGGTTGGGATGAGACGCAACAACTCCCCGTTTGGAACCATTTGAATGGCAACAAACCAACGGGGTTTAGCGGTCCCACTAGCACCACCACCAGGCTCCTCTTTAATGGAAGATGGAACTCCCAACACCATCGCAGCAGACCCCCCCAAAAACAGAGGGTTTGAGGTTTGACGGAGGCGCCATCGTCTAGTCATCGCAGACATGGCGCATCGTTCGTTGCGGAAGTCTCAGCCTCGACAGCCCCCCGGTCTGGTCTGGTGCGTCTACCAAAGACGCACCGTTTGATGTTCGAGCAAACGTTTTCGGCCTGCGGCTAGTCACCAGCGACGACGTCGTACGGCGATCAGTATCTAACGCAACGGGTCGGTTTTTGGGAGACAATATCGTTTTTCGGTAGATGCACAGCACACTAGGATTCTCAAGCAATTCTCTGAGGTAAGGGGTTTTGTTTTTCCTTTCGTTGTTTAGCCTGCGAACCTGCAAACACCCTGGACCTTCTCGACGACCTCGGCAATCCGGTTCGGAAAGTTGAAGACTTTTCCCATGCGTGCATAGCGTGCTTGTGTGACTGACGATGGCGACAACCGGCACGATGTGGACGACAAGTTTGTCTTTCTGTGGGCGAATCCAAGGGGATGGGGGAGTAAAGACCGGTCCGGTTAGGTTTGACACTTCCTGAGTCTCTCTCTCGGAGTGTGTGGGTGCGCTGGCTGCTAAATCTGGTCCCTCACTCACTCACTCCCTCACTGTCCCTTTGTGCTAAAGTTAGATTTTACGATATTAAGAACCACTTGGTGGTGGTGGTGGTGGTGGTCGGTACCGTTGCTAGGTAGGCCCGTCGAAATGATAGTACATCCTCCTCCTTCTCCTCCTCCTCAACACTAATCACACTGCAAAGGGAACGGTCACTCCCCTTCGGCACCTTCCTTTCTCGTCTCCAGACCGGAAGTCCAGTCCACTTGGAGGCCAGTTGGCCGGTGCGATAAGACCTGAAGTGCCAGTCCTGAAGAGCGAGAAGGTTAGCAACGAAAGTCTCCCCGCAAGCAAGCTTGTTAGCTACCGAGAATCTAGTCGGCCTGGGAGGCCAACAAGGAGCGCCCCCTGGAGGCTTTCACAGGACATGGCGAGTGGTGTGGCAGGAGTCAGGACCAAAGTTTTTCAATGTTCATCTCACTCAGCTCAGCCCGGCGTGTGTCACAGTCACCGGCTCGTTGGCCAGAACATCCTAAATTGCTGTCGGGCCTTTTCCAGTGGCTCAGGCATGGCATGTGTGTGCGCGTTTGTGGCTGTGAATGTTCCATCATGTTCTCGTCCGGAGAATCCGGATTACCGGCGTGTGAAGTCCAAGTGGCCGGCGACGACGACGGCGACCGCAGAACTAACAAAACGCCACATTCTGTTGGGGCGGAGGGACCACCGCCAGCAGACACTTTGCTCTACATTCCCTCACTCACATACGCGAGGACCCTCTCGTGGGGTGGAGATTGCTTCGAAGCGTTCGGATAGCTCGGCCTGGAGCCGCCACATCGGAGATAGATTGTACTTTCCACACAAGCCACACTAAAACATCGTGTCCTCTTTTTGCGAGTTTTTTTTTCGCATTCAACTTCAAATGGCGAAAATGGTCCCACTCCACTCCAGCCGGCACTAACCGGTCCTGTGAGGCCGCGAACATTTTGGAGGGGGGGGGGGTGGAAATTAAGGTTTAAGCAGGACGAAATGGTCAACGGTGATGGTGGTCCTTTTCCACAATCGGTTCGGTAGAGGGCTTTTTGCGTGTGGGAGTGGCGCAGAGTGGAAAAAAGGTAAATAAAAAGGCTAGAAAGTTTCCAATGGGCTTGCGGGGAGAGAGTGCTCGTGGAAAAATGGAACGTCCTCAAACGACTGGACATAAATTATGCGCCTTCGGCTTTTCAATGAGCCGAATGTTGCGAGCGGGTTTTACAGGATTTAATTCGAATCATGTGCCAGGAATAACATTAGCTTAGGTCGGCTCGCGCGCTCGTGTCTGTCCTGTCTGTGCTGACAAATGTAGGAACCGAAAAGTTTCCCGGTCCGAATGGGTCCGAGCGTCGGGGTCCGTGGGTCCGTGAGTGAAAGGAGTTAAAAATTATTTTAATTTCACCAAGCGCTTTCGGGAGAGTTGGGAAATTATCCTCGTTTCCCCGTTCAGAAAATCAGGGAAACTCCCATCAAGCATGTATGCTAATCGGGGTGATAACATACGGCGTGACAAAGCGAGTGAGCGAGTTGCTGGAAGTGAATGACCGGAGAGTGCACGAAGCTGTACATGTTTCATGTAGGCGTAGCTCCTTATCCGTATCGGATGCCAAGTATTATCGTTTTAAATGAATCATAGAGGAAATATTCTTATTTAGAAGGAAAATCAAAGCATATGAATTGAAATATGTCTGTTTAATAGCAAATGAAGAATAGTAAAAGTAATAATATTGTAACAAAGTTCGCTCACCTAACATAAGAAACAATGCAATCAACAAAGGTACTATGTAAAATGTTCTAAAGCTTTTATGTTTTGAAATATAGCTTAGGAAAATTGTTTTCCATTTTCCATATAAAAATAGCCTTATCAAATTTACCAGCAAATGTATCTTTTAATGCTGTTGAAAGTGCTATGTTAATGAGGAGCGATTAGAAACATTCTAGTAAATGTGACTTTTAAAAGTGTTTTTAAACGATCATCTTGGATGTTAAAAACTGCCCGTTGAGTTAAAATTGGTGTCGCATGAAGTAAATTCTTGACTGGTAAATAATGAACAAAATATTTCAAAACTTTAAATAAAACATTAATGCACAATTGCAGCGAGTATGAAATGCAAACCAGATTGTCGCTCACTAGGAAAAACATCAGAGTCAACAGGCTCAGTAAAATGCTTTGAAACAGAATGGATTTCGGAGGAGAAAAGTGTCCGAAAGAATACGTTTTGAATCGGTATCCTATCCAGGACATCATTAAAATGTCGCGATGAGAAATGAAAAATTACAGTTTCCATTTGCATTGCACCAGATTTATCCTATTCAAATTAACGCTGCTTTTGGTGGTTTACACCGTTCTTTAGTTGGTAATGTTCATCCTACCGCTCGCGGTTATATAATTGCGGTTGTGTTGCACCCTCAGTAATATGTGAAAAGTGTGATTCTTTGTATTGCTTTGATGTTTTTTTCTGGTTTTCTCCAATTCATCTAACAGAAGCTGCATCGATCAACATTGATTGGCACATTGCTGCTTCATTCCATGCCAAATGTCACGCCAATGAGTCACGATTGCCAATATCGCGAACTCCTTTGGCGCATTAGCGTAGCCCCTTGCAGAGAGGGCTTTTAGAACTCGATTGTCTCGATCCTTCCTGGAAAATGTCGCGTTCTTTGCATGTGAAAAAAAAAAATCAAATTTTCCTTCTCGATCTCCAAGTGGTGCGGCCATGATGATGGCAGAAAGATTTCAAATGAATTCCCATCCATTCGTTACCGGGGCGGTTCTCTTGCATTTCCCCCACAAAAAGCGTTCTGCACACTTGTCGGAAAGTGGCTCTCCATTTTCCCCTGAGGAAAAGGCGTACGGCTTGGTGGTGGGTAATTTTTCTTGCAGAACATTTTCCAATGCCCCTGAGCTCCCCAAGGATCGGATGCACACCGACAACGGGCGCCAGCCAGCACCAGAAGAAGTATGAAATCCGATAAATTATTGGTGCATATTAAATGTCAGCGGCAGATTTTGCAGCGTGGAGTGAAATTTATTAAAAAAAGAGGCCCGCAATCGTTACAAGCACGGAGAGATAATCGGCTGCGACTTTTTGGGCTGGTGGCAGAAAATATGCTACAAGGAATGAGATGTTGGGGAAGCGATGAAAAGCTAAACCATTCTCTCTCTCTCTCGCTTGAATCTTTCTCTCTTTGGCGCTTTGTACTTTCGCGTAGGGTTAGAGTGCAGCCAAAGGAGGGGCTCTGGAGCGCATTTCTGGAGCAAATGTTTTAGCGTAGTGCAGGAGCCGACGAGGAGTTACCGCGTCACCGGTCATGGAATGTGACTGAAACAGATGCACCATCTCGCTGGTTCTATTGTGGATCTCAAGCTCAAGCTCAAATGAATCCTGTCGCATACTGGAGGAGGAGATCTGTCCGGTGGTCTCCTGCAGATGATGGTAGCGATATTGGAGCGCTGCGTGAAAAACGAGTGAAACGAGGTACACGGGCTCTAATTGAAGGAGCACTTGGCGTTGGGTGGATGCTTTGCTGTGATTCGCGCGCTCGAGTACATTTTAGAATGGGATACAGATTTGAAGCGTCTTGGCGACACATTGCACTAGATATTTAGCAATATAAGAAGAAATAGAGCAATAATCCTGCTTTTAAATGGCTTCTATCCTGCTTTTAAATGGTGATTAGAGAATAGCATAATTTTACATAGTGTATAAAAATTAATGGAGCGATCGATTTGAAAATGTTCAACACATAATGTGTCCACTATTTGCCAGGTAGGCGCCTCGAGTTTTCATAAAAAAAGTGTTGTTATTCTTTTTTAGTAGTTATGTAAACCTCTTTTTCTGGTAGAATACTTTTTCAACATCAAGTGTCTGTCAAAAATCTAAAAACTTGAATTTCAACAGAAACGCTTCGACGCTACCTGGACAAACTTATAATCTATTAAAAGAATATCGATTTGTATTTTTCTGATGACCCATCTCGTAGCTATGAGCCGTTGAAATGAGCCGTTTCCGTTCCAAATCAAAAGACTTGCCCGTTTAAGCGACGAACCCGGTTTGATCTTAGATCAATCCGCCACCTTCACGTGTGATCACTTTTTCACTTTAAAAAAATCTGCCAGAAATCGAAAAATTATAAATTTAGCAAACCCCTAACAAGAAAAAATGAAACACTACACTATCTTTAATATTATCCACCAAAAGATGCTTCAGGACTAATTTGAGCAATGAAATGTACAACATGAATAAAAAAACCTAATAGTGAATGAATGACAACAGTTGCATAACAAAAGCGTTAATGAATTGAAGAAATCCAAGGCACAATTCGCTTGGAATCGTTTTGAGACAAGAAACAAATTAATATTGAAATTAGTCCATGGCACTATCACTCCAGCGCTCATCTCCGCAACTCTGGGCGCTCAATTTGCATCATTTAATTGCCCCCCAAAGCTGCATACAATGCTACGTCAAACGGAGCAATAAATTAAATATTCCGAGCTGCACACGAGCAACGCTAGAGGCCAAATACCGTCGCACAGTCGACATTCGATACGATTGCCAGCAAAAATGCCACCATGGAGGGTGCTCAAAACAGCGGAAAGCTAATTTTTCCACCTCATTTCCAAAACGCTAATTCGCGATACGCTCTAGCCCCCCTTCTCCCTCCACCTATCGTACGTATGCATTAAAATCCGGGCTTTTCCGAATGAAAATGATGCTTCCTTGCGTACGGCGCGTCCAGGGACGTACATTCTGCAACATTTTGCAATCTGCCGATCAGATCCCGGCATCCGGCTTCGGGTAGCAAAAGCAGAGCCGCGAAAACTAATTTTCCAAAATTTGTCCCCACCTATCGTGCGCCCCCTTTGCCTGTGCCCCGGGTCTGGGGTGAGGCCGCGAGCGATATCAAAGCCACAGGCAGCCAGGCAGGGATATTGGCGTGGCGCAGACGGAGAGCGCACGCGAGGGAGGGGACGCAACTCATTTTGCAACCATTTTGAATTGAAAATTCAAATGAAATTGTCACCTTCCAATTCGATAAGAGCTAATTTCGCGTGGAGTCATTCCGCGCATACACAAAAAAAAAACGGGCCACATCCCGTGTAGAGTGTGCCGCCGGCCATTGCTCAGACGACACCGGAAGCTGCAACTGTGACACTCCAGCTCATTATGGTGGAATGCCGCAAAATGTGACAATGTCACCATCTCGCCCTGGTTTCCCCCGTGTTCCACGCTATCCACCAAATGGAGGACGAAAGGATTATTGTTTAATGCTGTGCGACTAGGCGTACGCGTCGTGCGGTCGAGGGTTTTCGGGGCGGTCGGTATGTGGCTTCCACAGGAACAGGGAAAAGGGCCAACCTCAACCCAGCGGCTCGGGTTAATCTTTTGACATTTTACAGGCGAATGCGAGCGAAATGTAACCCAGTGGGATTGCGTTTTTTGTTCGCGTTTTGAACGCAACCAACTATCGTTACTACTGTCCAACCAACTGACAGCAATGACTGTGGCACACTCTGTGGCTCGCCTCGAAAGCTGGAAGATCGCCGTGGCCAGCGAAAGGACATCAGACAGTCAGGTGGTGGTGGTGGTGGTGGCCGCACACACGTCAGACGAATGTCGAAATCATCCTCTGACAAGGCCTATCGACTTCGGGTGCAATGGAGGTGCGTGAGGAGGTATTTCCAGGGCACACAAAAGAGGCGAGAGAAATATGTACATTTGCTGCTGGCGACGGGATTACCAAGCTTTTTAGTGTGTCCTTGTGTGTGTCCAGGGCTGAGATGGAAATGGATGAGGCTTTGGGGGGTTGGTGAGAAGTGGTAAACAATGGTCCGTCTGGCGCCGCCCAATTAAAATGCTGTGGTTTCATTTTAACATCCTTGTTCCGTTTCCCTTTTTTCTGGTGTGGTTGTTGTTGTTGGTGTTGTTGCCGTTGCTGTGTTTGAATGTCCTGCCTGGCAACTCGGCCAGCTACCAGCGTTCTTCGTTGTAGTAGTCGCAACAAACCGGATGTCTGGTTCGTTAGCTCGAGTCGTGGCTGGTGCACCTTTTTCACGGGACACCGCTCGTAGTATGATCTGTGGTGGTTCGTTTGACGATTACGTCTGTGTTTGAGTAACACAAACGCGTGCTATCGTTTGTGCTAGCGTTTGGTTGGAAAATGGTTGCTATTTGGTTACAGCACACATGGAAAAGCATTAACATGAAGAGCAATGTGTTCGTTTTTTTTTGTAAACGTTTTCATGTAAATGGACACACTAAATGAGTTGGTAAGCGTAGAATATAAAAGGTAATCGTACACGGTTATTAATATATTTTCCTGTGACGTAATTAAAACAATGTTTTATCTAAAGTACATCTAGATATCAGCCAAAAATCATTAACCACTTATTCTAATTGCGAAAATTTTTTGATAACTCGCTAATCAAAGAACGAAACACAGCAAATGTCAAAGAATTCCTTGGACTTTAAGTAATCATCTGAAATGCTGAAAGCCTATGCAACATTCGGTTTTAATTGACGAAACTGATCCATTCTCACCCATAGCATTGCAGTCGGTACCAACTTCTAGTGCTCAAAAGGTAAATCAATAGAAGCCGCCCGATGGCGGCCACAGAATGGGGGCACAAAGCGGAACTCTATCTGTCCGAAACAAAACCGTATCAATTCGGACAATCTAACAACGTAAAAGCTGAATGTTTCGGGGTCCGAATGTGTCCGCGTTTCCGGAACGCTTCCACGACAAATTGAATGAAGGCCATTGGAGTGGAAAAATGTTCACATTTTCCTCTAGCATCCATTCCTCCATTACTGCTGGATGGCACTCTCTTTCGTATAGATGTACTGCATTTGCGTTCGCGATCGTGGTTTTGTGTTCTATTTTCTGTCTGGAACTGTTTGCAGTTGGATCGGTTTTTTTTCTCACGATGGCGAATCGTTTACCGCAATTTATTTAGCTCCCATTTACTTAAAATTAAACCATCAATTTAAGGACAACCGTGAATTGTGCGGTGCGAGAAGAGCATACGGTTACGGTGGTCATTAGCATAGGTAAATTGGACAACGAATTCATTGTTTGCTTGCGTTGGGCTCGAGGACGCGCACACTGTTCTGTCCACACATTCTGTCTGGGTGGATAACGTTGTTTTTCGGTGCGAAATTGGACCGTTTAACAAGAGTAATGTAATGAAAAAAGTAGTTGTTTTCGAAGGCAAACGAAAAATTAATTAACCTCTCTTTGCTAGCCTCATCATTCGGCGGATGTTGGTTTGTTCCAATGTTCCTATCCAGTTTCCATGATATCAATGAGTTATCAGGAATATGACAATGATTAAACTTAATTTAAATTTCACTTCCAGTGTTTTACTTACCAGTAATGTGGTCCAATAAATGTGTTGCGTTTCGTTTAGAAATGTTCTGTTATTCATCTAGTGCAATCATTTTGATTCACCTTTTTTCAAGCGTACATATTGTAAACTCTTCCAGTGGTCCTTTATCAAAGTATTAAAATGAATTCGATCCCACCATTGGAAAAGCTCTTCCAATTCAATAACAAAACGGTTCCGCAACCCATCCTATCCAAAAGGTATTCTAATTTCAAAACAAAAAAAGGTGATTGCGATTCTTCAAATTCCTTTTCGACATTTTTATGCTTCGCAGAACCTCTCGTTCCGATAGGGTTCGATGCGAATGAAGCCTCCCCACTAATTGCATTATATAAATGCACCGATCCGTTGACCGTCGGCCCCGCCATTGCGGAAACATTCATCAACCAGCATCAAAACCCTGATCACTGGTGCTCACCAAGCGGCAAAGTACCTCGAGCAGCGATGGTATTAATGCCTCTCGCTCAAAAGGGTTTCGGCGTAAAGTATTGCTCGAAGAAACAAAAAAAAAAAGAAATAACACGCGACATACCGCCTGGCACGATTACATCACTGCCACGATTACATTCAAGTAGCAGAACCGATTACCAACGCCGCGTACCAGCGAACAAGCAATCGACCTTCTCCGTCGAAGCTGTTCGTTCTCTCGCTTGGCCCAGAACCCCTTTTTGGCAAAAGTTCTTATCAGGAACTCGGGTCGTTCGTAGACGCTTCTAGACGTAATGCTCGAAATAGTTACGGTTGCTTTTAATCTTCTGCCCAACAAGGCGCTTTTCTCGGGGGGGTTTTTGGGTGAATGTTTTTGATGGAATTATGTGTACCATTGCCTGTACCTTTCTAGGGGTTTCTGTTTCGCATTACCATCACCATTCCATCTTTTAGACCATACGACGAATCCGATCTACGATTGGAATATGCAAATTTCAAGGGAATGCGAAGGACGAACTACACCAACGGAGCACCGTTGGTCGGAGAAAAGCTGTAGAAATTTTCCAACATAAACCCACGGAGGTACCCCGTGGTGGTTCAATCCTTTCAACGGAGAAGGCACAGTATCGCAGCTCGTTTTGAGGTACTTGTAAATTGATTTCCACATAACCGGGGTCCGTGTCCTCGTTCGAGTTCTTTTCCGCAACCTGCGCACCGATTGCATCGCAAAACCGCTACCTGGCAGCATAATTTGGGTGCTGGGAGGAAGAGAGGGTGCGACAGGGAAACGGCGCATGGGAAAAGCAACATCAAACGCTTCCATTGGTTCCAGTGTACCTGGTTTGAATGGAATGGGATTTTAAATGCGATTGGGGAGGTTTTTTTTTCTACAAATTATTTTCTCCTCTATTCAATCAGCTCTCATTATGAACCTGAAATGCTTGATTGGGCATTTCTATTCGCAGATTGCAGGTTGTCGCAAAGCAAAGCCTTGGAGCAGCTGGGTGAGAGAAATTGCTTTTCTAATTAGAGGAACGTTTGAAAATACGTTTTGCTATTAATAGATGTCCATTTTTCACTGTTGCTGCTTAATGTGCTAATATTCTATTGCAATATTTGCCACTAAGAATCAACCTAGCGTCATTTCACTGAATACATTAATGTTGTGAATGAGTGAAATAAACATGTAAAGATTTCATTGCAATGCAAGCTTTCGCTTTACCAGCCTAGCAGGATAGTCGTGAATAGATATTTTCCCTCTAATTCGCAACGATCGATCCATATCACTCCTGGACGTTTTGACCCATGCTAAGTCTACTATGAGGCCATGAAGTGACTGTAAACATTTTTCCTGAATTTTTGTTTATTGAATGGATTTTATTGTAAAAAAATCTCTTCCAATTCGTGTTTTAACCTCCACAGTGACCCAGCAATTATCAGCAGCAGCATTAGCCTAGCTGTTACTGATTACAAGGCATCAAATGGTTCAACTGTCTAGGCAATGGCAATATACGTTTAGTTGGTCAACTGATGTCATCCTGTACGAAGCAGCACAAATGGCCCCATCACTCTATTTATCTTTTCAACCGCTTCTAGAATGAATACGAAATCCACCCAGCAATGAGTCATGGAAAGAAAGGTTTTATCATGCAAAACCTCACTCCTAACGATCGTAGGTGTTCGACCAAGCCCGGTGCATTGTTTGGCAAACAAGTTGTAACGAACATGTCGATGCAGCAAACAAACCCCATGCACCAATGGTTGTGAAGAAACCCAACAAAAAAAAAAGGCAAAAGCCAAGAATTAACACCCCTGGCTGAGCTTGCATTAACACCGACACCGAATGGCACCGTTGGCCAGAACTCGGCCCATTGTGGTGGTGCTGCTGGTGGTGATACAATCAGAGACAATCTGTATTCAAAACCATTCGAACGAAAAACCAGACTCAGCTACTCGGGTACATCCTTTCGTTTCCGTATTGTACGCAACTTTTCCGAAGAAAGACACAGACGGGTGTTTGAGGCAGGATCCGAACCGGGGTCTGCAACACATGTGCCGCACCTCTCTGTTGTGTTCGTGTTGGTGAATAGACAAGACTTTCGAGTGAAAAGAGGTACACAGGAAAAGGGCCCTGTCGTTGTTAATTTAGATGAGCCACCGTAAACAAATAGAGACTCCGGAACTACTTGGCTTTCATGGTACATACCGTAGCGCATAGCTCTTCAGATCCTTGGTGCGTAGAGATGGAATGGCACCAGGCACGGGATACGGAGCTCCTCTTAGCTCAGTAACAAACAAATTTACCGACAATCCAGGAGCCAGGTTCTGGGGGAGCTGGTACTGTATCTGGAATCTGGAGCGAGACAAGATTTTCAGTTCGTTAGTCGGCATGCATCTTGTGCTAGGGTGGTGAGCCGGTGCATTCAGAGGCAGAGGTCGTTGTGAAGCTTCTCTAGTGCTGGCTGGAACTTTAGGAGCGTCAGCAATGGCATCCACATGATGCATGTTGGCTAGGGAATCGTTTCAAGAGGTAGTCTGCTCATTCCCTGATTGTGTTCGGTAATGCAACAAATCCACGGCTGGACGATCTGTAGCGGTTCCTAGGGCAGTCCATTACATGGCGAACAGAGGCTTATTGGTCAGCCTGGAGCGTGGTTTTTGCATTCATTTTTTTAATGTAGTTTTTGGAAAATTTGTGAATTGATCATTAGTTTTCATAAGTATGCCGGTTGCTTCCTTTCGGAAAGAGCTCTGGCTGTTCCTCTTCGAGCGATTGAAGATCAGCATTTCTCTGATCAACAGAACCGCCCGCTCTCTCTCTTTGATTCATCTATTGGCCACGGTCGCCGTGGCCGCAGGGCGCGCAATTGCATAATGAACATATTCAAATTTTCCCCCAGAATCCATTACTCACCGTCAACATAAATCAACGCCGTGCAAGGGTGCGGCAATGGCCCCGGTTTACGCTGCGATGTGGGTCAATCAGTTGATTGGTGGGGAAGTTCGTTGAAAAACAAACGCCAAAAAAAGGGAAGAATGAAGAAAGGCAAAAAAAAAAAAACGGGCAAATGAAAAGTGAGCAACGAAAAATGGGAATCTCTTGCGTGGAGCGCCACACGCCGGGGAGCATAAAATGGTGCTGCTGCTGCAGGCACGCATTGGCAACAAAGGAAAATTTATCGCTTATTGCATTACCGCGCACTACCTGCCTGGGGCTGGGGCAACCGCTGGTTCAATCAAGAATTGCTGCATGCAGAATTGGCAATCGATAGGAACGGGGGGAATCGGTCACCCGCCCGGTTCCGACGGCTATGGAGGGAGTATGCGGCATAAAAATAATGTTGCGAGAGGCGTTCGCAAATGAGTTCCAGCATCAAAGCGGTATCGCAGCTGTGATGGAGCGAAATCGGCGAGGCAAGGTTTTATTTTTTGGGTTATAAGACCGTGGCGTGGGTTCTACGCCGAAAGGCGTGATCAGTTACCAGGTAGTTCATCAGGGCGATTATCGGAAGGGAGAATCGAGTAATTGTGAGCGTAGGGAACTGCATCAAACGGTCGATTTTGCGTGGAATATTTCGTGTTTCAGACTAGCTGCTAATAGGTCAAAGTGATCAAGTCTTTGTGCAGAGATTATGGGCATTGAGGAACCTCCAATGGCACAGGGTTAACATGGTTTCTCAGAATTCTGCCAGAATTTCAAGTGAATGGATAAATGGAAGCGCATGCAAAAATTCTTTGTACGATCCATTATGGGTCTTCGAGAATCACTGACAAGTTGATTGACTTTTTCCATAATTCAGTTCGATTTGATACAAGTAGCAAAGCAGTCAAAGAATAAATTTTCAATCGACCGTTTATGGGCAGTTTTTTTAGTTCATTTCCTTGAGGGCATTTTGTCGATCCGTACATTTGGTTAAATGTTCTCCATCAGCTCTAAAGCTTCAACATTGAACCAGTTCTGCAAAATATGGTTAAGAATGATTGAATCGTATCGATTTGTACAACGGGCAGACATACAGGGTGTGCCATCAGGATGTATCCTATTTTAAAGTTGAATAACTCTGTCATTTTTCAGCCGATTTTGACTAATAGGACAGTTTCTGAAACTTCAGTCTATGCCATTTTAATAATAAATCACTTCTTGTTAAAAGAGCGGACTGAAATTGTCACACTTTACATTGAAAAAATCGGTCAATAATGGAAATTGCGATCGTGCAATGGATGATGAATAAATGGTGGTTTCCTCTTTCGCCGCATATGACGGCGCAGGGCTTTTTTCTGTGGGTCTGTTTGAAAGATAAGGTTTTTGCAAACAAATTGAAGGCTATGAAACAACTTAAAGCAAATATTAGAGCTGAAACTGCCAAAATAACTCCCTAAATGTTGTCAAATACAGTACAAAATGCCCGAAAAAGGGCCGTTTTTTGTATGCCGACTGAAGGCGGTCATTTGATCGATATTATATGTTGAGTATGGCACAATAAATGACATAGAATAACCTAAATGAAACTGGTTATGTGCTGGGAGGGGACCGAAGGTTGTAACTTGCAAGGTTGTCCTAAGTAGTGATCGTACTTAAAGTTAAACTAATAAACAAAAATGAAACTGGTTTATTTTTAAAAATCGACTTAAAAATCGAATTAAAAATGACAGAGTTATTTATCTTTAAAATAGGATACATCCCGAGGTACACACAAAAGAAAACATTAACAATGAACTTCACATACAAAAGGCCACACTGAATCAAAACATAACAGCCAGCCGTTCGAACGGAAAACCAGTCCTACCCTCAGGAACAGAAAGGAAAAGCGTCCGATCAACCATTCGGCCGCAAACTCAGCGAAGTGACAGGAGCATAAACAACGGCACTGCACGACACTCATCATTTCCAACCGACCCCGTCCCGACTGTCTCGTTCGATGCAGGTGACCTCAATCTCGCGGCAACAATACGTAAGCACGGACACGCCAGGAGGGGCCAGCGGTGTATCTGGGCAAATTAAAACATTATGCCAAGAGCACTCGCCACCGACGTGTACACACCGTGCATGTGTTTGCCAAGTGCGCAGTGGAAATTGAAAAGCAATGATCATAATTACTGTTGATGAAAATAATCTATTTCGACACTCATTTTCCTGCGATGATTTTTTGTTCCACCTCCACCTACCGGACCCTCTTTCACTCCCCCCAACCGATTCGAGTTTCCGGTCGTTCCGGCCGCTCTTTGCAATTAATTAAATCATAATGGGCCACAGCCACGCACGCCTACGCCGATGGCGTGCTCAGCGGTGAACACCGGTCGCCGGTGCGTACCGGAAGCCGCCGGTTTGAGGATCTGGACACCACAGTGACGGTGTATCCGTCGTGTTGAGATTGGTTCGTCTGCCGGAACGCATCGGGGATTGGGATTATGTCATGCTGCTACTAGTGCTCCTCGTAGCCCGGAATGCAGGCGCAGGAACATTCGCGAGCGGGCACGCGAGGATCGCTTGAAAATCCCCCCCACCCCACCGGATTTTCGAGGTGATGCACTCGAGTGGCAGGATTTGGATGTTGTTCTCATTAGTGGCCGTGCGCACCGGCGAGGCCGACGAGACCGACGAGATGCGGATGCAACGCCTGCGACCGCACTCGTGCATAAGTAAAGTATATTTATAATTTCGTTCAATTTATCCCTCATAAACGCAGCAGCAGCAGCCCCCCCCCGGGCCCGGTTCGTGTCCACGAACGAGCGAGCACTGGGATTGGTGCTGGCGAGGACGTGCCCGTGTGCGTGCTTGCGATAAACTCACTCGAGCACTCGGGCAGACCAATCGATTGCGAGTGTGGGAATAAAATGTGTCTATTGTGGCTTCGCAAATGGATCGCCACAATGGGACCACGATGGGTGGGAAAGTTTGCTGGAATGCTGATCAAATGCCCCCCCCCCCCCGCCGGAGCTGGTCTAGCGAGCACGACAGTTGTTTAAGTGGCACTTCGTGGAGTTTGGCGAAAAAATGTTGAATTAATTTCACTAATAACGATAAGCCTCCATCGACGCGCTCTTAAGCACGTAACCGAAGGCAACACGTTTCACATTGAGCCGTGAAAGGATCCATTGACTTCTCCAATACAATTCCCCCCCCCGATAAACCGGTCACGGTTGAAAGCAATTGACATGATTATTATCAATCCTGCTAATTAGCTTTGAAAGAAGACCCCTGCAAGATAATGCAATTGCTATTGACAATGGTATTAGCCGGGTTTGCCGCACCAGGAACGGCAAGGAACGGGAGGAACGGTGTGGAAGTTGGGCAAATGTTTACGCAACGGTGAAGCCATCGGTTGATTGAAACGGATCATCGTCGATCGTTGGATAGACAGCGGTATAAAATGGGGCTGCTCATTTTGATAGCCACAGACCGGTGCGCGTCGGTTAGTTGTAGGAGTTAATGAGCTGGAAAGCGTACAACTCGAGGGTGCCGAGCGTGAAAGGTTGTGGTTATAATTGGTAATCGTTGCTGCTCACTTTAAGTTGCCAGTAAAGGAATGAGCTTTTCGCTTTGTATTTTGTATTTTATGTTATAACGCGACAAAAAGCTTATGCACTGCACACATGTACGGCTGATTTAGTAGTAGAGACCCTCATTCAAACTCTACCGTTCTCTAGAGACATTCAAACCCAACACAAATGCCGCCTAACGAATTGGTGATTCACCAACTGAATATGTGAGACTTCTGAGAGTCGCTATGGGATGGGAATTTGTGTGGCTTGTGCTGCGGAGAAATTATGCTCGATCCTAATAGTTTTTCCCTCCCCCAAAACACCGCTCGACTCGTAGAGCAAAGAATGTGAACTCGTTAGGCACGCGAGTTTGACGCCATCGAGCAGAAAGGGGACCGGCATTTCACTCGCCGTTCCGTGGCGTTACCGAGCACTGTATTTGACAGATTCCTTGACGTCCGTTGGTTGGACCGCACCATCGACACGACGAAGGATGATAAATTTACATTTATTCATTCGCGGCACAGTCAGAGAGAAGAGGAAGAATCCAAACAGCGCCAAACGCTCTCGAACTAGGCAGCGGAGTTGATAATCAAATATTTGTGTAGCATTTTAGCGGCAGCCCCAGGGTCTAGTATCATGTTAGAAGCAACGCGAGAAACATGTTTTATGCGCGGGTTATACCGTGCCAGGAGCCGGGTGGGTATCGATCGGGACGAGAAAACTCCTCCAACTTGTAGCCTTTGAGGTGCGGTGGTCAATGATGCGTCCTACACAAGCAATGCGCATCCACTTTCGGCTCCTTTTTCTCCGGCCAGCAAATACCTACCAGCAGCCGATTGCGTGCGTCGAAACCCCCTTTTTCCCATTTTCTCGAGTGTCCTTTTGCGTGCAAATAATCCACATACCGTCAGTGACATCTACTTCTGCTGCTGGTTGCCACCACTGTAGTGGCATAGACTTGCATTCAATTTAAATTTAAATTTTTATCTCCGTCGCACGCAGCACTACCGCGGTCTGGTAGATTTTGCCCAAAGAGAAAATGGCTTCACCGCATCGACCAGGAATCGAATTATTGGAAAAGGTTTTCTGAAGCAATCGAGCTAAGAGGGCTGCTGGTAAGCACATCATGCTTGTGAGTGCTGATCAGCATTCTACTGGAAAGCTCGCAAAACATGATCAGAAAAAGAAGTACAACGTACTTCATTCGAGCACAGGTAAGGTCTGCGTCTAAGCGCCCGAGTACTACCGACTCTTACACCGCAATAAGATTAGATGCACCGTTTAGCACCGATTATCGATGCCTTGACTGCATCGATAGTGCATCCTCGATGCCTCGAAGAAAAAGCTTTACCTAAAAGCATTAACAGTGCGCAGCTTCCTCGTTTTTTCCCCCTCCAAAACACCTTCACTAGCCTCACTGGAGTGTACTCATAAACAGTAAATGGTCCCAGAAACGGAACACAAGATCGCAGGGCGTTCAGCGACGGCCATTCCATAAGCACACGGCCCCCCTCTGATGGCCGTTGACGTGTAACATATGGGGTAAAATGTGAAAATTTGTTATAAATTTCACTATAGCTCACCCCCCCGGGCACCCCTTTTCTTGTACACTTTCCGCTCGTTAGTCTCCGTTGGTCGGTAAGGTTGTTCCGTGCTCTAATGGATTGAACGGCACCACCCAGCCGACTGCCGGGTGGGTTGCTGTAAGTGGATTTTTGATCTTCGCACCCCCAAGCTTCACCCCTTCCCCCGGGCCCGTTTCGTGGGGGCCATTTTGTAGCGAAATAAAGTAAACAGATTGCCATCCGGCTGTATAGCGGTGGTCGCCCTGTTTGTCGCCCAACCGTCCGGGCCCGGTGCTCCCGGTTAGCATGTGTGATGTAATCCATTTTCCCTACGATGATGGCACATCCTGCCATTTTCCGGGGAGGTGGGGGGGGGGGGGGGTGCTGGGAAGTGGAACCTTTAAAACACTGGCTGGCTGGCTGGCTGGCTGGCTAGCTGGCTGTGTTGGCATCGTCGGTGAGAGAGCGCGAGATGTATTGGGTTGGCAAGGGCCTCCTCACGGAACTCTAAACCGACCGACCGGTTTGTCACACATTGCACACCACTTACGACTCCGTCGCTCACCCCTTTCTCGCCCTGCACTTGTACCAGCGTTTCAGAAGTTTTATTTATTTATTTTCGGTCCGTCTCCATTTCCAACATTCTTTTCGGCCCGTTGGAGGGAACCGTGGGCACTTGGTTAAACACATTGTTTCACTTTCTTAGCACCTCTTTTTTGGAGCGACCGGCCTGAGACTGAGAAGAGGATTTTGTGGGGGATTTGCTGGCCACTTCGTCCTGGCTGCTGCTGCTACTGATGGCAGGCATTCTGGATGGTTCTCCGCGAAACTCCTCCTAAGCCCATTTCGCAAAGTGGCACCAGGGCGAGGTTGCGCGAGGATTGTGGTGGATATTTAGCGCCAGCGATCGCGTGAGGGGTTCGGGTGGGGTGGTGGATTGTTTGGGAGTGATTTTCGTCCGAACCCCCCCCCGGACTGAAGGGCGAAGAAGAGAGCTGTGCACAGCTGGTGCGTCGCGAGAACTATGTCTGCCATTGTTTCAAATAATGTGATTTATGTTGTTTCTCGCCAAGGGACGCTCGGTGGGTGCTGACATCTGTATCAAGTGTGTGCGGGTGTGTGTTGGTGTTTGATAGGTGATAGGTTCTTAGAGGTTGGCTCACAAAACACTGAGCAGCAGCACTGGCAACAATATTGAAGCAGAACGTGCTGTTTATGCTCGAGAGTGGCGACCATTTATTTTTCCTTGCAGATGTTACGGTGTTCGGAACGGTTTCGCTTTATTTGTTTTGTTCGACAGACTAAGCGAGAGTCAGGTGAGGGAAACATAACGTTAGGGAATTGGAGGAGGTTGAAAGTTTTGTTTCTCGTTACCAAAAAAATCCAAAAGCAAAAGGCAAAAAGGGAAGTATTGTTTGAAAAATAAGAGGATTTGTTTGTAAACCTTTTAGCATTTGAAGACGGAATTTCGGACGCAATGCCAGACAAGTGATCACAACAACAATGCATACAAACGATCGTTCAAGAGCTCTCAAACGATCGTTCCATTCATTTCCGATTCCAGCATCCAATTTTTCCTGCCTTTAATTTCTGCTTTCTTCCTGTTGGTTGTTTACTGGTAACAAGATTGAGAAGCATTCACTATTGTTTGTAACCAGAAGATGCTAGAAGATTTCTAGATGGTCTGGTCTAGATTTCCAAAATGACATCTGTAAGTAGAAAATTCCTGATACAAACTGAAGAAATAGAAATGAATTGAAAGTAAATCAGAGGAAACCTAATAAATGGGGAAGTATTTGGAAAGTATATTCAAAAAGTATTAGTATGAAGCTTTGCAGTTAGACAAATCGTTATTTTCGCAGACCTGGTGAGTCAACATCCAACAGCAATTAACTGCTTGTTGTTTTGTGTGAGATAATTGTACTTTTATTAATGTTTTCATCAGAAGCAAGATGCTTGAAACCAAAAAATCGTCACTATGCTGCTCCCACACCAGTATCCCACAACGAGATGAAAGCCGTCATTCGTTCCACATGACAAACTCGTGTGGTTCCTCTTTCCCTGATCTAATTTATGTTCAAAATCCAGTAACCGATGCTGAAATCAAAAGTTATGTTTCTCGGTAGCTCCGCATGAACGGGTTCCAGCATTCCAAACCCGAACAGAACGCTCTGACAGACAACGGCGTGTGCCGTTTTGCACACTCCCAACCCGGGTTCCATGGACAAAACGGAGCACGATGTTAGTCACCATAATAAAATAGTTCAGTAATGAGTGTTAACCCCCCCCTCTTCTCGGTATCAGCAAGGGCTTTTCATTCGTTATATTGCGAAACTATGCTCCCGGCTCTCGCAGTTCATCTGGGTGGTTTTGGCAGTAGGGGGCCAAAAATAAAAAAAAGAAAAAGTTTTTCCATCCCGAGGTACACTCACACCGCTCTATACCACTTACCTTCCAAGGAGTTGCATTGCTGTGCTGTGAGGCCAAAATAGGGGTTCCCCGTTAACTTTTGCTCTCCAAACTATATCCGTATTGAGTGTTTGCAACCGGTCCGATCGTACAGCGCTTTCATCGCAAATGATTCTCCACTATCTCTTTGTCAGGTGTACGTGTGCTGCTGCTGTGTGCGTTTTAAGTAAGTTTTTTTTATACACTAAGTACTCCCCATGTGTAGTACTTGCTGCCTGCCTGCCACACAAAAGAGAGACGAGGCACTTATGAGCATGTCAGTTCGGGAATGTTGCTGAGTGTACTGTCGCTCCGCGGAACGCAACAGCTAATAGGAAGAGAAGCGCAGAAAGGGGAACGGGAAAACGAGCAACAACAAAAAAAAAACGGCGAAAGGAAGTTCCGGTTTTCGGCTTCGGCGCACACGTACCTTCGTTATCCGGGGATTACCGGTGTGCCAGACCGAACCGAACCGACCGGAAATTCCGCATTCGGTGCATCCAGCCCGCCACTAGCCAGACAACCCCCCTGGAATAGTGGCCATTATTGAGCAGGTACACTATCGAGCACCAGGGCACTGCACAGCATCACCGCCTACGGCGAGAGTATTTCTGGAGTTCGGGAAAGTTTTTAATTAATCCCGTGGAATTCGGAACTGGCTTAACCCCCGGCTGGGCGGCTGGACCGGCACCGGAAAAGGGCCGCCGGCTTTTTGTCACCTCGGTACTCGGACCACCAGCCCACTTCCTTTCCTAAGATACAGCGAGAGAGCGAGTGGGAGAGTGATCGAGAGTGATAGAATCTGTGCTAGGATCTGACCGGGAAATGGATCACAAAGCCCAGAATCGAGGGGGGGGGGGGGCCCGGATTACCTGTTCAACAGTCCGACAAAGGGCTTGCGGCCACTGCATGAGTTGTGCGTAAGAGAGCAGGACGTTGGTGCGTTGGTTGGTGGTTGGCTATTAAAAAGTTCCCAAAAACCAATTCGTGAGTGCCAAACGACACCGGTGACGAGGGAAATTGGGAATAATTTTGCCGAGTTGCCCCGAAAAGTCCTGCCAAGTATGCAAATTGAGAACCGGAGGCAAGAGAGCGAGAGAGAGAGAGCACGTCTCGGTCCCTTTTGGTTCACAGATACTAAAAGAAGTTACTTGAAAGACATGACTCTGACAAGCCGCTGATGATGGATCCGATTTTTGACGATCAACTTGGCGACTCCAGCTCAAGGTGTTGTAGACCAACTGCGCGGGCTAAAGACAGTTGCGGTCGATAAAGCGCGTTATCTATTTGGTATCTAGATAGTAAATTTCAATTCCTTTCGGCTGCTTATAATTCAATCTGTAAGCAGAGATGATTGGCCAGCCTGTTACCATAATTGATCCTGTCTGGCAGACGATAAAAAGGCTAGCAAGCGATGCTCTGCGAATCGCTTCCAACGGTTGCTGCTTGCTCGCACATCTTGACAGAAGGTTCCATGCCCACCAGCACGGCGCTGTTAATGAGATAAGTTTTTCATCGTTTAATTTATTCCATCACCTCGGCGGTTCGGTTGATCTTTTCGGTGTGTCGATCACGGCGAGCCTTCGGCCTACGAGGCGTTTCTGGTCAAGGCAGAACTCGCTACAAAAATGGCCAGAACTTGGCTCAAGAAATTGGGGAAAAAAGTAAGAGCCTGGTTTGTATTGCGATAAAAATGGGGGCCGTCAATTAGAGCCCCGAAGGCGAAAGCGAAGACAACCATCGTTCGGCCGCTGGTTGATGAGACAAACGAACATGGCCTACATAAATCAGAAGCGGAACGGATCTTCTCTCCTCCGTCGTCCTCGCTGTCCGTCAGTTGAGGTTAGATCTAGATAAGGGGGTTTTGTGGTGAACTGACGCCGCCACTGGACCACTGGTCCCATTAATAACTCGCCAGAAATTGGTGGCGTTGATGATGACGATCATCGGTTTGAGCCGGGTGGCGCCGGTTGGTACCGGAAGTGGTGGTTTTCGTTGAGGGGGGAGGGGTGCGTGGGGAATGATTGTTTTGCGTTAATTAGCCTCTCTCGCTGCCCTCTCCGTTGCCCTCGCCATGCCCCCGGTGGTTTGTTTTGCTTTCACAGACACCAACAGAACCCCCGCAAACACGCACACCAGATGCCATCGCCCATTGTCCGCACCACCGGCCTGGCCAGTGGCCACCGCACATCAAATCATGTTCTCTCAAGGACCGTGGAGGGGCAGCGTGGCAGGGTGTTGGCGGAGGTGAGCATAAACATCGATTAAAATTTATGAGCGCATGTTTGGTGGTCGGTTCTGCTAGCTGCTTGCTGGCGTAGTCCTTCTCGGTGTTCTCGATAAACTGTGCAAGAGACCGGCGGACCAACCATCCGACCGACCAACCGCTCCTGTTGTGGCAGGGCACCTGATTTACAGTAAAGCTTTCGGCCAGTTGGCACAAATGCCATTGCCCGCTGGTGAATGGAAGGACATTCATCGAAGCAGCATAACTGGCTCGCGGTCGCGCGGAATTCAAGTGCGTCCGCAAGTGGAGGTTCCATGTCCGCCCAGCAGTCGCAGCAGAAAATCGCAGCAGCGCGTTTCACGAATGCCTTCACTGGCTAATGAGGAGAGCAGGATAATGGCAGGAGGACGCGAAAGGAGAGAGGCTCAAGGTTATTGATGTAAGATAGGTTCCCGGTCGCTGGTCGCCATAAACAGCTTTGGCGGTTTAGGTGGTCGAGCGCAGGGTTCCCCATTAAGGGAATTGGTTAAGGGATGGCCAGCACTTTACGGTAGCAGATGATGGTGTACATCTTGCGTAACAACAGCGCAGTGGGATTGTTAACTAAGTTTAGCTCGAAATGAATGCTCCGTGAAGTTGGATATCCTGGTTTCAAATTGACAACTTCAAGCACATCTGCTCATTTCGTATTCCAATACTTTTTATATGTTTTATTATTTTCATACGATCGTTTTGATTATGAGCTCTAAATTATGAAAAGATATGGGACTACGCAATTAAATGTAAATGATTTAATAATCCGTCTTGCATTCCAAAATTTGAATAAAAAATAATTCTTTTGTATATTTGAACCAACACACGTTCTCAATAATTTAAAACAGAGATTCGATAATGCTAAAAAAGCATTTATAAAGATTTTTTTTTAAACATTTAGTTAAACACTAATAAAACTAATGGTATACATTAACCACCTTGTTTGGGCATACTTATTAGTTTTTTTAGCTGCTACCTTGAGGACGGATACTAATTACTTAATGAATATAATATTATATGATCAACTGTAGAATTCGAGGAAGCTTGGATGCTTGAAAGAATCACTCCTCTTTAAATATAATAATCGAAGAACTCAAGAAATTGTTATTTTAATCATACTGTGTGCGACAGTAACGACTGCACAAAAAGGTTCCTGTGATGATTGAATGTTCTAAAGTAACTAAGATCCTTAGAGACTCTCGCAAACATTTCCTGCAGCTAAGAGCTTCTTCATTAACAGCAAAACAAACCCTCCAACCGAGCGAGCTTCATCGTTTCAACCGTAAAAAGCGCTACAAACCGATGGCTACACTCGACGACATGTTTGATCTGACCAACCGAACGATACGCATCGCATACTGTGATCAATCATTTTACGGTACCGGCGTGACACGATGCAGTGCCCAGCAAAGAGCACCGGTCCTCATCGGGCAAACGGACCCCACCACTCGGATGTGGGCGCTGAATGATTTATAAATCGGTCAGCGTAATCGAGTTCCTGACGGTGGCCAGCGCTATTTCCGGTTCAGGATGGCTAGCGGGTCCAGTTCGCCCAGTCTGGTGGTCAATAGTTGTGTTGACTTCCAAACTGTCAGACACATTACGACGATTACAGACGAGCTGGTTGCGTTTAGGACTGTAGAGAGACAGAAAGGAGAGAGTGTCGTCCTCTCATGGACATTAGACAAATTACTGTGCAATGCTTCACCGAGCCCGACGTAATCCGGACATTCGCAACTGATACTCTGTATCAATATTTGCGAGCGTGCGAGCGAATGTGTATGTGACAAACACTGTGTACCCTTCAATGTCGCCGTCGGTGTGCGTTTCAAATGCAAATAGATGCTACCCGAGTGTACCGGGGTGTCGTACGGGATCTGTCTTCCTCTTGGGAAATTGTTTAATTACAAAAAAGGTGTTTCGTCTGGATTGTCTCTCGGTGGAGACGATCTTTTCATTGTATGCGAGAAAGTAACTCTAGATGGTAACTCAATGCGGCCCTCAAGAACACGCAACCCAAAAACCATCATCACCGGAATTAATTGCATTCGCCTTTCAATGTAACCGAACCACCATCATCGACACCGCCTGTGACGACAAAGTAAGATCCGATCCGAGGATTCCTCTTTTTACGATGGCTCGAAATCGGATTTAGGGAAGGTGGTTAAACACTTGAAGACTTCCGGCCAAAGCAATCCTCCGTGGCCATTTCTCTCACGCGTGCCGGGTCGTAAACGGAAACCAAATGTTTCGGAGTGTCGTTGGCCAGCCACGGTTTCTGGTTGACCATCGTCGTTTCGCACCTGCTACAATGTTGACGCTCGCTACGCCCCAACAATTTGCAACAAAGTCTGGCGGAACGAGTGGCGGATTTCGCGACGCCAAAAGGGCACTAGCTCTGGGCTGGGGACGGTGAATTGCAGCACGTTACTACTGCTGCGGGAGGTGTAAATGTGTCGAAAGCAATAAAGCTAACCCCGCTCGCATTCGATTGCAGCAGCATTTCGGATTCCACATCTCAGGGAACTCCTCGGAAGACACTGGAGCCAATTATGGGTTTCGTTCGCGAAAGTAAAGTTCTCGACAGGAAGCGGCTTCCTGCAGACTGCAGTGTCTGTCTGAACATCTTCTTGGGATTGAATGCTCCCGAGCTGCCGTGGCAACCTTTGGCTTCATTATCCGTTACAGCGTGTCCATTACGGAGCGGGTTACAGGGCTGTAGCGGGGCCTAACAAGGGGCCTAACAGCCACTGTCACTCGATCATAAGTTTGTCCGCCCGTTGCTCGTCTTATCGAACGAGCAGTCTTGTCTGCTGACGATTTTGACTGACGGTCTGAGCGTGGATGAAAGCATGAAGGGCTATAGGGCCGCGCCAGGGTAAGTGCCAGGGTAAAGGCGCAACTTTGCAGGAAAGTTGATTGGCCCGGAAATGTCTTGAGATGCTCGAAAGGGAGGCTGCTCTCGCTTGAGGTGCTAATTTTGATTAATGAAGGTAGGCCGGCTGGATTAGCTCGGCTCGCCTGGCCCGTCGCTCCGTTCCTTCGATTCAGCGAATTTTGATATGAAAGGCTTCGGGCTTTCTCAGTCCTTTTGCAATTTAACGGGGTCGCTGTGGATTGTAAGCTGTCTGACTTTTGCTGTTCAGATGCTGTAGTTCGTTTGTCTTGTCTTGTTACAAAATGAAGGGGTTTTGTTGAGCTTTGGTAGCAATTAATTTTTGCATTTTTCTATACACTTTTAAGACATATCATCCTTTAATGGAATAGCTGTTAAATTTATTCACAAGTTTTAAGGTTAATGTCATCTAAAGAAAATCTACAAATGTTTCAAATCAACTGTTACCTTAATTCTTATCGTAAGTATTGGTTTCAGTGCGTTCTGCTAGACTTCTCAATGCATACAATGGGACACCAGTATCATGGTATATCGTCTGTACCCCTGTGATGATAGGGGCATGCAAATTGAAAATTAAAAAATAAACATGTAACGCTTGTAGTTGCAAACACGACCGTGCACCACAAAATGGCTGCTACAGAGATCCCTAGGCCCCCTCACAAAAACACACGCATTCACGCGGGCAAGCATTCATAAACTGGTGCTTAACAATCAATTTACAAACATGGCCTCGTGTGCCACAACCTTAACCCCCGCTCTCAACATATACGCCTGCACCACGCCATTGCAATACCGCCGCAAAAGTTCATTCGAAATTCCGGTTTTAATGATCATAAATTTATGCTCATTAAATCGGGACTGTAGGGTTTCATTTACCTACCCGCGCTACCCTCTCACACGCAGTGATGGGTCCCTGGTTTCATGTTTATTATCTGTACTCCACCTTTGGCTTCTCATCCTCGCCCCTTCTCCCGTGGAACGACCTTCGTGGCTGGGACTGCGATGTGACGGTCGTGTACCGCTGGGTTGACACACAAGGATGGGCAACTCGGTACTGGCCTCGTGGTCTCGGTGGTCTGTTTTTCATAAGCCGCTTTATACGACTGGACTCAATATTTGTTACATTGATTTAATTTCAATTTCAATCATTTTCATCTACTTTTCCGAACGACAACCAATGGGTCGCTGCGACAACAGAGCCGCCATTTCTAGTTCATTCTATTTAACTTCCATCATTGAACGAAAGACAATTTTGCCAGCAATCGTTTGTTTGCACTAGCTGCACTCGAGCTGTGCCTCTCGAGATAACGAGCAGAAGGTTGTATCTATCAAAAGGGGACAGCTTTTGCGATGTCCTGTCTTGTCCCCAGGGGGCCTATCGAACGTCCAGCGAACTTCAAATACAGAGAACGGAATCTGGAACCGTGAAGCATTCGATCGGTCCTGCTGCTACTGCTGTTGCTGTTTGTTTACCTTTTTTGCGATGCAAAAATCCATTCTGCAATGCAAAACCAATATCAATATGTCATAAAGTGTACATTGTACGCACTCGCCCCCCCCCCCCCCACCCCTCCTCCCGCACAATCAAACACATGGCTGGGTCCCAGTGAACGCAGCGAATGCACTTTGCCTTTTTGGTACATTGTATAAAATGCATCTGGCGCATCGTCCGATACCGTCTTTATGGCTTTTCCCGGTGCCCGGTGGAAAGTGTGTCCCCCCTCGATGGGTGCCAGTGGGTGGTTTGGGGTCCATAAGATAATTCATGGAACTATTCGTTTTATTTGCAATTTCTTCCCTCACATCGCCGAACTTCCAGACCCCACCCAGAGGAGGGTTGCGATGAGCAAATTAATATTTATTTTGCACCATAACGATTGGAGAATGGCAGAGCTTTTGCGGTGCGGGGTCAATGGTTGGTTCAATGGTGCATTTTCGAAATTACGTCGCCAGTATCAGAGGGTTTAATGTGTTTTTCTCGGCTTCCTAGAGGGCTGGACCAGCCCGTACCAGGAATGCAGCAGCCAGTTGACCAAATGTCCCTCCAGAGGCCGTTCGGGAAACCATGCTCCGTGATACGGTGCGAGCGTCCACGAAATTTGTTCCGCTTAATTTGCCTTTTCCCGTGGATTTCTACTCCGTCTCGTCTTTTTCTCCTTATCGTCCTCCGTTCCAGGGGTCACCATTAAGTTCCCTGGCGGAAAATGAATTCATCTCTCACCTCTCTTATCTAATCGTCCCTTTTCGCCATTGCATAAACGAGGTCACTCTCATGGGCACATTTTGGGTCATTTGGTTGATTTCGTTCGTTACGCGATAATTTGCATTTTGTGCTACTGTTGCCACTACCTGTTTCACCCATTTCTCCCACTACCCCAATGGTTTTCGTCAGGGGGAGGATGAAAGTGAATACCTTTCCACGGGGGGCGAACTGCAAACACCTCGAAAGGTCAATTTTTGGGAAGCGTAAAGTTTTGTCCGGAGGGGTTTTCCATGGAAAACTTTTGACAAATTAAAACGAAAAGAAAAAAAAACCCTTTTCTACCCCCTTTTAGGGGAGTTTCTCAATCACGAAGGGTGAGGCAAAGATGAAAGTAAGCCGAAAAAGGGAGGCTCCGGCACGCAACTTGTCTCCCTTCCCGGAACACAATGACGGAAAGGGATCCTATGGATGGAATAAAGTACTGGCTAACCAACTTTCAGCCCATCAGTCAGAGGGTGTGCGTGTCACTATTAATTTCCAATCCCACAACCACCCATTTGGAGTTCGGTTCCTCCCGGGGCGAGGGAAACAAAAGAAGGGGCCCACCACCCTCAATGAACCGTGAGGCCCCGGACTACCAACCCAAATCCCTCGAAAGCTCAAAAACGGGGACGAAAACGGACACGGCGCGCGACAACGCGGTTCAACGTGTTTTCAATTTTCTCGCCACCGCTTCTCGTCCTTCCGCTACCCGCCTTCCGATTGCACCGTTGACAGCAGCAAACGGTTGTTCCGGTTCCGGCTGCGGCACAGATTTGTTGCCTTCCTGCTGCCCGTTGTCGTCATCTTGCTTTGGTTTCTTGCGGAAGTTTTTTTCCTTGAACCTGGGGCCCCCCGTAAACGTGGGGGATGCAAACCAAAAAAAAAAGCGGGAAAGGCCCGAAAACTCAGGAAGTAATTAAAACTAACTGGCAAAGGGGATGGTATCCAAGGTGTTTACCACACGTTGCACGCCTCGTCGCAACAGCAGCAGCAACCATGATAGACAAGCGCTTCTCTCTCTCTCTCTCTCTCTCTCTCTCTCTCTCTCTCTCTCTCTCTCTCTCTTTCTCTCTCTCTGTGGGCCAGTGCAAATCATAGTGAACATCATTTATCTTAGGTTTGTGCGCTGATTAAGCGCGGCGAGCAACAGTCCCTAAAAAAGGGGTTCAAATCTTCTTCCTTTTTTTCGGCTTCTTTTCTTCAGGAGAAACCTCCTCTTCCTCTCTCCGGAATTCCCTCCCTCGCTGTCACGCGCTTCGGCACGACGACAAAAAGACAACCTTTCTTCATTATGCGTCACGCGGGAAAATCGGGAAATTCGAACCCCCGGGAGCCCCAAAAGTTTAGCGCAATGCTCGCCCTCCGGCCCCAAAGATGCTGCTACCGGGGTGCTGTGCGTTGGGTGCCGAAAGTTAAATAAATAAAGCCAAAAAAAAAACGAAGAAGAAAGATCGGACTCGGGCGGTCGGACCTTCTGGCCAGCACCTGCACCTGATGAATCTTGAGGGGGCGCGTGCTTAGACGCGGGTGGTGGAAATTAATTTTACCAGCACTTTTCATTTCCGCTTCAAATGTTTACCACCTCTGCCACGGGGAGGTGACTCAGGAAATTGATCAATCGAGACGGCTGTTGTCGGATGCTATGTCCAGGGCACAGGAGACCAGTGCACGATGGTTATCCACCTTTCGAGGACCTGGCCGATACCCCCGATCTGGACTTTAATGCAGACGAGAGCACGAGTAGCAGCATTGACCGTTTGAGAGATAAAGAGAGAGTTTCTCTCAACAGGAAGGTACTCGAATGGTCGTCTGCCAGTGGAAGGAACGATTTAATTTGTTGAATTACAACTTACGGTTCGGTGATGAGTGGACCATCGGAGTGGAATTGGTTCAATTGCCTCCTGACTGATTATGTTGACAACTTTAAGCTTGATCCTTCATCCACCGTATAAAGCATTTAATTTTTCTGCGTAAATTTGACAAACTACTTAGTAACGCAATTGATGCTGGTGGCTACTCCTTTTGCTGCAAAACAGTCAATAGACACAGCATGAGCTTGCCCTGATTGCTAGAGTTCCACGAAGGTTATCAAGAACAGTAACAATCATTGTCAAGCGAACAAAGCAGAAGCTTCATTGCCTTCTAGATCGTCCAACAATCGACCTCCCGAATGGCGAAATGCTGTGCCAGTCCCCGGATGCTGCTATTTGTATTCAGAGAAGGTGCTGCCGTAGCACTGTGAGCAACTGACGAAGCTGACGGCTGCGTAGGTATTATCATGCTCGTTATATTTAACTGATAAGAGTATAAAGTTTAATTATTTTAATTGACTTCACTTGCTCACTTGGGCTCCCCTTTGTGGCTCGGTAAAACAGTGGCAGCAGCCGACTTCCCTCGACTCGAGCATTCCAACCCTCGCGTCCCAGGAAGAACGAAATAGCGCCACGCCGAAAGGAAGCGCCAGCGCCCAGTACTGTTAATGATGTCATTCGAAGGCCAAACAGGCTGGAGGGCTGCTGATGGGTTACGGCGAAAGAAAAGAAATAAAAGGATAGCTGGAGCAACCCAGGTCAGGGTCTGGTCAGGGTGATCAGTGAGCGGAGCGTGATAGTGATGTCATTAGTTTCCGCTGCACTTGGAGCCGATCGCGCCACGCAGCGGGACTAGAATGTAATTACTTTCTTCGCTGTTAGCGCTGGATTCGTGTGATTGTTACGGTAGTCAGGGTATCTTTATCATGTAAGATGTCATCAGGTAATGGTCGCTAAGGATAGAAATACGCAAGAGACACCATGCGTGAGCTGATGTGATTAGAAGAATGGTCAATAGGATCGCGTGGCTCGGTGGGAAAACATTTGATGCAAGAGTGCTGGTAGTATGTGGTTTATGCAATTCATTGTACTGCTGAGATGATGATTTTCTTCACAGTTTTTTTTTAATCTGCCACAACAGCATTAAAATAATTGTCAAAAGGCGTTGCCAAGTGTACTTCCAAATGGCTTTGCGGTGGCATTTCAAGAAATTGGAATGAAATTTAGACTGCTTCCGTTGACTACACCATTTTCGATTGGTCATACGACGCACATCGGATTCAGGGATTCAGAAATTAATATAATTTAATTTGATGTCCTTTAGCTCTCGGTAGTGAGCACAACTGTGGGAGCAAACTGTAACAAAGGCTAGAAAAATCATAAGGTAACATAACACTCTTCTAATTCTTGCTTTCCATATATTTCTTCACGCTTGATGAAACAAAAAAGATCTTATTCCTTCCAGCCATTCTAGCGTTTTGCGTTACGTCACAATGTGGGGTTCAATTCCGCAAACGAAAGCATTTCCATTGAGAGTAGCGCTTCAAACCATGTGATACGCCAGACTAACTGCAACAGAGCGCAGCAGACAAAAGACTCCCAGAACAGCACCAGAAACATCATTAAAGCCACATCAAATCATCACGGTGTAAAAAGTGAATAATCAGATTTCGATAACACCGCCCGGCCCCAGGTTGCGACATGATATGATGTCCCGAAAAAGTGTCAACTGCAGACCGCCAGTCCGCCAAAGCAGATGGAACGCCATGTGGGATTAAATTCCTGCCAGCTGCCCTCGAGAGACCGAACGGTTGCATCGCCTCGACGTGCATCGCCGTCGCTAGCGTCCACGGTTTGATAGAGTGTGTCGTGTGCGCTCGCGCTATCTTCACCTACGTCCATTCTTCTTTTTCTTGGCACACACATGCACACACAAATGTACGGTCCAACTCCCCTAACAGTGATCGCGGTTTTTCCTACGCGAAGTGTCATGTAGGCAAGCATGTTTTATTTGCATAGAAATGAAAATTGAAAACCCGGAAGCCACACTTGGTGGAAAAACATTGTGCTCGAGGAGCAGCAGCAGCGACGGCGGAGTGTGCAGTGGTGTCGCGGTGGTCGCGGTGTGGTCCGTTGAAATTTTTATGATGCTATCGAGGGAATGGTTTGCGACGACCGCGAGAGAGAGAGAGAGAGAGAGAGAGAGAGAGAGAAAGAGAAAGTGCAAACCAAACATAGCGACCGAACGGTGATGGAAAAGCGGTGGAAAAGCGCAAGTAGGACACTTCCCTGGGAATGTGCTATCGGAATGTGATTTTGCGATAGAGTGAAAATGTGTATGTGCATGTGTGCATGTGTGGCTGCTATAGCCTGGAAATAGAACAAAATGAAATGTGAAAATCGCACATTTTATGTGACAATTTCGCGCACCATAGCGTCCAGAAAAAGTGGGAGAGGGGAAGGTGGCTCGTGGTTGAGAAATAAACGGATGTTGATTATGTGAATGGCGGCAGTGAGCGCGCACACATGTGTGTGCGAAGTGGCGCAAAAGGGACCATCCAATGTGAAGCGGAGGAAAGGCAAAAAAACCCCCAAATCCCGATCCTGCCTTTGACTCCGGCGATGGTGGCATGATGATGTAATTGAAAACGTATGTAAATTTGCTTTTCTTCCGTTAATCCGACTCTGGTGGCCGCGAGCGTGATGGTGGTCGTGGATTGTGCCCAAAAAAAAGGGAATTGGCAAGGCAATGTGACGCCGATTCTTCGTATAATGCATTCACTCGCCTAACATCTAGTGTGCGCTTGGCCCATAGTGCTACCGGAGCCACAGAGGATTAAAAGTTTAATCCATCGAGGCTGGCGCTGGAATCTGGCTTTAAAATCCAGGTGTGGTTCAATGGATTAACGTGTGTGGTGGTGCTTTGGTGTGTGTTTCGGGCGAATAGAATGGCATAGTGCCATGAATTATGGATAGATACTGCGCAATATGGCCCGGCCAGCGTGAGTGCGTGCACTAAATAGCTGGATTAGTGCGATGGCTGATGGGCACACCTGAACTGACATCTGAGTTCTCTTCTGTATTGTAAATTCGTCGACAAAAAAAACCATCGTCACTGGTGCCACTGGTGCGGGTGTTTCATCATGTCAAAACAATAAAAAATCTACGCCCGTTCGAATGCTGATTTTAATTGCGCTCATCATCATCACCACCACCACCACCACCACCAACGGCATCATTATCGGTGATGAATGCACCAAGGGACACTGAGAGAAATAGAGAAAGAGAGAGAGAGAGACAATCGCGATAGGTAAAAGGACAAACAAGAAGTAGCGTTTCCTATATTCCTCCAAACAAACGGGTGCATGATTGACGGTGTGTGCCGGAAAGCCAGCCAACAGCCAGCCCCGTTCAGCGTGCGATAAATTATGGACAGAATGGTTGCCACCGACACCGCCGGTGTTCGCACGTACAATTCGATTGTTGATTTATGGTTTTGTCTCGATTTGCTTTGTTTTTTTTTTGTTTGCGGAATTTCCTACTCCAATAAAAATCTGTCACTGACCAATCCCCCATTCCGAAAACGCGGCGAGGCGAGAGTTCCGGAAGGCAGGAGCGGGTCAGGTGTTGACAAGGGACATCATATCGCGACCGAACTAAAATAAGCAAAAAGAAGAGATGCTGATGGAAAGTTTAAAACGGACAGCGGAAAACACGGGGATATCGGGATTCGGATTCAGATTTGATGAAGTTTGGGACCTATGGGCCGGTGCGTTTGAGTTCGTTCGTCTACGGGCTGGAAAATGAAGTTGACACTTTTCACGATTGGGAACCGTTAGATTCGTTGTCCGATGTTCTTGCCATTGGTGTATCAACTGGTGCCTCACACGATTGGTTTCAGCAGAGGAGCTTCTGAGGAGAAATGTTCGAAAAATGTTCGCCTAAAAAAAATAAAAACAAAAAACATGAACCGAGATATGGAAACCAAACACCAGGTCTCGTATCGAGTTCTGTCTTCTGTGATTCCGGAACAGAGATTCAAGTTTCGACCAAGAAGTGGTGCCGGGGTATGTGTGTGCAAGATCAATTGATAGCGAGCCAAGTGAGATTGCATTGATTGGAAAGTGAAGTGGAAAGCGGAGAACGGGCGGACGCCAGAACAGAATCTCATCATCCGGTGGTGAGCGTCTGATGGAAAAGTTTCATCTCATGGCCACAGTCGGATGGAAGGGATTCAGGTGGATAAGAGCCGTTTCTTCCGATCCATTGCAATTCTTCCGGTCCAGTCTCTTGGCAGCTCGTTGCTCGAAGGTATGCGGCACCAGCATGGGGGAATTGGCAACGGGTCCCAGTGGGAGGTGGCCTCAGAGAGCACACACGCTGCCACACATACGCCCGGAGTGGTGGAGATGCCCCGGAAAAGGTGGTGAGCAAGATTTGGTTAAAATATAGAGGCATTTGTTGTGGGTTTAAATATTCCCTTGTGTATGGTTGAGTGTGTGTTTGAAGGAGGATTTTCGGTGAGGAAAAAGTTTGTTCCCCTTGGCAGAAGCACATTCGCATTCGATTCGGCTCAATGGGTTTCTGAACTGTCCGGATAAGGATATTTATATACTGAACCCGGGGTCCGCTTTCTGGGCGTTGCGTTGCACGAAACCGGAAGGGCCTCTGGAGCGCTCTGGAGCTGAGCGGAGAAATAAAGTAAAACGGAAATGGAAGCAGCTTGCAGTCAGGATGCTACACACTCGTGGTGCGAGACGAGACTTGAATTGAGCAGCTTTTATCCCTTTCGAAGCACCAGCAGCAGCAGTAGCAGCAGTAGCAATGTTAGAACCCAGAGGAAACGAAGGCGTTAAACGATGCGATTTATTTTCGGCACAATATTTCCTCATTCCAGCCAGTCGCCAGCCAGCCAACCAGTCTTCCATTTTGTGTCGTCGTCGTCGTCGTTTCCTCCCCGGTTTTTTTTAACCCATCCAGGCACCAGGGCACGCCAGGGAAGGGATTGGATTGTTGGGCAAATGGGAGAATAAAAATCTCCGCAGCAATAATGGCCACGGAGCCTTTCGGGTTTTGGTTGTTTTTTCTTTCGTTTGTGTGTGGGATTGTGTCTAGAAACTTACTCTCCGTGGACCTCTGGTGGGAGAGGTTTGGGATGGATTTCTTTTTTTAAAGAGATCCTCAACCGAATGCACAAACACGCATAGTCTTTGCCCTACTCATCGTGGTACATGCCCTGGTTAAACTGCTTGTGATCGAGGGAGTACGGCAGAGGGTGAGTGAATGGAAGGCGGAAGAAAATAAATTATCCCCATTGTCCACCGGTAATTCCATGTGGCAGCCAGCAGTGGGTGTGATGTACGCGGGGAGAGTGTACGAGGATGTCGTCAGGAGGAGAAATCAGGTCAAGATAAGAATATGTTTACTGGCATGGTTTAAATCCGGAGCAGCCTTGCAGCGAGGATAATGCCCCTTGTATGCAGTTGCTGGTGGGTGCATAGAGCAGGCAATGGGCGCAGCGAGAAGCTTCGCGATTTAATGAGAATTTTATTGTGCTGAAACATATCTTGTTATGGTTAAATGGATGTTGCTAAACTCTTATTTATTAAAAAATCTCTTTCAGGCCTACAGTATAATGTGAATCTGTACGGCTGGACATCTCTTTGGATAATGATACTTTTAATGCAAACATAAGCGTTACTTTGAGACGGAATTAAATCATAGCTTTTGAAATGCAAAAGGCTTGATGATCTATAAGTTATACAATTTGATTCTTTTGTTGCAGAAAACAACTGATTATTATTAAGAAGGCTTATGTGATCACAAATGGAGCAACCAGCGCATTAGCTGGATATTATCATCAATCGTTTTTAAATTTGTAAAATCTGTTTCATGATTTTAGTGATAAATTTATACGCGTCTGTCTGATGTTACAAACACCATAAATAATCGATAAGCCTATAAACATGCTCTACATTATCTACTACTAATTGTTTTTACTTTTGCATTGGTATTTCCTTTTAATGCGATGCGATACATTCGATCCGTCAATCAGTGAGACTTTCCACTTTCTATAGTTCTGCTCCGCCTTCCAAAAACTTACAGCTCCCATAATACCAGAAGCAATTATCCAGGGTATTGACATCTTCCTTTCCTAACTCAAGAACACTTCTGCTTAACATATTCTGCTACCGTTTTCGGAAAGAAACTCTTTCACTCCAACATTCTGCTCTAGAACACCGACATCTTCCCTTATCGTGTTGACCCTTTCAAGGCTTAGAACCCTGAGGTAGAGCTTAAGATATGAACGAGCAAAAAAAAAGGCACCGAAGACTGTCACAACCATTCGCGAGCGAGGGCCACTATGGTCAGCCCACGAGCTGATGAGATTCAATATTGGATTTACGGAGCAAACGACGAAGCTCCTGTTGCCCATTCCTGCCACGCAAATCTCGACTTTGAAGACGACGTCGAGATGCAAATTTGTTCCAGCAGGAAAAAAGGAAAAGAAAAGAGAGAGAGAAAAAGAGAGCCAAAGAGTTAAAGTCCGGGCCTGCTTCGCTTAACGATGGTGACAGTGACGATCCTCGTGACTCGTCTCCTGTAAGGGTCCTGGAACTTCAATGCTTAACTTCGTCGGATTCTGGCTTCCACCAGCATTCTCGTGGTGACGATGGAGATGATGATGATGATGATGATGAGCGGTGAAAAAAGGGGTTAAAAAGGCCTCGGGGTATCATCACCAAACCGAAGACCGTCCTCAGAATCCCCGTTCTCGTCGGCCGCGTCGTCGTCGTCATATTTGAATACTAAACACTCGAGTAACGAGATTTACTTCCCGTTTCGCGAACCGGCCCTCCAGGGAAACTTCCGGTTTCCGGCCGTGTTTTTTCGGGTGCTAAGAAAGGTGGAGAGGATCATCATCTTTGAAGCTACCGGCAACACGGCCGATATGCTCACGCTCATCCCGTGCAACGGCTGCCGGTCGACTGCACAATTACAGACGGATACGGACGGATAATCCATTTATGGTCGGTTGTAAAAAAAGAGTGAAACTTTTCCCTTCTGGTCTGGTGTCTGGGTGGGTGAATTTTTATGCGAAACTTATTTAATATTCAGCTCCATTTCGATGGCCGGTCGGTCCCATTCGCTGGACGCTGGCACCGCGAAGGCATATTTTTGGGGCAGAAGCGAGCAAAATGGTAATAAGGAAGCGATCAATGGGGCTAGAGTGCCATCGCGTTCGGAGCCAAACCTTAGATGGTAATTTATAATTCCTCCCACCGAACGCATCGCTACGCAGCGTTTCCAGCGAAAAATGGAACTATGAACGGAATGGTGGAACAGCATTAGCACAGTTTTAGTACAAACATCAGTTCCCTCCCTGCGTATGCTCATGTGGGGTGAGCATGTTGAATGCTGCGGCTGTTTTGGGGTTGATTCGATTATTTTCCGTTCTTTATTGTGCAAATTTCACATTTTTGTTGCCCATTGGATCATCAAAAAAAAATGAGGGGAAAAAGTCAGACGGCGACGATGACGACTGGAGGATGGCGCCGTAGCTTCGTGCACGTTTGAACGTGGCTCGATAAAACGATTCAATTTAATTAAAAGTATTTTATTTATGCGAATGTGACCGTGGTGGTTTTGTTCGAGATGGTGGTTGTGATGGTGGTAGTGGTTTCGTAAATTGGTGGCCAAAGTAGCGAGCATAAGGGCGCACGGGCATACTGGGGATCGTGTTTTATGGCTCCAGCACAGCACAGCACAGCAGAGCGCAGCGCAGCAGTAATATCCGGCCAACAATCCGGCGATGAAAAGTCCCCCAAAACGAATTGATTCGAACACATATGTACGTGATCTGCAGCGCAGTGGCGATGAGTCGCCAACGCCACTCGGTCGGTCTCTCTAAATCAGAACCCTGGGGCTGTTCTCCGAAAGCATGGCCATAGTTTTTGTGCGATGCATGAGAGATATGGTTTTTTGGAGCGTAGTGCAAGAGCTGCTTTTTCGTCCCAATGGATTTCGCTTCTAAAATTATTTCCCTCGCTAGTTTTAATTAAGTTTACAAAATGGTAAAAATTTAGCACACACCACGAATGTTGCGGAGGTTCATTTTGTTGGCAAAAAAAATGGTTTATTACTATGGCCGGTTATGGTGTAAATGTGCCGAAAAAAACTCGTTTCCAACCGGGTTTTTTAGGAGAGAGAAGTGAAATAGTTTGATCGTCGTTCCACAGAGCACCAAAACTAAAACTTATACTAGGAAAAACGGTTTTCCAGTGATATTTGAAGTGCTTTTTCATGCTAACATTTAATTAGGAAGTGACTATGCATGTCGTAACATTTAAAATATTTTATATTTTGGGCGGATTCAGTTCTCCCTGTTTTTTGTAAAAGCTGTTTGCATGCACGATCCGGAATGCACGTTCAAAACATTGTCGCATTTACTAGTCATTTATATAGCAATGTAATAATGACTTTGTCTATTCAAAGCAATGTTCTTTCGTATATTGTATGCTATTTTTTTAAACTCAATACCTTCAATAGATGTTTGAACTGCGCACCAGAGCTCATCAGAAACATAGGACGGTGCATATTTTCAATATTTTTGGTACATATTCGGTGTACAAAATTGATAGTAAAAAAAGCTGTTCTTGGCATCGTTAGTTCGATTTTGCAATGAAAAAAGGTCTGCAATGGTTTTCGGTATCTTGTTGCCTTTTCAGTCTTTCAGCTATTCTTCAGCTAACAATTCATTGCTGGTTATCGGTAAGATTTACTCGGCCTTTAACAGCCACTTGCCTTTGCCTTCTTGCAGATTAACCTGTTCGACCACTGCCTGTTCCTGTATGTTCGAGCATTTCCCATTGCCAGAAACATTTCGGCGAAGAAAATAGTTTCCTTTATTCCTCACCACATGGAATCCATTTTAAGTATTTCAAAATTATTCAAATCGTTTCAATCACCACAATCTTAATATGTAAAGATGACTTCTATTGCTCAAACTAGCTGACTAAATTTTTGTATCTATGAAAATAAAGTTATTAATTAAATAAAACCAAAAACCATTGTTTCTCATACGGTTAGTGCTTAAACTCAGCACAGTCTCGATTCTCGATGCGATTCTCAACTGTAGAGCTCCACGCATTATTGCGTACATCTAATAGTAACCATACGATTGATTTACAATCAACACTCACCGGCTTTGATGTGTCTAACATCGCAGACAATCGCGCCAAGGATGACGACTCGAGTCGAAACCCTTTAAACGCCGTTACACATCCACCCCGACACCGAGGGCCAGGGCCCCCAAACCGTCCACTTGAGCTGGCAAACAGCTAAAGTCAGCTTTGATTCCGCCACTCGACTTCTCGGAATGTTATCGTTATTTGATTTAAGCAAGAAGAGGACAAAAATGAAATCCAATAACACACCCCATAGGATGACGACGACGCCACTACAGAGGCACGCAGGCAGCGAGCCGTAGCAAAAGAGCAAACAGCGAACCACTTCTGGGCTGGTGTCGCTGCCAGTGTCACCAAGCGGCGGCAACAACCACCCCCCCCCCCCCAGTTTGACCCGATCCGGCAATCCGATGCTGCCGTCCCGATGAACCATGTTCCTGGGCTCCCCACCGTTCCCTCAGCGTCAGCCGTGCTGTTCGATCGTGTTCGGTTATTGGTTTTTGGATTTCTGCCTCTGCCTTACGAGCCCCCACCCCGCCCCCCTCCCCAAAAGCACCCTCCAGTCCGTGTCGAAACGGTCGAGCATCCGTGAAAAGCAAATTAAACCAAAAACGAGACAAGATTGAGGATTTCCCCACCATCCAACCAACGAGCCAGCATTCTATCGAACCGGTTAGCGCGAACGATGGCATGCGTGTGTTTGTACGCACCCCGGTGGACCTCGACGGAGCATCGCCCAGCCACTAGTCAACCGGAACCGGTACCCAGACCCAGGTGCCATCGAGCGGCTCCGATGATCGCGTTCCGCGGTTATGGCTGGCTGGCTGGATGTGGCCTTCCGTGGTTTGGGAGGTCGCTAATGAAGAACATTTCCCCGGAATAGAGCAGTTCTGTGTCTGTTGTGAACTGGCCAGCACATGTGAAGGCCAAGCCGAGAGGTTGCTTCATGCGCGACTCAAAGACAATGAGCAAATCGCGACACAGATCCTTCAGTTTTTTTTTTCGCGGACGAGGATTTACGAAAACGAACTTCCAATAATGATGGGTTTTTATCTACAGTTTTCTTACGAAAAAGCAAATAAAACTCCAGCATTATGACCTCTAAACGTTGTGAAAATAGCCCCCGAAAACTCGTTACAAACTGCTTTGGTAACACAATTCCAATGCTCTCCAAAAACCGCCTGAAATTCAGTAATCGCTTCCACTGTTCCATTCCGGGACTATCGTTGACCGGGGTCTGCGTCATAGCTTCCCTGCATCGAATGCACCGAGGCACCGAGGCACCGAGTGCTGGTCAGGACGCGTTCTCGCTTGCCGTAGCTGCCTTTGGTGACCACATCGTTTAGATTTCGCGTACAAGGACCACCAGCTCGTTGGTGCGATGTCCCAAGCGGCCCAGAGCGATGCCGATCCGGAATCCGGGGACCGTGGAGGTGCCGGGTAGCAACAAGAGCGATCGGCGGGTTCGAAATGCTTCGTGCTCCGTTCGATGCTGTGAACAAGTTGAGCCGGAAAAGCTTAGCCTTCTCGGTCGTTGGAGTGAAACAGTTCGCGGTTTTTGTTCCCGCAACCCCCTTCCTTCGGTGCTTCGTTTTCCAATCCACACAGGATGTGCACATGAAGTCGCCCTTCGGACGATGCAACTAACGGAGGATGGTCGCCCGTTTGTTAATCGCTTTCCGGCGGCAGCACGACGAAATATCTACCGATTTGCTCGTCTCGATTGTCAATACAGATCGGAGCGTACAATAGCGTGCATTCGGGGGGGGGCGCATAAGAGAGGGAGAAGCCTGTTTGGTCGAAGTGTTCCGCAGTTTGGTTTGCGCTTGCTTTGATTTATACAGTTTACTTCGACCCAGCCGAGCTAATAGCTATTATCCTGCTGTCCCAAAACAGCTTGGGCATGGATGATGGATTAACTGGAACCAAGTATCCGTTGCTTTACTTCCTCCGTGAAGCTTATTGAGTGGATGATTGAAGGAGAAATGATTGAAACAGCGCAATGCTGATCTGTTTTTTATCATCTTTTGTAAATTTAAAACATAATAACCAATTAGAAAACCACAATGGCTGAGCATTGATGCTTTTATTAAGTATTGGATTATTTCCCGAAAACAAAACGACGAATACGTAAACAACGCGTCAACAGCGAGACAAAGCGAAGTCAATCGCAGCGAAGGGGATGTCAACGTCAACAACAACAACGGGGAGCTGACCGAAATGAAGGACACTCGTGAAGTGGCCCCGCGAAGAAACATAACGGGCGTTTAACGAAGAGGCCGCTCGAGGCTTGAGGAGGATGCGATAAAACAAGAGACTCTCGGTGGCACCGTGGCCACAAGGAAAACAAACAAAGCCACTTCCATCTTCCACGCCTTGCCTTCCAGTGAGCACGACGCCATAATATGCCCCCCCCCTCCGGCGTACCCCAGTGACCAACATGACAATGGTGCGCGTGTGTATTGGTGGCAGTGTCCTCAGACACACAAATTCTCAGACGTCGCCGTTCCCCCCCCCCCCCCCCGGCCCTCGCATGATCTTCTTGTTCTCTCTCTGTTCTGCAAAACTGGAAAAAAGGAACATCTCCGGACGGTGCCGCTCGTTAGGCACGGAATCGACAGCAAAAGCCGTCCAGGGGGCCCATGCCCACGGAAGCGGGAACTGGAAATGGAAGAAGCAAGACGACGATGTGTTGGATGAAAACAAAAAGATCAAAATCCCAAACCTCATCACAAACGCGCTCCCCACTCCTTGTGAGTCGTCGTCGTCGTGGTTCCGGTCCCGGAGAGAATCGTCGTCGGCTCTGTGTGTGTCTGGTTCCAGGTATGCCAGATAGGGCGAAAGTGACACGCGAGCCTCCACGTGGGACAAACCATGGATGGCCGGCGAGCACCATTCGCCTTTTTTGCGTCCTTTGTAGCCCTTGTTGTTGCTCACTCTCTCCGTCTCTTTCTTTGTAGTATCCTTGGATGAACCACGGTACGATACGGCACATAAGGACACAACAAAAAGGACAAACAATGTGTTGAACCGCCTCAGGACGGTGGGCCTTTATCGCGAGGGCTTCATGCATGCTACGGGCGTCTTGGAGTAAAGTGGCAGTGGAATTTGAGGCGAGCGGAATGGGACGGATAACAAGGAACCGCGTGGAGCACCGTTGTTGCAGCAAACTGTCGTCACACGAAACAAAGGACGCGAAAGCTCCCTGGTGGGGGATTGAGAGTGGGATAGGGAGGAACGATTGGCGAACCACACCATTGTTTAGGCATTTAGGGCGGTGGAAAGCCATTTTTTCATCGTTTTATCACGCGTGAGCGCTGGAGCTGTGGAGTTGGAGGAGAAAACCGAACCGCGGGAAACCATTTAACGCGCGGCCCAGATGCCGATGAGGGAGTTGGGGTGGATAGGGAGCGTTTTCGATTCTTTACTGCTTAAGCATCATTTGATTTCGAGACAGACTGGCGCTGTGGTTTATCAATAATTGTGTGTTCTTTGTCATTTTATTCCGAGCATATGTTGGAATTGAAGATTAGTAATAAATCTACTGATTGAAAAAAATGGATAAAACATCAAATTTTCAACATTTCAACATTCACGAATTAATGAAGATTGAGATCCATGAGTTATTTATCCATTTAAATCTCTATTCTTTCTATAAACCCCTGAAACTATGAACAATCTTTAAAAATTTACCAGATACCTGGCGCCTCCATCGTCTCTTTTTGTCAACGGAGCTACATCATTTCGATTTCTCCGGGCGGCGATCAGTTTTTGAATTGGCTTTGCTTCTCTGTCCACAAATACTGGCACCGGTTGATATTTGAGGAGGAAAACCAAATTTAATAAAGCCAAATTTAATTTAAATCAAATTTAGGTGATGAAATGGCCCGCGGACTGGTTGATACTTTAAACTGCGGCCCGCATGCTAATATGAGACCACTGCTTTCGATGAATAAACACCACACAAATAAGACTCTTTCACTCCAAAAATGGTAACCGAACTGGTTATCAAATAATTAGTTTACTTTTTGAAGCAAACCTGCATTTTTCTGCATCAAAATGGAGCATAAACGAAACAATCTAAGAGGATATGCATTTTTCTTACAAAATAGCAAGGGACAAGGACAACTCTAACACGGCAGCAACCCTGCAGGATTATAAATGCTCGCCAGATTGTGTTTCCAATTAAATTACTCAAATTGATCAGCACCGAGTATAATTTGTACAAAAAGCCAACTCACGAGAAAAAAACCGAAACCCCTCCTCTAAATTGATCGCCTGAGATGAGTGGATTGGTGCCAAAGAAAAACAAAAAAGAAAATCCACGATCAGAGAGAGAGAGAGTTCCATACGGAGGATTGACATTGCTTTACATACGAACGCTGTGCATCGCGAAGCATTCAGCGAAGGGAGAAACGGATTTCCAAGCCCCCTCCCACCTTTCCTAAGGCGCCATCATCAACCTCATCATCGCAAGACGCCACCGGGCCAAGCAGGCCAAACAAGTTTGCTGGCATTTTTTCTCATAATCCCTCCCCGTTCCCTCCATGCAGACACGTGTGGTGGCGCTCTCCGGCCCGGGTGGATTGTCCGGGCAACCATTTGCCAAATTAGCTGATTCCATTTGGATTATTGCTTTGTTTGGAGCAACAAACGGAGCTCGCTCGTCCGGCACCACGGTACCACGGTGCATCCTTTTCCTGCTGTGGAAATTTGTCGTTTTGTTTGTTTTGTTTTTTTGCTGCTTTTCGTTCGTCACCGTTCAAGGTCCCGTGCGGCCCGTAAGATCTCGTCGTCTCGATGCTTTGCTTTGTTCCAAAAGTGTACAGAGAGTAGACGTAGCAGCCGCTAGCCGTGCAATTTAAGTGGTTTAAGTTCTTTAGATCTAATGTCTAATGCTCACGCTTTTGTGGCAGCGAAAAACGTATCTTGAAGGATTGGCAATTGGCATTGAACTTAATGCTGGTAAGCTACTAGAGCTTTCTCGGGAAATTTCTCAGCGATCCGAGAAGAGAGTGAAACGCACTCACGAGCCCTGGCTTCATTCCGGTTGATTACGAAAGTAAATGTGATAGTAATAATGAGACCATTTTGAAGTGTAAATCACATTCCATTCCAGCGATCCTCTCTTTCGCTTTTTTTCGCTCTCAATTTCGATTGAAATACAGCCATCAACATGCATCACACCCGTATTAGGCATTGGCCCTGTTTTAATTAATCGAACTATTCATTCACACTTGCACACATGATCAGCACACCGGTTCGTCAACTTTACACGCATGCCAAAGGCATCACCACCGATGGACGATGTAATAGATATTTGATCCAATTTAGTTCGATTGGATTCCACGTTTCACGTAGGACACCAGTGTGCGATCGAAAATCAAGCGAAAACCACCATCACCATCGCCATCGGTGACCATAATTGATGGTGTACCACAGCAAATGCAACGCAAACACGATTATCTCCTGCTGCATTATCCAGTAATTGTTTTTCAAAACCAAAGCGCCAGCGATAAAAAAAAAATGGGACGTGGTTCGTAGAATGCCTGGGCGAACCCCTTGGCCACCGTTGCACAACGCGGATCCGTCGGCCGGAAGTGGATATTTATAATTAATGCGTTTGTAATCAAATCCATCAAAAAACAACAAAACCTCCAATTTCTGGTGCACTGCACGAGGACACTCCAGGGAGAGCCCTCTAGAGGGCCGGTAATCGGGGGTTGCGTGAAAAGGGGTTGCACAAACAATTGAACAATTCTCGGTCCCGGGGTGGCTGGTGCATCACACTGTGCACTGCAGCCCGAGAACCAGCCGAGTCCGGCCAGACCTTTTGGGAGGTGTTTTGCATAAAAAGCATGCTTCCATAATTGATCATTTGCAATAGTTATCACATAATTACACAATAAATCCATTAGTTTCGCGAACACGCGAACCGATGACGCCGTTGCCGCTGGCCAATGTTTGCTTTTCATTGCCGCAGAATCGATTGATACTGGACCACCATCCAGCATCCCGGGTGCGATAGTTGGTGGCGGTTATGGTGCTGATGAGTGCTTTTGTGTCGGTAGTCCTCACCGCTCGCCAAACCTCTTCTCCCGGAATCTGAGAACACGGAAACACGGACCTGAATGGAATTCACCTGCAGGCGTCGTCTG
>NC_064878.1:26196595-26209095 GCF_943734665.1 Anopheles aquasalis
CACGGTTGATGATGATGATGATGCTAGTGCTGCTGCTGCTGCTGCTGCTGCTGATGCTCGTGTTAATTAGCTGACAATTTGATAACAATGACTGGCCGGCACCTCTCTGGTGTGTTGGTGTCTCTTGCGAGTTAGTAGACGATAGGAGTAGAGTTTAGAAACATCTATTTTAATGCGTTTTAGTTGTATGTACAAACGGGCCCGCTTATGTTTTTTTTTGTTTGTTAGTTTGGCACAGGTTTAGTGAAAGTGTCGTTAGTTGTTTTGCGCAGAAGCGCGCACTAGCGCGAAAGAGAGAATGGAGAGCTGTTCGCGACAAACCAAACTGGACAACAACGAAAGCCTTTTGCGAGACGCGTAATAGTTTGAAAGGTGATAGCGGATAGCATTTCAAACGATTTCTTTTTTTACAATTCATATAGCACCCCGGTTTCTGCAACTTATTCGATACTTTAAGGACAAGAGAGTCGGCGTTTAGACCCTCGCTCCCCGGCTTATACTTAGTAATTGATGTTTTGTTCTTACAACTGGAAACAACGATACACTTTACACGTCAATGCCAAATGCTGGCGCTGCTTGAATGCTGCCCAAAAATTGAAGTACCAATAAACATCCCCTTTCTGTTTCTGTAACAAGACTGCGAAAGAAATGCGAACTGTCTCTGCCTTCTCACCTAATCTATATAACCACAATGCTTACGTCGCTAACCACATCGAGACTATTTACATTGACGGCATCGACGGCCGCCCCGGTTGGTTTTCGCTTATCAACTAAACTGCATAACAATGTCAAGCACCAATGTGTGTTGTCGACTAAGGGAGGGACTCTGGTAGCGTTTGCTTTATGAACAGTACGTAAGTACAGTACAGTACTTCGTCACTGGTTTTAAATTATAGTTTGAAACGCGAGGAGGACGATTTCGATGTCTAGGAAAATTCTCGGAAAAAATCGCTCCATTACAAATGAACCGAATACAAGTTATGGATAACAGTTTGATGCACTTTTGGAAAAAAAAGGAAAACATCCCTAGGTTTGTACGAGGCCACACCAAGCGGGCAGCACAATGGCGAACGTGGCAATGAGCACCGGAAGCCGAGGAAGCCAGGGAACCAGGAGTGCCCCTGGACGCTGCGCCCCAGCACTGCCGATGTTGATGGGGAAATGCATTTCCTCCGGTTCCATCAGTGCCTCATCGTCATCTACCGTCTCATCCAGCCCGTTACCGTGCACATTGCTAAGCGGATGCGTGTTGATCTTGAGCCCACCACCGGACTTGCCGATGCCACCGGACGAGGACGAGGATGAGGATCCGAAGCCGGCCAGCGACGAGCCACCGGCTGCACCCGGCTGTGTGCCAGTGTGCGACGGCCGGAAGGCACCGTTCGGTTTCTGGGCTTTCTGGGTAAAGTTGACCCGGAACACGGCTTCGGCCACACCGGCGGGCGATGAGACGATGAAGTAGAAGGTCCGGACGACCCGTTCGTGCATGTGCACGTAGGTCAGACGTGTCTCCTTGCAGCCTGGCGCCGCCGGTAGATCCTGTCCCGGGGAGAGGAATAAGAGAGAGAGAGAGAGAGGAAGAAAGAAAGTAGAAAAAGTGTATTTGAAATGCGAACCTAATTCCAGATAGTGACACTCCTCACTCCGGCAGCGCCAGAGCAGAGCATCGGAATGGGTGGTGATATGGGATTTTTGATTTTGAACGAAAGGCCGAGCGCCTTCGCTCCGCTCGCTTGCACTCGTGTGATATCTTACTCCTTGCGCAAAATTGCAAATGGAAGAGGTTCGTGCTCGAGGGCACGTTCCTCGTTGATGTGGTCACGTTCGTAATCAACGAAATGAGTGAGGTTAGCATTTCGTCACCACCCGAAATGCACCAGAGCGGTGTAGCATCTTCAATGGAATGCTTAGCTAGGAAGATGTAGAAACTTTCAGCTAAGGAAGGTGCTTGGAGGAAGATAGCAGAAAGCTGGATGCAATTTTGAGGGCGCGCGAGGTGCAGTCCGAGTTAGATACTCTACGAAGTGGTGATGGCGATGGTGCCCAATTTATATTAGCTTCAGGTTTAAGCACTGCTCGAGCACAACTTCAGTGAAGCTTAGTTGAAGTCGAAGATCCTTTAGCAGTGAAAACACCGCAGGCTCAACTCACCGTTAGTCCGTACGCGTACACCTCGTTGCCGTACTGGCGGCCTGGCGTGTAGACGCGATCACCGTGCAGCCAGCGGGCAGCATAGGCCGGCGGATTGGCACAAAACTCGACCGCCAGGTGTAGCGGCGATCCGGCGGTAGCAGCTGGTGTCACATTTCTCGCCGTTATCTTCGGAGCTTCTAAAGCAGAAAAGGAAGAAAGAAAAGAAAGGGAGAAAAACAATGAAATAGAGGGGGGGGGGGAATGGCATGTGATTTGCGCTCGATAAGACTCGACAGTTGGCTCGGCGGTTCTCGAGCATCTTATCATTACATTTTCAAGGTTGCGAATTGTGTGCTCTCTCTCTCTTTTTTTTCGGGCTTGCTGCGTTTTTCTCTTCATCGGTATCCTCATTATCGGACGGTGACACTGGCCGCCAACTCACGGCACTGCCAAAGCATATTTTTGCTCGAATCTCGTTAGTTTCAGAGTCGCAACCGCGCACATCGCAGCTTCTTTTCTGCTCTTCTTCACCATCGCCGGGGGACAGTGAAGCTTGAATCATAAATGTCATTACGCGCGGCTTTGATACACATCTCGTTACAGACTGGCGCATATTACCATACGACCGACAGTCTAGTTGCCCAGTGGTTTGGCACACAGGCCATGCCAGGCCACAACCGCAACAACCAACGGCGACTAATGAAGCAGAGCGGAGCAGCGTTCTATGGCGGTCTATTACCATAACAGAGAGTCTCGGCTACCAGAGAGGCGATGAATTGTGTGGAGCGTTGCTTTTTGAATAAAGAGTCTAAATTATGACGCGGAAAGTGAAGGTGAGTTTGTTTGGAAGTGGGCGATCGGGGCGCCGAGCCACAGAGGCGGCAGCAATCGCGTTCTGCTTATCGTTTAGAGGGACCTGGTGGAAGCAACCCTCGAATCTGTAGGATAATGTTACAAAAGTATTTGATTCCAGCAGCAGACCCAGCACCGGTAGCAAATGTGAGCCCCATTGGAGTCAGAACACAAGCGCCTGCAATCAGATATCGGCATCGGCCGTTGTCGTGAGCCATCATTTCGTACAATGCCTCCGGGTGCAATCAGTAGAATCGACAACATAAACGTTACATCGTTCCCAGCGCTACCTCCGTACAGAACCGTCCTGCTCGTGGCCAGCATTATGGTGTACTATTAGAGGTAGCTGTATCCCTGTTGGAGGGAGCGGTCGATGGATCGAAATCGTTGCGCAAATCTTTAGGCAACGAAGGGCTTAAAGGAGGACGATTTGAAGCACCGAGTCGGTCGTTTAGTAATTTGTTCGAGTGAAACTGTGAGGTAAGGATTTTTTGTTCGTTTTTCGTTTTTTAGGTGAAGTCTTTTCCAACACACATGTGCGATTTCAATCGATAAGCAGGTTCTTAAACAATTTCATTTTACATGTATATGGTAAGGTTTGGCAGTAACTCGTTCTTTTAGTAAAAAAAACACAATATTTAGATTCTGCTGCCATATCAGTGTTTAATTCTAGGATGATCGAATGAATTTTCATGAAAGGCGGATGTCGTCCTACTACAGTCAGAGTTATTGGTTTTGGGGGAAATTCCAAATTCGCTGATTAGCATAACGTCGATCATCGGTCACATTGAATACACAGCAGAATGTGAATTGAATGAAAGCTGTTTCCTGCGCATCCGGTTGCAAGCTGGCCAATGAAGCCGCAAAAGTATAGAGGGTTTTAATTAAATGATTCGCCTGGCCGTGTCTGCAAACCCCGGGTCTCATGTCAACGAAATTCTGCGTGTTCGGGGGTCTGTCGTACCTGCGAGCGAAATCAGTAATTCAATCAATGACCGATCGATCAAAATTCGTTGCCCACTGGTACAGCTACAGGTAAGGGACCATGCTATCCAGTTATTTTCACATTCAAATTGCGACTCGCACATCCTCCTGTTTCTCCAAATGGTAACGTACTTTCTGCGTTTTGATTAGTATATTAATTTGACGCTTATTATTGACTATTTTCAGCTACAACCAACAGCAGAATTATGATTGTACACCCAGATAGCCATCAGAGGATCAAATGATGCAGCAATATATTTTATAGCCAATGTTTTCTTCGTTTGCGTTTGAGGCAGATATTATCCAATCTTTCTAATCATTCGTTACAAGCAGTGAGGATTCACATATTGAGCAGCTAAGTTCGGGGCAGTTAGACTTTGAAGTAGTTGTATAGACAAAAAAGAAAGTTTAAAAAGTTTTAAAAGATTTGGCTTTTCAACATAATGGTCTATTGCATAATTGTCCATAGAAAATCTCGCCTAAGTGTTGCTAATTTTATTTCAACGATCTATCGTAAATTATAGTTTGTGTAGTGCAACAATGCCATATACCATATAATTTTCCATCACGTTGAAGTTGAGCTTCTATCAAAGATGACAATGGCTTTAATCGACAATCGACACAGCAATAAAGAGTTTACTTTGAACATATTTAACCTAAACCAATAACATGCACAATGGTGGTTTAGCATTTAGAATTTATGTGTTCTACTCTCACAGAACAAAAGAATTCTATGAGATCCCCTTTCAACGAGCAGACCATAGAATTGAAATTTATAAATTGCTCCTCTAGTTTGGAACGTTTCTTACGTTCGACAATGCTGCGTAGTCAACGATACGACCAGAGAGTACAATCGTGGAATGGCAAAGGCAAAAAAGGACCCTCTTCTTATCATATACGCTCCTATCCTGCTCGTGTTGAATCAAATTGACGAGTAAAGGCGGCCCTTTACCTTCCCGAGAATCGAAATCGAACATAGATCACCGGGTTCACAATAAGGGGTTTTTCATTGTGGGCCGCTGAAGCATGGCCGCTCTGGGAATGTTATCACCATGAGAGACGTGGGCGAGCTCGTCATCCATCCGCACCTTTACCGCCTTTCTAGCATCGTAATTCTCGCGTTGCGATTGGAATTCTAATTCCATCCATCCCGTCCCGTAATCCACCGGTCGCCAATCTGCTGCACGAATCCGTGGCGAAGGTATTACCACCGTGGCCAAATCATCTCCCCCTCCAGCTCCTCTAAAAAGCAACAACCTAGCGCAGCGAGAGTGAAAGTGAAGACATCCTCCTCTTGCTTTTCCCCCCTTCTCGACCCCTCGGTTGTGAAATGGCCGGAGACGAAAAAAAAAAAGAAGTGAAACTCCCGAGAACCCAATCTTAATGTTTCGCTCTTAGTTCAGCCGTCCGAAATTCACGGTGGCGAAAAAGGAAAGAGGAAAGGGGAGGAGGGAGAAAAAACGGTAAAGAGAAGCTCTCTCTGCCTCCCAGTGCCTTTGCCGCTCACGATGAAATGAGAAAACGTTTGCGTAATGCAATAAAAATCGAATCGAGTTAAGCTTAATTTACTGCTCTGTCATGTTAACTTAATTCCGGCTCTGACTTCGATTTGACTTTACACGCATACACATAGGCACACAGAGCTGGAGCAAGCTTTCGCACATTCCCAGGCGTTGACGTGGCGCAACGTTGCGGAATCCTATTGGGTCCTTGGGTCCTTGGAACCGGCATTTTTCGGGTGTTTCGGTTGAGCGAACCAGGTTCATGGAGGGCGGTCCACTAGCACTGGTGAAACGAGCATTCACAGATAATGTCATTTATGATACGACGACGACGACGACGACGACGACGGTGGCGATGATGACGATGATGAAGGGGAATTCTGTTGACAATAATGATGCCAAACAGACGCGATCTGCGCGACGTCAGTCCCCAACCACCGATTGCGTTACTGATTGCGATTGACATAGCGCAGTGCTCGTGCTGTGGACCGGGCCGTAGGCTTGATGGATTGGAAGGAGAGAATGTCTTACGCTTCCAGGGAGAGGCACCAGGCAGAGGTTCTTGTTTAACTTTTTACCTTAGATTGCACTTTCGTCCTCGGTGGTGGTGCTCCGGTGGAATGTTTTGCTAAAAATTGGAGAACATGAAATTGAAGTCTCATTTTTTACAGCACCCTAATCCCGGAATGCTCTATCCAACCATGCTGCCTTTTTTCCCTCCCCGCCTGATTGACTGGCGGAGATTGAGTTGCCAAGCACAAACCGAAAGTGATCGAGTCACAATTTCAATTTGCCAACCGAAGCAGAAGCTTCAAATTCGATCTCAAATCAACTCGCTCTTGCTCTCTCTCTTTCTCTTTGCGCCGCTGTTCGCAACAGGCCCGCATGACAATCTGAGACGCCGTGGCGCACTGCACTCGCCAGGATCCGGAGGGCGAGACGCGGGTCTCATGCTGCCAGTAATTTTCTGCTCGAAAATCAGCTTACGTTATTTTAATTCAATCACGTCTCCCTCCCGTGGGTCTTGTTCGGATTGGAATTGAAAATATGCATCGATTGCGATCGGCATCGAGCAGCGAAGGTAGAAGGAACCATCCGGAAACCACCACCACCGACTGCACAGAAGCTGCACTCGCCAAAACTGCCGAAATGGATTGACAGGAGCAAAGGAAAGGAATATTAAAGGATTATACTTTTACTCCAGTACATGGCGCGGAGGGGTTGTGCTGTGGTTTGCATGTTGGTTCCTTGGGGCCCCACCGCTGGAGAGGGACCTTGACGTCCTGGTTCAGCTTTCAATTTTTTTTTCGGCAGCTCCTGTTTTCGTTTCGTTCGGTTTTGGTTTCTCAGTGCAGCGCAGTAGGCAAGGAGCTGCCACTAACCGGCTTATGCTGATTATCTTCGATTTCAATTTGCCAACCATCGCGAAGGGGGGTAGCGCACCCTTTTTTTGGGGTCGGAGGGCTGGCGAATAATATCGCGGAACCAAACCACGTAACCAATACTGCTGATAAGCTCGTGGCGCTGTCGGGAGCGTGTCCTTTTGTGTGCCTGTGTCGGAGTGACGCAGACGGCAGGATGGCTTAATTGAAATCAGCCTCAGTTGGCGGCGAATAAGTCGATGAGTCGCCTTCGATTATCCGGTCGTTGGGTTCCATTGGGATCAGGAACTGGCTGACTCCAGCCTCTCGTCAGTGATGACACTGGAGGACGGAAGGTGTGCAGACATTTCACTGGATTGCTGGTGGTGGTTTGCAGTCGGAACAGAACTGTCATCGAGTTTTGTCGGATGGTCGTCGAGGTTCTTGGAGGAACGAGGTAGAGATCATAACTTTTCCAGCTTGGATTTTTCATTTCTCGTTCTCGCCAACTCTCTCTCTCTCTCGCTGGCCACTCACCCACCTGGTACGCCTGCATTCGCTTGGTTTAATCTGGTAATGGTATGGTAATATTTTAATTATCCTAATAGGTTTAACCTTCCGGCGAGGTCGCACACTTTTCACCCTTCGCAAAACAGGGGGTTGTAAAAAAGGGTTGGGGAATGCGGATTGAAAACTGAAAACTGTAGAACACTGAACTCGCTGACCACCAGTGCAGCGATTGCAATTTTCGCAAAAAGCATCCTCAGACAACCTAGCCACCGTCACCTCCTCTCGCTCCGTGAGGTAAATAACCTCGGTTAACCTTTTCCGGCTTTTCACGAGCTGCAGGAGAAGTTCAGGTATGAGTTTGTTGCCTTTGGAGGCAGCTATTCCTAGCGCTTTTCCGACTTTGGACCACTCGTAGTGCACGGGACCCCGGGTGGAGACAGTTGTGCAATTACAAAGCACATTGAATGATTCATGAAGGAAGTCGTGCTCGAAAAGAAGTTCGTTTTGCAGGAACCTTCCGCCTCACTTTATCCGCACTTATGGCGGAAGATGATGGACTCACTTTGCTGCGGTATAAGTAATGACCAGTGTACTTTACGGCACCGAACACTCTACGACACCGCAACGCATTAAAAAAAACCGCAGGGCGCAGATATCTCTCACCACACGTGAGCACAATGTGCGGACTGGACTGGGCATGGTTGTGGGGACATTGGTTTTGTTGCGTCAGAGCACACAAGAATAGTCATAAAATTAAACTTTGCCTGCCAAGTGCTGCCCGGGGACGGGGACGGGGGGATCGGTTTTATTGCTTCTTTCTTCTTTTGTTACATGCGTATGGCGCAGCATAAATTTGACAACAACTCAACCGGTAGGTAAATGGGGCGGTGACCCGTCTGGATTGTGTATGAATTGCTGCACCAAAACTGGTGCGATCTGTTTAGGATCCACAGAGGGGTTCTCTTGGAAATGAAGACACTCTTCTTGGGCAGACGGGACAATGACAAGGATAAAAGCGGAAAGCGAGCAGAATTCCAATCCAATTGCCACCGAAGAAGCAACTTATTCCTCGCAAAAGTCTCATCTCTCTTCGCCTAATCTGACAGCGAGAGAGAGAGAGAGAGAGAGAGAGAGAGAGAGAGCGTCAAATTCATTGACCGGATACGGAGAATCGCTGCGTCCGCTGTTGGCCCCGTGTCATTAGTTAGCGTCAGGGCAATTCGGCAAAAATGTGCTGTTTTGCTGACGAGAAATTAACGAAGATGAATAACTTGTCAGCGCAAGCGGCACCTCTGGGCTGTCAGCAGTGACCAGTGGTCGGCGATTTATCTTTTCCTTATCAGCGTTCCTTCAAGGTGACCTGCTAGGAAATGGAACCATTCCAGAAGTGTAGGCTAGTTCTGAAAATAGATGAAAATGCTTGATGGATGGATTGTTTGCACAAATCACAAAACAACTCACGAGTTCGGGAATGGCACGAGGAATAGAAGACTTCTACTCCAAATGGTCCCTTTTTGAAAACGGATATCAAACAATGAATTATTCAATCAAGACACAAACGCAAGGGCGGCCCAATACACAACCGTTCAAATGCGCACCAGAAAGGACAATTCTGTTGCCAATGGAATTATGCTCGGGCTCAATTATGGGCCATTATCTTGGAGGGAAAATTATTGTGTCCCACGGTTTGCTTCAAAAGATGGCAGAATGTCAAAAGTGGACCATCGAGCTGCTTTTCAATCTTGGTTTGGCTGTAATTGTTGTGCAATTGTGTAAACCGTTTTATTTGTCAATCAATGTTACAGCGCCATGGAGGTGAAACTATAAATGTACATCAGGAGAGGAGACCTTTTGTGATCATTTATTGAATAACATTCTATTCGAACCTTCTGCACGACGTAACAAATTCAAACCAATAAACTAAACCGTACCAAGATTGTATAAATTGCCAATAAGGGCACTGCACTCAATCCAGGACATGGTTGCAGTGTTGCATTTTTTTTTTGAAGATAACCAAATATAGAACCACTCTGAACTCGTGAAGTCGCAGTGAACCATCCAAAAATGCACCAAAGTCGCCCACCACGGACCGCGGGGGGGAAGTTGTTCTCTTTGGCAGACTACAAAGCTAGTCGCACAGTGGACAGATGATTGATCGAGCGTACCAGCGACTCAACATAGTACCGGTCCAGTTGGTGGAAATCATAGAACCAGCAAGGAGCAACCACCATTCATTTCGTACTCCGACTGCGACTCTACTCGGTACCGGGTTTCCGAAGAAAGTCTACCATGTTCGGCCAACGGTCTCCACACGGACTCAATGCACAGGCGACTTCAAAAGCACAAAAGCCAACACACTAGGCGGCGAGACGTCCGAAACGACGACAAGAGGTGATGGTGGCCCTGCCGGTTGTGAGTTGTGCCTTGATGTAAGGTATGTTTCTGCTTCAGCTCATTCATTTTCAACTGGATGGAGAGCTTACGGGAAACACTGGCAACAGCATTTCATTTTTATTTGTAAGCATGCTACCCACTACTTGGTTTCCTTTTCTTTCTGAATTCTGCCAATGTCTAGACGTAGGTTCTGAGGGGTTCCCTCTCTACCATGCTCCGTCGTGGTCGTCGCTGTCGAAGGAAGAAACATGGTTGCAGTTCGGCGCGTTGCTATAAATAGCGAAAAAAGGGGCAGAAGAACACGCGAATCGTCCACAGGATGATGATGATGATGATGATGTACAACAGGGACTGGAATGGAGAGGTGCCCTCACAATGATTCGTTTAAATCGTGTTCTGGGCCCCGGTCTTGAGTTCGGAGAACACTTGCAACTGCAGAAAGTGCAGTCGGACAGCAACATTGCAGGAGTTTGGAAGAGAAGAGTTGGAGAAATTAAATAAAAGCCGTGATTCTTCTTTCAGAGCCAGAGAATCACTTTTCAATTATGGTGAACAAGTGCGGGCTGCTGCTATTCAGCAGTGGTGCAGTGGTGTGTGGCGAAAGGGGGAGCTGTCTCGAACAAGATTGAAGACAGTCTATGACAGTCCTCTATTAACGATGGACTAAAGGCAAGTTCTTGAAGCAGTCTTCCCGGAACTAGCTAGAGGAGTAGAATGACGTTACCTCGAGGAGCTAGTTAAAGGCAAGGGCCCATGAAAGCGGCACAAAAAATCCGCAAAATGCCCCGAGCGTCGTTACAACAATCGTTCGATTCTGGTCCCAGGATATCCCTTCAGGGGGCATCTCGGTGTATAGGCCTGACCGTTTCAAAAGCACAAAAAGGCCCGTGCTTTCCACCAACATTACGACCACGACAACGACAATGTACCGCAAAAAAGAGGGACGCAAAGCAGTACGACGAGTGGCTCCTATTGTTCCTATCGCAAATGACGACGTAACGTCCAGGCGCGCGCATGGGGCCCACGGTCCCGGCCATTTATTCTCAACCGGGGAGCTCGGTTCGTTTCAAATGTTTCGCTTTTCAAAAGGTTAGAACCCGGTACCGGGGAGGGGGGGGGGCTATAGAATGCAACGACGACCAAGCGACCGACAAAACGTCTCAACAACGAGAACGGAAACAAACGGCAGGGCGAGGGGAGGAGGAACACTTTTTCCACCCCATTTCCAACATAGAGGGTAAGGGGGAGGCACTCTAGGAAAGGACCTCCCCGCCCCCCTCTGGACCACATTCCCGCGTGATCGAACCGTCGTTTTGTAGTCGACTATCGTGTCCCCGGAAGGTATCCGTCGCGATCGTTTCGCGCTGATTTCTCTCCTGGTTCCGGGGCCGACCGAGCGGTTTTGGCCCTTTGGCCATTCGCCAAAGCTACCCACTATACCACCGGGGCGGGGGGGGGGGGGGGGGGGTGGCCAACAATCGTTTCTTCTTCAGCTTTGCGCCTTTTTCTCGCGGTCCGCTCGATCGAAGGATACAATAAATAGCTCGTTGTGGTATCCGACAGGTTCGGGAGTGGACGTACGCGACCTGCCTGTGCCGTTGGAACCGTTAACTGGGTTAGTGAGCGAGTGCTCTCGGGTTGCAATCGCGATGCCCTGCCGAGCAAATCGAGATCTAGGCTGTGGTGCACCGCAATCGAAACGAACGGCGTGGAGCGTGGTTAAACAAAGCAAAAAAAAAAAGAGCAGAAAAAAGGAAATCGAAGAGAAGAGAGGAAATGAGGGGTGGACTGTAACGGTGCGAAGCGGAACCGGAAACACCGGCGGTCAAGCGAGCTCGCGATAGTCCTTCGAACGCTATTAGCAGCGCGAACGATGCGCTTCGGTCAAATGCATTCTTTCCCCGTTTTTTTCCTCCTTTTTTTGGGGAGGGGGTGAGTGGAAAAAAGGTAAAAAGGGGGGTGTAAGTGTGCACGCTAGCACGGAGAATGGCCATATCGTGATCCGATGCCATGGAACGTTGGACAAAACAAAAAAGAGACCGAACGGTCAATATTCAATTGAAAGTCAGCACGAGCAAGTCAATGACTCTAGAGAGAGACAGAGAGAGAGGGAGCGCACTGTATGGCCCTGCCCCAGAGACAATTAGAAAGCAGTTGAACCCAGTTTCCGGTTCCAGGTTCCGGCCCCGGTTTGCAATCCATCGGATGGGGTAGGTTCAATTGCGCTTACCTTTAACCGCAAGTGAAACGGTCTGAAGTGGTCCTTGGTGCGATTGGTTTCGACTGCCATTGCTGCCTGTACTGGTGCTGGTGCCAGTGGAGGTTGGGGGCTGGTGGCCGACGCACTTGTACGTGCCGGCGTCCTGATACACGACGTCCTTCAGCGAAAGCTGGCCCGCCGGACCGTAACTGGAGAAGCCACTGGAACCGGGCCCTTTCATGCGCACCGTGGCCGAGTCCAGGTGCGACCAGCAGCCGAGTGAGCCTGGAAATGGTAAAAAGCATCGAGAGAAGTTCACGCAAACACATACGCTGGTCTACGAGGCAAGTTCTGTAATTTAATATTGATATTCCATGGAACGAATCCTGGCTGGAGGATGTGGGATCGAATGTAATTAAAAGAGATACTGGACGAGTATGTCCATATCCTTTGCCTTCGATCTCGCAAAGGAATGAAGCTCTTGATGGTAGAATGGAATGAATGCCGTTTGATGGGTAAACTGTGTTTGCCATAAATCAATCAAAAGTTCTCGGTGTAAAGTTT
>NC_064878.1:26216595-26224095 GCF_943734665.1 Anopheles aquasalis
CCAGACTTAAATTGAAGTTACTTTATTCCTTTAAACTGAATTAACACTTAGAGGAAACCAACGAGAAACAATCTTCACGTTAGTTCAGGCAGCCCTGAAGCGTACCAACGGTTTTGCGGCAAATGATTCTATTCCACTTAGACGATCTACCACCTAAGCGTTAAACTCACCGCCTATCCAGTGCGAAATGATATCTTTGAGCATCGTTTTCCCTTTGGGTTTTAAAAGCCTCCCTTAGGCAAACACCCGGTAAGGATCCAGAATTGATATCTAGCTCATCAACCTCCACCGGCATGCTAAGCAGTGTAAAATTGGGAGCTTAATGGAATTAGTCGGCGAGAGAAATAAACACGGACTCCACGGACTCGGTGCCGAGGTGGAACAGGATTAGTGTCTGATTCTAGCGTCCCTGAAGTGAATCGCAAAGCGCCACACCCACACCAGCACCAACCTAGGATGCTAATCCTTCGCTAGCTCCGACAGAAACCGAAACCGAGTAGTAGAGGTCAAAAGAGAGCGGGAGGGAGAGAGAGAAAAAGTCCCAAAAATCCAGATGAAAGGTCCATCGAAGCACGAACACTGGGTCTTAGGGCTGCAGACGAGGGTAGGCAGAAGAGTTTACGGTCGGCCAACAATTACGATTCCGTTCCTAGAGGTCTGGCCAGCAGTTTTTTAGAGGGAGAGAGAAAGCGAGAGGGGAAGAGTCGATGGGGAGACCAGAGATTGGAGAAGATTTAATTTAAGATCCGGATCGGTTTGATGAGTCCCGGCAGCTATCGCACGGTCTAGGAAAAGGGGCGGGGGGAGGGGGTCGCAAGAGATGCTAATGCTTCGCGCTTTACGAGCCGGAATGTAATCGTGCCGCGTGAAGATGAATTGATTCCGAACCACCTCACCCGCGAATACACATTTCGCCAGAGTGACGCATCACTGGAGTAACAGGGGAAAAAAAACAAAACAAATTCCTTCTGTTTCCCGTGAGAGAACTTTCGCCACGCCGTCGGCTCGTTGTGAACGGCAATCGTGAAAGTACATTCGCCATCTTCTTGTTAATAAAATATCTTTTTATCATCCGCGATCTCGCATCAGCAGGAAGCAGAACGTAGAAGAAGCAGAACGAAGACGGTTTTATCAACGGAGAGGGCCTTCTGCTATCAGGTGTTACTGCAGAGCACGCAATGCTGTAAAAGCGTCTCGCTTCCCACTGTTTCCCCACGGTTTCTTGCCAGCTCAGACGACATCTTCACATTCTCCTTCCGTGGGCGCCCTAACCTAAAAAATATTGGCCATAAAACGTTCATTGGCTTGCCAGATCGTTTGCTGGAGTTTTGTTTTCGTCGTTGTCGTTTCGCGGCTCTCTCTCTTTTCGAACACTGCTTCACTTCACGTTGCGCGGCACCAACCAACGGGGCGCCCACAATAACGGTGTGGTGCGTGAATGGATGGCAAATTCACCACCGTAAGAGAGACGGTGAAACACGGTGACAGTTCGCATTTCCGCGTAACGAGCTCGGAGGGGTGGCCTCGTTGACAGACGGTCGAGACGGCTGCAATCAGCTCGCACTCGGTCCTTCCGATCCGGGCGTGGTGTACGCGTACTACACACGATGAAAGCGCGTGCAGCACGGATGTCGTTAGTCCCGGGGAAAACTCGTCACTACCACCACCCATCACCATCACAGGGGCCACTCGGGTTCTCGCACGTACGGTCCACGTTTGAAGTCACTAAAAGCGATGACTCAGTTGGCCTTTTATCGTGGGTTTGTGATAGGAGGGGGGGTTGCAGTGACGTTCTTCCTGCGGAGGGGATTGTGCTGGTGCTTGGCATTGTCATCGGTGGTTCCACCTTTTTTTTCTCCTTTTTGCTGTTTTTTTTGTCTCCTGCCCGCTGGACACATTTTTATTTTACGACTGGTACCCCCAACACCGCGATCTTCCCTATTTTTTTGGCTCTCTTTGCCTCATCATACAGGGGCGCATCGTGCGATCCTAGGCAAGGACACTCATCACGTTCGCCATTCAGTAGCAGCAGCAGAAGCAGCAGCAGCAACGGTGGTAGCCTCGACTGCTCCACGCATTCCCGGTGCCCCCGGTCGTTGATTATTTTTATAGATTTGATGATCTAATTTTATGAGGCGTTCAGCAGTTTCTGCTTCCCTCCCCCCACCCCTTTTGCTATCATCCCTTTTATCCCGCGCATAGGGCGAGTGGTTCTAGCCACCCCGATGAGGTTTTGCCCCGTTTTTGCGCTCGGTTGAATGTGAGCTTCCGGGGGGGTTTGTGAACGGGACAGAGAGAGAGAGAGAGCGGTTGATGGGGGGCATCGTTGGCATTGCTACCACGTGCAGAAGTCGGAAAACCACCGCAGCACCCGACCCTCGCACCCCGTACGGGCGGCATCATTTGTGCGGACTCATCTTTATGACCCGGCCCGGTCCGGCCCAGTGCCTGCCCAGCGGAACCGGAAGCCACCGGGAGAGCTCACCGAAAAGTTTGTTCCCGAACGGGGGTTCCCTTCATCCCCATTCACCCGCCTGTACCTCATCCCCTATGCGCGGTAGCCGGTTTTTCCGCCGGACGGCCGGGGAAAGTCTTGGCCGAAAATTGGAAGAGATTTTTACGGTGAAGAAGGAGAGATTCTTGTTTTTTCTTTTTTTTCGTTGGTGAAAGTGTTGGTGCGCTGTTTGTGTTGCTTTTTCCTCTTTGTTCATCGGCGCGCGTGTGGCCGTGTGCGGATGAGCCTCGACTCCGGCTAGCTACTTATGGCGGTGAGACGACGGGACCAGTGGCAGTAAGGGATTTTGGGTCCCAAAATCCCTTAATACTCATACGATCTGGGGCGTCTGGGCGGAAGGATTTTGGCCAACTTTCGGGGGGGCTGGGGTTGGAGGGTTGGCGGCCCCCTTTTCTAATGGCTTTTCGTTCCGGTGTAGGCCCTCTCCTCTCGGTTTTACAAGGACGAACTAAAATTCGAGCAAAAAAAAAAAACGAGAAACCGATTTTATGTTGAGCCTGCCTGAGATACGGTGCCTGGGATCTGGGGGAAGTTTGGGGCCTGAGCTTTAGTTCTAGTTAACGTGTCCACTTCAGTAGCGGCCATACAGCGATGATAGGGTAAGAGGGCGATCCATACGCCGCGTCATGCTGTGCTGACCTCACTTACGCTCCCCTCTCACATACACTCTGGTTCTGGCTCTGGCGCTGGTGGATTGATTCGCTCCTCAACGAACCGTTCCGATCAGAGACCGTTTGGCCAAGCTACGTTGGCTACGAAAGATAAACATGCAGACCATAAACCAACCGAAGCTTAGTTGAGACCATCTCTTGTTTTTTTTTCTTCGGTATACTCCACACCACACACCAGGGATCAGTGAACGAGACGAACGGGTCCCTGCCCTGGACAAGGCAATGCGAAGGGACAGAGCAATTTGGACAGCTTAATCGTTCCCGGTGTGACCGGATCGGTGTATGGTAATTTGATGTCCAGGTGCTGACTGCTTTTATGGTGTCCGTGTGCGTGACAAAGAGAGAAAGAGAGAGAGAGAGCGACAGCTAGATAGGGTAATGGTCACTCCAAAGGTTGAAGAATCTCACAGCTTTCCGGGTAAGTTAATTTTTGTTTTAGTTTATTTAAGATGAAGAAAAAAAGCAAAAAAACAAAACTTTTCTCTCCACTCCATTAGCTAATTAAGGCTTGCGGCTGCTGTTATGCTCGCGAACCAAACAAAAAAAAAAAAAAAACAAACAAGAACCAACACAAGCCAACCAACACAAACACCTTCACTTGCTCGTTCGTTCTTCGACTTTTAGCGGGCTACGAACAAAAGTTTGCTTTTGATTTTTAGCCAAACATTGGCGCTGCAAAGACAATCTCATCATTTTTGCATCGCCTGGCGCACCACGCGCGCGCGCGAGTGTTGAGTGAGAGAACGCAGAAACAAAGCAAAAGGAGGAGCACGAGTGGGAGAAAAATGGAAATGGTTTGGTGCAAAAAAAAAAAAAAAAAAACCCCATGGCCAGAACCTTCCTCAAGCGAGTTTCCATTCTCACTTGCTGGTGCTACTGCTCCGCTGGCTCGTTCTTAAGAAAGCAGGCCTGCGATATGCGCGTGTTGTCTTTGGTAGCGCGCGAAGCACGCGAAACGTGCTTCCGCATCTAAAATCACGAATTTTCCGGCTGATTTGATTTATTTGGCACACTTTCCGAGAAAAATTGTTGCCATAAATATAGCAAGACCCAGGTCGGGCGGCGTGGTGCCTTGTGAGTGTTTTGAGCGCGGGAATTTTCCGCTGTTCGTCACATCCGTCCGGGTGAAACCCGCATGTGTGTGAATGTGTCCTGTGTGCTCGGTTGTTTGAGTTTGATACGGTGGCCACGGTGGCGATGAGAAAGGGGAGAAGTCCTGCATCTTATGCTAGACGCTGCTGCTGGGGTTTTCGAAGTTAAATAACAGAACGATTGTGAGTACCGGGAAACAGTAGCTGCAGAAGAAGCAGAAGAAGAATGGTGAGCTGGGGTTGTTTTGTGTATGTTTTTGTTTAGCTTTTTTTTTGCCTAACCGAACCTCCAAAACATACAAGAGGCGCGCACACACTTCATCAACGATGATGGCATAGAAAATTACTTACACCAAGGAGTGAGTGAGTGAGAGAAGGAAGGATACGTTAGTCCAGGAAGTGGCACGACAGGAAGTGGAAAAAGAGGCTTTTTGGGCGCCTTTTTTTTCGGCGCTCGCACTCACAGTCGTTGCTTTCGCTGTCGTGAATCATTTGCGCGCTGAAGAGCTCCAACAGGCCGCTGCTTGGTGAGAATGGGTTTTCTATTTTCTACCGGCCACCGGAAACGGGAAACCGGATGTATTCAGCCCGTTCCTGTTGGGTGTTCCCGTTCCCCACCAGGAGGGGCGGGGTTTTATTGCTCGTGATTTAGTTTAAGTAACCGACGTTCAGAAGCCATTATGTGGGACTGGTGGCCGACCAGATCTCGGGGAAAAACAAGCTCCAACCTACCGACCAGTCATTAATCTTCCCTTTCCCTTTGTCGAGGAGGACAAGTTCTTACACGCGAGACGAGCGTGATGGGTTTAGTGCTGAAGGGCTGCCGGTCCAATGATTCATGTGTGTGTCAAGGATGCTTTCATCGTTTAGTGCGCCCCATTGCACAACTACTTTCTCTCTCTTTCTTGCTCTCTGTCTGTCTGTTTTTCTTTTGGTGTATCTTGAAACACTAATGAGATGAATTCGCGGTAGGAGATTGTGTTTCCTCGAGGCTGAAACTCGTGTTTTCGTCCCAACTAGTCTTTTGTCTTTCTTAAATGGCCTTCAGGAGGGATTATAGTGTTTTGAAATGTTTATTTTTACGTTTTTTACATTTTTTCTGAGCCAAGAAGCTTTGGAGAATTATTCTGAGCTAAACTGATGAAGATTGAAATGCTTTGTGTTACACAGATTTCAAACAGTGTGTATCGCATAGCCTTACTGGTTAATTACGAGCTTTACAACAAACAATTGAGTTTGTTCTCCTTGTATAATTATGTTGAACTTGTCTAAGCAAAAACATAAGAATCAACTCTTTTATCATCGCAAATTCCACAATATCTTAGAACGTTACGAAATCTTATCGTTTTGTGTACTTCAAATGATGGAGCCAGAAACAACGAAACACACGAACAGCAAATAGTTTGATCGTTTCTTCACAAAACATCATCAAACATGAATCTTGGTTTGCTCGAATCCACGCATGTCTTCCCTTAACGACATCGACTTCTTACAAAAGCAAAGTGAAGCCTGGCTCTTCATAATAATCCGTTCGAGCTAATAAACATTCCTTGGGATGAGCAAGGAGAATTCATCATCAACTGCATGCTTTGGAAGTGCTGTATTGATTTCAATTTGAAGGACAAAACAAAGGAAGCTCCCTCCCACAAAAACGGAGCCACTTTCCAAGCTAGATAGATAGATACAGCACAGCACAGCATGCCCACTCCACGGTCCAAACCAAATGTTGACCGAATGAAATGAAAATTAATGCTCCAATTCCAGTGGCGGCAGCCAACACTTTGGTCTAGGGCACATTTCGTTGGCGCTTCGCTGACACGCTTCAAAGCAAAGCGTCTCTAGCCAAATGTTGACTTGTTCTCTCTCTCTCTCTCTCTCTCTCTCTCTCTCTGTTCTCGTTCCTTCCTTCTCCCCTCTGCACTCTCGAGACCAGTGGCGTCACAGTTGACCTATCGCGCAGCACAAATGTCTTTTTGGTTTCCTCTTTACGACCGCATAGACGATGGCGACGACGACGACGACGATGACTGCAGGCGACGCTTGTGCTCCTCGTGTATGTGTGCAGCTCCCGTTTAGTGTTGCCATGCGGATAGCTCGCAGCTCTCGCGACTCGCCCCGGTTGGTCGGTTGGTAGAGGGGTAAATCTTGGACTATAAAAATGAAACGAAATGGGCGCTGGTCGTAGATAGCAGCAGATGAATGTTTTCGTGCCCCGCGGTTCCATCAACCTCTCACTGTTCACTGTCGCTCCGTTTTTGGCCATAAAGTCCGATCGAATCTGGGAGCAGCTCCACCGCGCGCTTAGGCGAGGTATAAACCCGGTCCGGTAATGGTGCTCGACTCGGGGCGCCAGAGTCAACTAGGCGACTAGCGCGCCTTTGATTGTCATGTTGATACGTGATTTCTGATTCAAATGCACATTAAATCATGTCTAGTCAGAGTTACGGTGTTTTCGTTTTTGTTTCAGTTCCTTTTTTCCAGTTTTTGCTCAGCCGCGATGGAGGCGCCCATGCGCCTCCACCGTGCGCCTCCATCGTGCGCTGTGTCTTTATTATTTTGTCGTTTCCTTTCGTCGGATTTTAGTGTCATCTCGAAGCTACCTTGGACACTCTTTCACTACTCAATCGTTGTGCTATTATCTTAGTCGAAAGGAAAAACTATCAATTTTACAGAGAGAAAAAAGGGGAATAAAATGACAACGTAGATTGTGACATTTGTTCCTGGATCGGAGACGCTGTGGCAGCATTCGAGTGCGCAAGAACATAGAAGCACATCATTTGATTCGCCATCATTCGCAACAAAACACATTGCTCAACCGAAAAACCAAACCGAACCGAATCTAAAAGCTTGAAGCTGTTGCAGAGAAGAAGCGCATCACTCGCTCGTTGCTAGCTTTCGCTGGCGAAAGAAACGAGAACGACGAAGACGAAGCGTCTACTTGGTGGAGCGAAGATTTATTATATTTAGCCATTGCCATCGAGCGCTCCCTGGTTGACGGTTCTTGAGTCATAATTTACCGAAAAAAGGCGCCAGCTTTTGGGTGCGGAGAGCGCAGAAGGAGTGTCCTGGAAGGAGTGGTGCCTGGAGGGAACGCGTACTCGATACGTGCCTGGAAGTGGGTGGTCCGGGGCGAATATCGGAAGCAACCGTATCGAGACGAGGCGCTTACGGACCGGTAAACATGAGCCACGATAAGCCGCGCACCGAGCACTGCTAGCCGAGA
>NC_064878.1:26226595-26229095 GCF_943734665.1 Anopheles aquasalis
ATGGTCTCTCCTCGGTATCGTTGTTCCGGTTTCTCTGCTCCGCAGGGCGCGAGTGAATTGCCCAGGGGGTGCAGAGGGGTGCCTGGGCGGGAGTTGGGGGTGGCAATGGTATAGGAATCAAGTGAGGCTTCACAAATGGCTTTCATGTTCACGCGGGAGCGGGGACACAACACACAGGAAACGGGAACGAGAACGGGAATTAAATGTTAAAAATAATGCCAACACCCCCAGCCACCAGAACGAGCGGGTGAGAGGGGTTGGTTTCTGATGAAAAATCATAACCGGAACGAGATGTAAGGTTTTGTCAGCTAAGTCGGCTACCTGCACGCCCTCGCTACTGTTATGCAACACATTTCGCAATAAATCATAAATGGCACAATGCAGCGGTGTGTAGTGAAAAAGGGGGGAGCAGGAGTAGTCCAAAAGGATTGATATTTGATCCCAATGATGATACAGATGTTAGTGGGAATTACGCAGTGCTACCAACGCCCCTTTGATGCTCGCGTGATTATTGAAACTCTGATCACTAACGGGGTATTAGTGAGTAATGCTCAAAAACAGGCACAGTTTGTGAAGCCAACATGGCAAGATATGGTTCCTGGTGTGCAAAGAGAGGTTAAGCTCGATTGTATGGAGCTCACAATCTGCTGGAATTTGTATAAAAATGTTCAGTTCAGCTCGGATAATCACAATGTATGCAGCAACACAATTGCGAGGTGTGAGTACTGCGCGCCAGTTACCGGTTAGTATTCTTACACGTCACCTGCAAGCATAGCGAGTGCCTGGTAATGGAGTATCAACGGCTTTGCCAAAGAGCCTTCATCGTGCACCACAAATGTGTTCCATATCGGAGAGGTGACAAAGTTAAGACTCAGAAGCCAGAACTACGTCTCCTCGCTGCTAGTCCCCAATACCCGCCCTTTGGTGGTAAGAATATGTTGCCGTCAATTTATGGTAACCACTCACGCTGCATCATGCCACCACCACTGGGCACGATGAGGCCAATCCATAAGCTAACTAGCCAGCTTGTTCCATGGTGTTTCGATTGTTGATGTAGAAACGGCAACACACTGATCCACCATTGCGGTTCGTAGCGTTCGAAGCATTCACTTCTTGCAAGGGGGGGCTCTGGGTTCTTTATGAAGTTGTTAACCCCCGTGCTCTCCCCCCCGCCTGGCCATCCCATCCACAAACACACAACTAACAAACCAATAAATAATGCGTGAATTATGCACGAACGGCACGGAAGCGTAACTTCGCGGTGGGGCAGGAAGCAGAAGGAACACGCACGTCTTTTTGCTGCTCACGTTGTCGAAATACTGCAGGACTAGCGCCGCCCGTCGTACCGCGTCAGCGTCGATCAATTTGATGCGCGATTGATTGGTAGCAGCAGGAAGAAAGGAAGGAAGAGTTTTGCAGGAGTTTCCCGCTTTGTGCCTGATTGGTGCGTTAATGGAATTAGAAAGTTTCGCTTGACCTAAGCGTGCTGGTGGAGGCTCATCCTTTAGCTAGAAGAAGTCAAGGAAGAAGTCATGCGTGGGGCCTGTTTCGTGCTACACGATGATACCTGGTTGGGTATTCTTATCTCTTGAATTCTGGGCCTGCGAGGTACTAGTGACTGTAGTAGACCATTTCATGGAGCTGAGAGATATTCTTTATACACAAAAATCATCATTTTAAAAATTGTATGAGGGCATAACTGATCACTGATCTTTTTTGTACACGTTTAATGTCGGATTTTGCCTCAAGCGAGGCTTTATCGCTTTGATAATTGCTGAAGGTTATAGATATCTTTTTGCGCGAACATTCAATTCTTAAATAGTTGATTTCTTTTCGACTGATTTTTGGTATATCTTTAGTAGTAGTAGTAGTAGTAGTAGTAGTAGTAATTGTATTTATTGTCTGGATATTATATATATGGATACAATGACGTGATATTATTAGTGAGGCCGGGTTTGTCCCCTTTCAGCTCTGCTTTGATTATTGATCTTTTACGTTTAGGCTTTTCTATTCGTTGTTTTATCCACCCGCTTGAAGTTTGTATTAGGGAAAACTATTGTAAAAACCCTATGTCTTGTATGTGCTAACCTATGCTTAGTCTACTCTAATGCTATTATTTACATATGTACAACCACCTTCCATCCCAAATCCTAATTTCCTAATCCTACGGTAGATTCATTGAACTAATAAAAAGAACTTCTTCCTGATTTGGTATCTGCAGCCATTCATTACGGTAAGCGTGAAAACAAAGGCAATATCCTCCAAGGAACAGTCGTTTTGCTTAGTGTAGTCTTCGTTGTTCCATTTGTTCACTCTTAGCAAACGCGTTTGTTTTACTCAACATCAGTGAACTGTTTCTTTTGTTCTCATATTTTCTGATGATTTTTTGTACTGGTCCGTTTCGGTCCGTGTGAAGCGACCTCACTCTCCGTCTTCCCCAGCTCAGCCCAATATTCGGTCGCTCCACGGAAATCGTTCAAATACAGTCCAAGTTTATGAC
>NC_064878.1:26234095-26284095 GCF_943734665.1 Anopheles aquasalis
ACCCGCCGGAGCCAAATTTCCACTCCAGGCACCATCATAACAACCGAGGTAGCTACCGTGGTTATCTCTCGAGAACAACATTCATTCTTCAGCTACGGTAAAAGGTGAACCGCAGTCACCGCGTTCGCCCTTCCGCCCTTCCGCACAACGAACTCTCAGAAAGCTGCTGGTTCCTTCGAGAAACCGACGATTGTTGACGACAAACCATTCGACGTCAATCCCGCACGCCCTGAACAAAAAGAGTACTTAAGAGCCGTCGCTCACCAAAAAAGACGCACAATATCGACCAAAATCAATCAATTTTAATTAAAACATTGTTTCGCTTCTGTTCGTTCTGGTCGGCTGTTTGCCAGGGCCAGGACTGAGATTAGGCACTGTCCGCCCGTTAACCGACCGACCTTGGGAAGGGGGTCGAAGGGGGGTGGCCACCGACAGAGCGAAACCCGAGCAACCCTTCCCGAGCAATTCCCCCTTTTTCGATAACCCTTTTCTGAGGTTTTAAGAAGGGGGGAGACAGAGAGAGGAGGCAGAAAGACGAGACGAGACCGCAAACACAATTTGCCTCTTCTTGATGCCCTCTTGACGAGGACGAGGACGAGAGGAGGCGAGCCCTGTAATCCATGGGCCACTCGTGCTTTTATTAATTTCCTCCCAAATAGCGCCTTTCGGTTGAGGGGAGTAGCTCATCGGATGTCGTTGAAAATTAGCGAACTGTTGTTGTTGCTGTTGATGGGTTTTGGGGGTGCGCGCGTCAAACTTTCGGTCTCATTCTTTCCGGCATGCCCCTCGACTACGACGAGATTGAGTGGTTGCCAACCGAACAGCTGGTTAGGTGCGGAAAGGTACGTGGAAGTGAGCCAACCATTAACTGTTGCGGTGGGAGTCAGTTCGTGCTCCGTGGTGTCTAGGCGACCCGTGATTTGGCTCTAGTTTGTTGTTGTATGAAGGTTTGCGCTCACCGCTTTTGTGTCTATTGTCTTTTCATATTTTGAGCTCTTTTAGACTCCAAAGTTTTTAATTCAGCTACTAAAAATAATTTTACTGGAATTTCCTCTTATACTCCTTCTTAAGGTGTGCACGTTTTCAAAAAAATCATCTTTCTTATTTGGCTTTTGATTCCTCCATCAGTTGTTTGAGAAATTTAAGTTTATAATTAAATCCTAATGGTTTTTTTTCATTTTATGTATTACTTTGATTTATAGCCCTTATTTTTTATTCATATGATTCTTTATTGATTGAATATCCTTAAAACACTTTGAATGTTTTATTTTTTATTTTGTTTTGATATTTTAAGACAGACTTGCTAAGGGAATTGTGTAGTTAGCTTATAGTTTGCTTATGTTTATAGAAATTAGCTAAAAGAATTGAATAGTTTCTGTTCTGGATATAAACTTGAGCTACTCTCAAGATGTGTTTTTAAGTATCCATCAACAATCCTCGCAATACTGACTGTCGGCCGTTAAAGTTTAAGCACGCCACCACTCACCCTTAACGCAATGACGCATCTTCTCGAGGTCAGCGCACCCACCTCCATGCCAGGACCCTGTGCCTAGAGCACCGAAAAGTAATAGATTCGAAAAAGATATTGGCTTTAATATGCCGAGGCGCCCACAATCGTCTCGTCTCGTCGACCGAACCGAACCGTCGGGATAGCACGCAAACCCGTTACCGGTTTACCAACCAAGAACCAACCGCTTGGACTAGGTTTGACGCACGAAAACTCACCCACCGAGCAGGGCTTTTCCACGCTACCAGAAAAGCAGAAGAAGCCGCTCGCGCAACACACCCACCATCCTAATGATGGCCATAAATCAACGCGTACGTCTGCGTTTTGGGTTTCTGAAATGTAGATAACTGCCACCGTTCGCTGTACCGCTCGCTCGCTGTCGGATGTCGGTGTCCTCTGCTCCGTTCCACCGTCGCTCCCCAGGGGTCAGGGGATCAGTGCACTCCCGGGCAATCGGGCCAATGTGCTTGCGTGGTGGCAAGATTTTCCATTTCATTTCGTTCGCAGTTCGCGTTCCGCGGTGAAAGTGGCCCCGCAAAAGCGCGTCACTTGTGCTTCGAAGCGGATTATCAGTGAAGAAAATGGAGCCGGGTCGTTGTCAGTCGAATTGAGGTCAAAATTTGCATGCTCCCAGTGTGAGCGTGCCAGCGTGCTAGCGTTAATCCATTCCCTTCCTTTTTTTGTCAGTTGTTCTAAAACCGTTGTACTAAACCCAACTAAACGCGCCTGGCGCGAGCAAAATGGTGCGTTTTGTGTGAATCAGCACAACAAGTTAGTAATTACAAGAGTATGCAAACCAGTAGTATACGTTGTGTGGCAATATTTTCTAAGAAATTCGCTCACTTCCCTGAACATCACCTAGAGGGGTTGGCGAAACATGATTACTGGTTTCAGTGGAAGGTTAGCACTGGAACTCGTGTCTGTTGTAAGCGACTGTAATATACACATTTACCACCGAAGCGCGTGCCAACACGTGTGTGGTACTGCGCACACGACAACAATGAATGAACAACAATGTGTCAAAATGTTGGACCAGCATGGGCAACCACGCGAGCGCGACTGTTCGCGACAAGGAACAGACCACCGTCATCCCATCAGGTATGCTAATAATGTCTGCTGTTCTGGTTGCCCCACCCCAGGTTCGGTGTGCGGTGTATTTTCCACGGCTTTTCCCCCGTTCTCACCGGTGAGTTTTCCGATTAAAAATTTGTTAGCACGAGCATGACATTCACCTAGATTATGCTGGCGTATCGGTAGGTAGTGGAGGGTGGTACCGGGAAAAGGGGGGAGTGGATAAAAGGTAAAAAGGGGTGACAAACGGAACCCTCGTGGTTGACCACCGGTTGACGCCGCCAGCAACAAAGGGGTACACCCCTCCGTGGGGATGATGGTAAGCTGTTTTCCAATTTCATGCCGTCGTTCGGTCGTGTGCCGACCTTCGACCGAGACGTGGGGGTGGGATCAGCATAAATCAGCGCATCATTACCGCCTGGTTGGCACCGCCTGTCGGGGTGCCTTCGAAGCAAAAGGATTAAGATTGAATTATTTTCCCTCGTCTTCAGGCGCTCCAATGACACGAAGAAGCCTCCCCTGCACACCCCCCCCCGGGGGGGTTTGGGTTTTCCGGATTAGTTTTCCCTCCTACTAGGACCAAACGAATGGCCGGACGCACGATGTAAATGGGGTGGAAGTAAAAAATGGTTCTAAGTCTTTTTTTTTTTTGGGTCGGGGCAAGGAATAAACAAGGAAGGAGTCGCTGATAGTGTATGTGGCACGCGCGACCGTTCCCTTGTGTGCGAAGGGGATGAAGGGTGGTGGTGGTGGTGGTAATGTACGTCACATTTCATTAAGTAGCGGCACGTGCCCGGAAGTGGAAGAGAAAATTAATCGTGTACCCGAATATTTATTGGATTGGATGACGGTGGTGCTTCTGCTTCTACTACCTTTCCTACTACTACTACCAGTGCGTGCTGTGAAATGTGGTGCCCGTTTAACGTTGGTGAGTTGAGGAGTCATTAACCAGATTTTAAAATTACACCCGGATCTACCACCGGATTACACACCCGTGATGGGGTTACAAATGAGACAATTATGCTCTCGCAACTCTACATTCTCCTTTCACCGTAACGCAGTGCACGATAAAGGACGACCACGAGTGATGGCCGTGTAGAGGTAAGCAGATTTTGTTGCTAAGCAACCCCTTAAAGGGTTTGCTGCGAGACGTTACGATGTAAAGTGATACAAACTCAGCGGCCAGAAGTGTGGCCGCGTTACCAAATGACCCCGTTTTTGCCGCTCCAGGGCATCGATCACCCTCGTAGCAAACGGAGGACCAAAGAGCGAAGCACAAGGACATGGAAACACATCACTTCTTGTCCTTCGCTCGACCGGCAGCCGGCGGATTGCCGCTGGCCGGTGGATCTACTTCTACTTTCTCCGCTGCTTGCTTGCATCATGGTGATAACGTGTGACCGATCCTTTCACCCATACACACGAGCTTTCGAGCGAGTTGAATGATGAATGATTCATGCGACAGGCGATCCGTTGAGCGTGGTGGTGTTGGTGCTGATGCTGGTTGGACCAGAGTGTCAACGAAGAAAGCGATCAGCAGCTAGGATCTCAACGTCCCCCTGGGGGGGTGACCGAGGCGGGTGGTGAAAAATATCCCTGTCACCCCTGTGTCATCACCAACACCCCACACACAGGGCAGGCAATGCTTTCGAAGCACTACTGGCACCGTGAACCGTGGTGCGACCCTTGAAGCGGGATTTGATTTATGAAAATTGGATTACATACTATCCCTCTGTCTCACTCTCTCTCTCTCTCTCTCTCTCTCTCTCTCTCTCTCTCTCTCTCTGTTTCTCTCCACTGGACACCACAGGAAAACGGGGGGGTCGTTGAACGCCCCCTGGCCCGGGGAGATGTTTGTCAACATGTTTTGCGGATAATTTCTTACAAATATCCGCCACATGATGATGGCCCGGTGCTGATGCTCGTAATGAAATAAATACTCTTCTCTCCCACACTCTCTCTGTTCTCTCTCACTATCTTTCAGCCGTCCTACATCGCCGTTATCTTGGTGCATAAATCGTTGCAACCAGACCAGTTGGAGTTGGTGGTGAACCAGCACATCCTGCATAGCAAAAGCTCATCGCTCCGGTTGCAGCTGGTGCAGCTTCTGGTCTGATGCTCGTTGCTCAGTCACTTCCTTTACGGTGCGCCTAGTGGCACTGGAATGGACTTCCGTGAGGAAGCAGCTGCACGAGAACGCCAGCGCTAGCGCTAGCGCTTTGCGGCGAAGTAGCGTAATGAAAATGAAACCAGCGGCAGCGACGACGAGGAACAGCAAGGGTGTCAGTTGGTCGACCGAACCACCTCCTAATCCCGAGATTATCATCATTATCAACATCGTGTGCATCGTGTGGGCGCAGCACCGCACCGGAAGAGGCACCAAATGCACTCGACACTCCGCTCTACGCTCCGGATCCGGACCTTTGGGGTGGTGCATCATCGCATACACCGGATGCCGGATGCCCGAAATGGTGAAAGCTGGCTCCCCCCCAAACCCGGTGCAGCGTGTGTCTTTGCCTCTGCCCCACTTCGTGCTGGCAGGACGGCGTTACGAGATAAGATTTGTTGGAATTTCGTTGGAGCGCCGAGGTGGAGGTGTTCGGATGGAATTAAAACGCCCAGGAACAGCCCAGCTCGGAGTGCGAGTGGTTGTGGTGAGGGATGAAGTATTAATGGAGCTTCTCGGTGGGCGCACCGGAAGCAATGCTGTCACGGTTTGCGATCATTATCGGGAATCGGATTCCCGTGATGGTGGTGGTTGGAGCGGAGCCGAGAGTGTTGGATTGGAACTCATTCGCCTCCGGGAGCATTTAGTTGGTACCAACTACGCACCTACGGAACCGGGCGCGCGCTCAACCAGCGTACCACGTGGGGCTTTAGATATTTATGGAGCAGATCGCGTGAGTGAGCCTCGCCGAGCTCGTAAGCTTGTCACGGGGAATGTTCATAACTCAGCCCTCAGGTTCGTTGATTACGTATTCGCTGAATGGTGTTTCTGTGGACGCCGTGAACGCACTTGGCTTTCCGAGGATTTGGAATCATGATTTGTGGTTCACGGAGTAGCGTCACTTGCTTTCCGGGATTTCAATTTCCTTTTTAATATTGAATTCCACACTTCTTGGCATGTCTTGAATGAATATATTGATCCAATAAGTAAGATTGTTGTAAGGTTGTAGCTGCTCCACTTGATTTCAATACCCAGAAACGACAATCAACGAGTTCCACCGAAAGAGAGAGAGAGAGAAAGAGACATAAAAGATGCTTCGCAGCACTTGAATCGGGATTCCATTTCGTAGCATAATCTCGCTCGTCCATTCAATCATTCTCGGATCATGCTTCTCTACGGTGAAATGGCTTCCCGGACCAGGATGGTCACAGGTCCGTAACCGAAGCACCATCTCACGCTCTCTGGCTATCATCAAACACACACGGCGAGCACGGGAACCAATGTTTGACCAAAGACCAGAAAAGTGGAGGAAAAGGAAAAGACAAACACGTCGGAGTCGGTCGGTTAGCCAACCATCGGAACCAAGTGACCCAAACTGTTTTAAAACAAAATGGTACCATCCCAGAGCGGACGAACGGAGGGATAAGGGATGCTGATGGGCTCCGTGTGTGATTGGGTGTGTGTTTTGGTTGGGGCTGAGGAGGATCTGCTGCTGCTGCTGCTGCTGCTGCTGCTGCTGCTGGTACCTCCTGATGCTATATTTGCCTGTAATATATTTATTCTTCGCATTATCGGGTGTCAATCCATGTAATCCGCCGGGCTTAGAGCGTTCTGGGTTCCATCCCGAGGAACCATTAGCTTTTACGACACGATGACCCAACCCCCGGATAAAATGGGAAGGGGATGATCGTTTTTCGTGTTCAGAGAACGACCACCGGTCGATCGGCAATCGGCACAGTTCCATCTCCGATCCGGAGAAGGATATTGAATTCAATTTTTACTTACCAACGCCACCCATCATCATCATCATCAACGGTATGACCATCATCTCGAGGACAAAGGACAATTTAATATTTACAACCCTTCCCTTTGTGTAAAAGGACGCTCTGGCTAAACACGCAACGAATACGTGCTGGGATATTGGGGAAAAAAGTGATTTTTCAAAAGCGACTTTTCCACACTCCCAAAAAGAAATGAACGATCGCTTTCGCGTGAGGTGAAGATAGGGGAGGGTGAAAGCCACCCCCCGAAGCAAAGACGAAGACAAATACGTCGCTAAACGTATTAGACCCTCATTAGGGCGCACTTTGTTCCACTCCAGTTTGATTGTTTGTTAGCACCATGGCACCATCAGCTTTCAGTCCTTAGAATCTGTCAAACACCAGAACACATACAACACATCGCACCGGAGGTGAGTTCCGGTTGTGGCTTTGCCTTTGCCACCCCCACATCCGGACAGCGTCACCAAAAGGCGTGACAATAAGCTTGCTTCCGTTCCATCGTAAGGCTTCACGGTCGCCAACGCGAAATGCAAAGCAACACGGAGAGGAAAATCCTCAGAAAAAAAGGTGTAACACTGGCCTGGCTTCTGCCACCCCAATTGGACAGCGCTGGTGTGTGCGTTGAAGGACTGGAACGCGGAAACGAATCACTCACCTGGAAAGGTGTCCCCCGCGGGTGTGAAGATCAACAAAAAAGGTATCCACAGCCGACAGACAGAGCAGCAACAGTAGCAAGAGCCACTCCCACTAGCGCTAGACTAACGCGCGCGCCTGGAACTGACTTTTGGTGACCGGAAGTTCAGCCTCAGTCACCGCACACAGGACGTAGTGTGGTAGCTTTGGATTCCACGAGCATTTTGTGATACATTCAGGGGATCGGTATTCCCGTGGAATGTTTTCCTCGTGAGTTGCTTACTAAACAGATGGCATAACAATTGAATTCCATAATGCGAATCGGTAAAGGAAAGGTTCTGTGGTTGAATGAAACATTCCAAGTTGCAAGAAGTAAACAATAAACCGTTTCCAACTGAGATGGGATCGAAGTTATCCTTCCATTGACAGTTTGGACGTCATTATGTGTCCCGTTAGCATACCAGATACCCGAATTACGAATTTCCTTATTATTTGCCGTAAATATGATTCGCGGAAAAGCAGTTAACGAGAGAGATGATCAACGCATTCACCTGCACCGAAGGATTCACATACAATCATCAAGCAAATCATGCCAATCGCCTCAAATGAAAAGTCAAAACGGGAAAAGGAACAAAGGAAAGCGAGAACAGAGTAAGCCTTTTTCCCATTAATCTACCGGACCACCGTTGGTGCCCAAGTTTAATAATAAAAAAAAAACAGTCTGCTACTCACATTTCAGCAGAAGGTACCAGCAGCAGAACAGCATAACGGTCCCGGTGCGCAAACCGTAGTCGAACGCCACCGTCGCTGGCATGGTGACATTCCTCGTTAATCCCGTCCTCTCTGGTGCCATGCGGACTGGCCTGGACGTGCTGCGTTCACTGCTTCTCGTTCGCTCCGCTCGTTCCGTTCCGGTTCCTGATTGGAATGCTCACGTACACCACGACCACCACCGTACCCACACATCACTTCCACTCCTCGCCGCTGACGCACCACCATCTACTTCACACAAGCAACGAACGCACGCACGCACGCACGCACGCACTCTGCTCCTGATGCTGGATGAATTCACGGTTCACGTCGATCCGGCTCTAGCGACCATTCCCGTAGCCACCGCACCAACAGTTGACCTGTAAGTAATCACCGTACCGCACAAACGCACGCAGACACATGAAGCTGACATACATTTTCATTTTGTTTTTAATCATTATCAGACCAAACGCTCGCTGGTTCACATTTCATGCTGCCTGGCACTGATTGGAGCACAAATTATGCTCGATGCTCATCGATGTGTGCTCACCGACGGAACGGAAAGCGGAACGGATAATGAACGAAGCGTGACACATTTTTCGCATTCGAAAGCCTCCGCCTCAGATCACGGGATTGCTTCTGGGTTCCGGGCGCTGGCTGGCTGGCTAGCTGGATGGCTTATCAGACACGCATCAGCAGATTAAACCCCGATAGTGGCCCTCCGGATGTCACTTTGAATGTCCATTTCGACCACGCATACAAACAACTCTCATCCATCGGAATGAGATGCTGGGACGTGGACTGGACGACTAGCTCCTCTTCTTCTAGTGTTTTCCAACTGTCTAGCTGTCGTGTATGTGTGCGGGAGTCCCATTCCCCACCCTCCAGCTCGTGGAAAGCCAGTGGGAAAAGCTGGCAAAAAGCTACAAAATGATTGTTTGCTTAGGACTTTTACGACTCTGTCCGCTGCATAATTAGTATGCCGAGTTGAAGGCATGAAAAGGCAGACTCCCGGTGGGGAAGATGATGAGCTCTATGGCTGTGTCTCCCCCTCCAGGGAGGTTAGATGTCCGTGCCATCGCATGATATGTAAAGCAGACATCAAAGTGCCAGCGCCATAACCTTCGCCTCCGTGAGAGATCGTGAGCTGCTGCTGCTGGATGAAGTGGTTTGCGCTGGACGTCCACGCCACTACTGAATGATGGCACCAGGTCGTAAAGCGAACGGTAGCCGATCTATAGGACACTATCACACGGAGTATCACGGTACAGCATTCGATAGATGAACCGATGGCGGATGACGATGATGATGATGATGATGATGCTGATGGGATGGCGGTGAATTCTTTAACGACCTTCGCGGCCCTAGAAACACAGGAGCCGATTACTCAATCGCAGAACCCATCCACCGGGAAGGGCGCCGGACGAGAGGATGTTTCAAAATTAATTTGCGTTACACCCCCCGTGATGGTAAAAGAGTTAATTAGCGCCGGCATGGCCGGATCTTTTTTGGGAGAAAGATTGGCCATAAACTTGTGGACCATTCGCTCGCTCGCTTGACCGCGCCACAACGGTTACAGCACAAATAAATCATTATCTTGATACCTTTGGCACGGTGTGGTTCCGATGCAGCCGCTCGTTGACGGAGTTTTATGTCGGTCAGTCGACGAGCTATCTTTTGCATATCGTTAGCAAGAGAGCGATAGCGATTGTCTTCAAATGAAACCAATCCGGTGGGACCGGGCTGTATGCTAATTTGTCGTCAAAGTCACGGTTCGATAGTTAAAGCTTATCTGCGGTCGACCTGAAATTAAGGGACTCGAGATTCGATTTCGGTTTCGCCTCTCGCCCAGACTAACTCCCCGACCACGGTACCGGAACGAATACTGGGACCTTGACCGTGAAACCGGCGCTGGATCCTCTACGGTGTAGTGTAGTTGTATAAGTTAGATCTAAGTATAGAGTAAGTGTACGTTAGGTGATAAGAGGAATGTGTTTAGGTGTTAAGAGTCAGTCGCAATAAAGAGTCAGTCGAGTACGGAACAAGGAAAACGGAGTATACGTTACAGTGGCGACGAGGATATAAAAAAATACGAGGATAAAAAGTTACGAGAGAAAAAGTTGTGAGCACGAGTATAAAAAGTTTAGTCAAAATGTCGTTAATAGGAGATATTGAATCCTATGTTATGGGTGAAAGTATTAGAGAATACCTGGATAGAATAGACATATTCTTTGTCGTGAATGTAGTAGAAGAGAAAATGAGGACAGCAATGCTGTTAACGCTTGGGGGTGCAGCTTTGTACAGCTTGGCTGTAAAGTTGGTGTTCCCGGACAAGCCGAAGGAAGTGGCATATGAAAAACTGTGCATCAGATTAAAGGAGCACCTAGAACAAAAGGTGAACATAGTGGCGGAACGGTTTAATTTCAGAAATTGTAAGCAGAAAGAACAGTCGGTAGCAGATTATATTATTGAGCTAAAAGCGCTCGCGCAGTCGTGTGAATTTAGGTGTTGTCTACAAGACTCGCTGCGTGACCAGCTAGTTACGGGAGTGGCGGACGATGGTTTGAGAAAACGGCTGTTGCGTGAAGTGGATCTGACCTTCGCCAAGGCAGAAAATATCGCAAGGTGTTGGGAGGCAGCGGATGAACAAAATGAGGCCTTCGCTACGAAAGACAAGCAAGGCGAATTGGCTGCATTAAAATATGCGCAAAAAAATAGCGTGGGTACGAGCGTGCGTGGGAGCGTGGGTACGAAGATGGCGTACTATCACCGCGGCAACACACAGAGACAGTATGAAATGAAGTGTTACAGGTGCGGAAGAGCTCACAACGCACAGTCATGTCCTGCGCGCATGTGGCAGTGTTTTAGTTGCAAAAAGATAGGGCATGTGTCGTCGTGCTGCAAGAATAAGCCGATGCATAGTCTGCGTGCGGTGAAGAATGAAGTGTCGGTAACACACATCGATAGGAACTTTGGGAATAGTGCGACTGGTAATGCGGAGATGTGTGTGTTACAAATCAACGGCGTGGATACTGTCTTCGAGGTTGATAGCGGAGCATGTAATACCGTAATACCGGAGGATGTATATAAAGAGAAATTTGCTAACCTCGCATTGAGACAAACACAGCTGAGATTCAGAACAGCGTCGGGCGAAAGTTTAACGCCGTTGGGAAAAATAGGCGTAAAGGTGACAGTGAAGGACAGAACTGTTTGGTTAGATATCATTGTGATTCCCACCGTAAATAAGGGAAATCCGCTTCTTGGGCGCGATGCGTTAGACTTATTGTTTCCGGATTGGAGAAAAAATTTTAAAATGCTTCAAATAAGGCCAGAAAATTGGATAGTGGAAATGGGGAAAAGGTTTCCAAAAATAACGGATGGAAATCGTAGAGAGGCCATAAAAGGATTTGAAGCGAGGCTGGTTTTGAAACCTAGTTTCACTCCAATTTTCCACAAGGCATATGCAGTACCGTTTGCGTTAGTGGAGAAAGTGGAGGCCAGTTTAGAGAAAATGGTGGCAGATGGCATACTAGTGCCAACACGCACATCGGCGTGGGCGAGTCCGATAGTGGTGGTAGGAAAAAGTGATGGGTCAGTGCGAATTTGCTTGGATGGGAAGGCATCCATCAATAGATTCCTCACAGTGGAACATTATCCGTTACCGAAGATTGACGATATACTGGCAAAAATATCAAATTGGAAAATATTCTGTAAAATAGATTTAACTGGAGCATACCTGCAAGTGAAGTTGGCTGAAAATTCGCAGGAGATATGTACCATTAATACACATAAGGGATTGTACAAATACACCAGAATGCCATTTGGGCTGTCAACCGCGCCAGCAATATTCCAAACGATAATAGATCAAATTTTGTTAAAAACGCAAGGCATAGCGTATATGGATGACATATTAGTTGGCGGAGAAAACGAAAAACAGTGCAAAGAGAATTTGTGCGAAGTTTTGAGTAGGCTAGAGGAGCACAGTGTGAGAGTGAATGGGAAAAAATCGGTATTTTTTGAAACAGAAATTGAGTATCTGGGGTACAAAATATCGAAGAACGGCATAACGCCAAACGAGTCGAAAGTAGAAGCATTAGTGAAAGCGCCAGTTCCGATGGATGTAATGCAGTTGCAAGCGTATTTAGGCATGGTTAATTATTACAGCAGGTTCTTACCAAACTTGGCTACAGTGCTGAGCCCGTTGTATGAGCTTTTACGTAAAGATAAGAAGTATGTATGGTCAAAAGAGTGTCAAGAAGCATTTGAGAAAACCAAAACCATGTTAGTAGCGAAACACATGTTAGAACCGTTTGATCCAAAGAAACCGGTGGTGTTAGCAGTAGACGCTAGCCCTTATGGGTTGGGGGCGATACTATCACATGAAATAGGTGGAGTAGAGAAACCAGTGTACTTTGCGTCAGTAACACTTACACAAGCACAAAAAAATTACGCGCAAGTACACAAAGAGGCATTAGCTGTGGTTTTCGGAGTACAAAAATTTCATAAATATATATATGGAATCAGGTTCAAACTAGTTACGGATAACTCGGGGGTTAAGGAAATTTTTAAACCAACGAGAACGACCTCTTCGATAGCAGTAGCAAGACTGAGTCGTTGGGCTTTAATATTAGCAAACTATGAGTATACGATTGAACATAGGCCAGGAAAGTACATGAGTAATGTAGATGCGCTAAGCAGGTTACCGTTGTCAGAGGAGTTAGAGCTCAAAGAACAAGAGTTGCAGTTAAACGCAATTACGTCGTCGTCGATTATCGACATTGGGATGATTAGGAAAGCGCAAGAACAAGATCCCATAATACAACAAGTGTATAAGAACGTAGAGAATGGATGGAGTAAAGGTGTAAAGGAAGCGTTGAAAAGTTACGCAAAAATAAGTAATAGTTTTGGAATAGAACAGGGAGTATTATATTTCAATGATAGAGTCGTAGTGCCAGATACGTTAAAGGAAAAGATGATTGCATTATTTCATGACGATCACAACGGAATAGTAAGAATGTCAAGTCTGTCAGTCAAGGAGAGTCGTGCCAAAAGAGATAGTTAAAACGAGTTGGGCACAAAGTATACGTCCGTTTCAAAGAGTTCACATAGATTTTTGCCATTTTGAGAATAGAACATTGTTAGTGATCGTGGATAGTTTTTCCAAGTTTATTGAGGTAAAGGTTATGAGGAGTACCAAAGCCGAAGATGTCATAGAAGTTTTAGAAATGTTTTTCTCTTGTTTTGGCTTGGCGGAAACAATTGTTTCAGACAATGGTCCACCGTTTAATTCGGGGAAATTTGTAGCATTTTTGAAGTCTTTGGGGATAGAGGTTAAGAAAACCCCACCCTATCACCCGCAATCAAACGGGGTGGCCGAGAGGGCTGTGAGAACTGTGAAAGATAGTCTGAAGAAGTACCTATTGGATGAGAGATTGAAAGCAGCGGGCATACAGAGGAAAATTAGCAGGTTTCTTCTGAACTATAGGAATAGCCCGTGCACCGTCACGAAAGTAGCGCCAGCAGAGAAGGTATTCTGCTATGCGCCACATACCTTACTAGCGAAAGTAAACCCAAAGGTTCATCAAGAAGGGTTTCCAAAAGAGGGGACAGTAGTGCGGAACACGGTTCCACAAAACACAGTTCCAGAGACGTCTAGAGAAGAAGGCTATCAGTACGAGGAAGAGGAAGGAGTGTATTACCGAAATCATTTTAAGGAAACGGTAAGATGGATACCGGCGGTCGTCAAAAAGAAGATTAGTAGATTGCGGTATTTGATAAGTGTAAATGGGTTAGTGAGAATGGTACATCAAAACCAGATACGGAAGAAGCACAGTGCACGGGAGATCCAGGCGTGGATCTGCCCGAGGCGATCAGGTCAACTTAAACGTACGGAAAAACGGAAACGAAGTGAGGCAAGTCCACCACCATTAAGACGATCGAAACGGTTGGAAGGGCAACCTAGATTTAAGTATCCGAGATAGTAAACTCCGTTTAAGGGGGAGAGTTGTAGTGTAGTTGTATAAGTTAGATCTAAGTATAGAGTAAGTGTACGTTAGGTGATAAGAGGAATGTGTTTAGGTGTTAAGAGTCAGTCGCAATAAAGAGTCAGTCGAGTACGGAACAAGGAAAACGGAGTATACGTTACATACGGGATAAGGATTAATTGGACGCCAGGGTGGGTGCGAGGACAAGGCTGCCTTTGTAACCTTCGTCCGCTTGTACCACAAATCAATTAGCTGGCTTTGAGGATTGGGTTTCATTGGCGCTCGTCTTGGTAGACTTTCCAGGAAAGGTTTTCATTGTTTTATCCTTGCAATGCTTTTCTAGGGCTAACTGGGACGTCTGTGGAGTTTTTCGGGGAGATTCATAAACGAAGTTATTGCATACCAATGGTCTAAAACTCGCGAGTCGACAAATAATTTTGTGCGGCAAGCGACCTCGTCCACGGAGTTTATGTGTGTTAAAGGAGTTTGAAATCCTTGGGTTATTAGCGATTTTTTTCTATCACAAAGCAATTTTACCAGGTACCAGGCGCCTCCATCATCGGGTTTCGACAACGGAGCTTCATCATTTCGTTTTCTCAGCGCGGCGACCAGTTTTGGAATTGCCTTTACCACTCTCTGGACTCGGGGCCTGACACCGGTTGGACTTTGGTGTGAAAAATCAAATTTAATAAAGACATGCATCTCCAAATGAAATGGCCCGTGGATTGAATTGAAACTTTAACATGCGGCCCACTGATCGACTGGTCCTTTTTTCTACAGCTCGCATACTAATATGAGATTGAGACCCCATTTTGAAGACAAAAGAGCGTTGTTTAATGTTTTTGCAATTGTTTATATCGTGAGCTAACAAAATGTTGAGGAGGGAAACAGATGCTGCATAAATTCCGAATCTCAGACCGCTTTATAATGTGAAAAACAATTCCGATTTTAATCTCTCTAATACGAATACAATTTTCACACCAAGTCTCTAATACGAATACAATTTCTAAAACATGTAACTTTTCCTACGTCGTATTGGTACTTTTCTGAAATATTGATGAATATCAAGTGTATTGAAAGCAGAGAAAAATGGTATTTCATGATTGGCGAAGCAACAGAATCGAAGTTAAGAACAAATTGATTTAGAAAGACGATAGCGCCTTGCATTTAAAGGAGTATCTGCGAGAATCCATGTACTACAAAATGTTCATCCTGATCCAGTCCAATCGGCATGGCTATTGACAAGTGGTATTCGTGTTGTTCCAATTCCAAATAGTGCCAAAGGGACTAGATAACTTTTTAATTTGGCACGACAAAACTTCATATCTTCCCACTTTTTAGCTTCACGACATACTTTGTTGAAACAGAGTCTGTTAAAACAGCAATCGTCTTTATATCCACGAATTCAAGTATATTAAACAGTGTGCTAATATTTAATCATTAGACATACGTTTTACGAGCGTATGTTTGGGAAAAATGTGTTGTAAATGAGCCATTACATGAAATCAATTGCATGCCTGGTACATCGGAAGTCACTCTACAATGTAACTCTTAGCATGATGCATTTGTTAAAGAATCCCACAACTGTCCTGTCCATATATTTCTAATGTTACTGCTAGTATTGTGACATTTTCAAAACAATGCCGGAATCAACAATACAATGTAGTACAAAAACCATTCTGCTCTCGGCATAACAATAGCCCTAGGCCCTTGGCTCGCCAGAAGCAACAAACCCCGTCGCCCCAAAGGCCTCCCCCGATGGCATTTCCAGCGAAAGCAAACAGTGGCAGCAATGGGGCAAAAGGTATATTATCAGACACGCCCGCCAACCTGTCAAGCTACCTACGCCGCGAGCACGTGACGAGTCCGGCGAACCAGTCCGGCGGCGGTGGGCGGCTTCCGAGTTCCGAGAAATTTGTTCACTTCACCCCCACCCGTACGACGTAGTGTCGTCGTAGTGTATATGGAAGTAATTATTCAAGGCAGAAGGCAGCACAGAAAGCAGGGAGCGAGCGAGCGAGCCACCAACACGGAGAGTAATTTATGTGTGATTAATTATATTTTGTGATAAACGGTTGCTCCCCTCATTTTCCGTTCCCTTACCGTCACGGACTCTTTCCTGGCGCGAGGGGTGTAAGAAGCTCGAAGGAATCTTTAGAAGGTGTGTGCGTGCGGCTTCCTTACCTTCCATCGTCGTTCCTTCGTAGCCTGCGGACGTGTCTTGGGAGGAATAAAATAAATTGGAAGAAGGGGCCGAGCGACGCTGGGTCGGGCGAGTACACGGGAAAAATGGTAATGGGCTCGATGAAGCGAACGTCCAAAAGTCCATACCCCCGAGGGCCCACGGCAAACCCTGCCGAGCCCGAACGATCATCATAAAGCAAATGGCAAAAGGTCCCCAACAAAACCGGAAATATTTGTCACGCGGTCAATTTTCCTCCCTTTATCGGTCGCAATTTGTCTCGCGCCGTTATGGGGGGGGGGGGGGGGGGTCGATGCCAGGCGGCCGGGAAGTGAAAGTCTATTAGTAATTGTCAAAATGTTTGACCGAAACCCCACCCCGGCCCGGTTTGCCTTCGGGGGACTTTAGGACGTATCGCGTTGCGCCGTTACACGAAGGTGTTTTGTAAAGTTTTAAGTACCTGCCGTGGTCTTTATCGATCAGCGATAGTGGTCGCTCGAGGGTGCAGGTGTGTGTTGGTGTTCCTAGTGGCCCATAGGCAAGACGTTACCGTACGAGTACTGATGTCACGCTGGGTGGAATTCGGACTGGAGGTGTCTGAGGGGTGCTTGGAGGCCATTCGTAGGCCGTCTGTCCGTCAACCTAGCAATCAGTGTTCGGTCGAAATCAAATTACTGACTTTCGGTTGGCCTGTAGGCATCCAAACATCAACCTTCTGTTATGTTTCCGTGGACGTGCCGCAACAGCACTCTGGAGAATGGGAGTAGCTTGAATATTGCACAGAATGAGAGAGAGAGAGAGAGAGCATTACGGACTGTCAGCTGTTATCGTTCCACATCAAGAGCCCGAAACGGGGTGGGAAAATGTGGAGCACTTTATGATAAGCGATCTATAAATACGAATCGGAATGGCACCGGGAACCATTCTGACAGACATGGAGTTGAGTTTCATTTCATTTGGAGAAATGGATTCACGTCTATTTGGACAAGATGTTCGTCAGTTCTGCTTTTAGAAATGGTGGAAATGGTTTATAAAAAAAAAAAAAAACAGAGCCGTCCAGTCCTTCTTTCTCGGACACTTCAAGTGCTGCTCCTAGGGCTCCGGGGCCAACTGTGCCAACAAGGCGCGCCCCGCTTCACTCACTCCAGCTGCAACGTTCACACAATTGATTTCTTTTTTTTTTCCCCACCCCCCCGAGAAGTTCTAGTGACCACAGTGTGTCCACGGTTGGAGTACGGTACGCGAAGAAGCACTTCAAGTGCAAGGCAAACCACACCGGTACGTCCCCGTTGTGGGTCCTTAGAACTATATTTTAAGAAAGAAGAAAAAAAAAAGAAAGAACACTGTAGTGGTCACCAGTCTAGGAGTGCACTTCAACCACGCGCCACTCGAGCGACCATCTTGTGTCGCCCCGACGTTGCGTATGAAACTTTTAGTTTTACCTCACCGCAGCTCCAGGGGGGGCCAGGAATGCCACTATCCCGCCTGGTAAAGTGCCTGGTGAATCTGTTTTAACTCGTCAACGAACGAGCTATGGCTCCGGCTCCGGTTGGTCCGAACGTAGTTGGCTGAGTGCACGGTTGCACTGGATTCTTGGCAACGGAGTGAAGCTTCTTTGCCTCCTGAATGATGCAACGCGCCATGGTGGACACAATCAGATCATAAGCAGAGGCGGTCAGTAGAGCCACCAAACCTCCCATCCCCTGTACCGTGGTGGTTTCTGCTCTGTACTCTGCTCCTGTTGGCTTTTGCAGGATAGATTTCAAGGACAAGAGCCAGTGGTACGCGTGGGCAAACACCACCAGACACCAAGGGCCAAGGACGAATCGAATGCACTAGCAGCAGCAGCAGCAGCAGCAGCAGCAGCAGCAGTTATCAGAGTAGAATGTGAGGATTATAAATCATACGCTTTCCAGCGGATGCACCATGCGCTTCAACTTGTGATACATATTGGATCCGTAACAAAAGGATGCTGGGAAGTGAATGTGATGCAAGTTCCAGTTCGCTAGTTGTTGCTTCAGTCCCCCGGAGTGCTACTAACCGGAGCGTTTGTGGGTTGGTATCGATTTTAGCGGCAGTTTGCAATCATGTTGCTTTTGCTGCATAATCTGCACAGAACTACTTTCAACAGCCCCTCCTAAAAACCACTTTTCAAATGTAGCTTAATGATGTTAAACAGCAAAACAGCAGGTTCGCATTTGAATGTATCTTTCCACTTTACCGAAGCCCAAAAGGCAAAAAGTCGCTTCCACGAATAATTGAAACTCACCGAGTGGGATAAAAACGCTAAAATATGCCTTTCAATAAAAATCGATTATTCGAGCGAACGCCACACTCCACGGTGCACCACGGAAGAGGCCACTCCAGTCCAGGAGTTTGGAGTATTCATTAAAAAATTAATTTCCACGAACCGACGCCATCGCCCTAGCGTCAGGAACGGTGAACCGGGGCACGTGGTTTTCGGTGCAACACTCGTCAACCCAAATAAGCACCACAGAGGGAGAAAAAGGGAGAGAGAAAAGGGAGAGGGAGTGCAACAGCCAATTGAAACCATTAAGCCTTTAAAGGGCAGCCCCGGTGGTGGTTGTGGTGCATCAGTTGCAAACGCTCCCAAGTCAACCTCGCGCGCGCGAATCGGGAAAGGCAGGACACCGAAACGACAACAAAACGGGCAACACACAAACACAAGCCAGACGTATCGAGGTCGTGTGCAACATACACACAAACACCCATACAGGCAGGGTGAGCCATTTAACAATTAGGCTAATTGAAATTTAAATGTTATAAAATGTCGATCGCGTGCTCGCTCACGTTTGCAGAACCGTTTTGCTTCCTTCTTCCCGAGCGCTGCGTCCTCTGCCGTCATAGCGACCTAGTGCCTGGGCGAGTATTAGCGAGCTGGAGCTTTCCTTTTTTCCATCGCGAGGACTGCCAGAACACTCGGCACCGTGTGGAACGCGAACGGAACGGAGTTTCCACCGTGGTGGGTGACATCGCAACACGCAGGTTGGTCTGGCTGACGGCTGACGGTGGTTCATTAGATAGAAAATGTTTTCATTCTCCGCCACCGGCTCCAGCCAGCCGGCAAGGGCTCTCTCTCTCTCTCCATGTACGACGGAACGTGCTGGCGCTGGTTTTGGTATGACAATCGTATACACATGCCCGCCTGCTGGAATACTTAGCTTTTTTTTACTTCCACCGCTGCTGAGGTGCGTCGACTTTCGGGCGTTCCTGCTGCTGCTAGTGGTGGTGGCTTCGCTTTACAGACCATTGCCAGCGGCTGGAGTCAGTGATATGCAAACATGCTGATCCACGGGCATCAGCAGAGAGAGAGAGAGAAATGCCAGACAGACAGCACCAGCACCAGCAGATGAGCCGAAGCAATTTCACTAAACGATATTCTGCTGCTTCATCTGCGGGCGGTTGGGCCAAAGGGCAAAGGAGTGGAAGGGAGGAGCCGGACGAAGCATTTTTCCAATTGTAGGTTGGGAAATTAAATTATAGAATTATGGTGCCATCGTGCCGGTGGCGATAATGGTTTGCCAAAGGGATCTGGTTTTTCAGGTTTCTGTGTTCCACTGGAACCGGTTCGCTCATGGAGTTTAATAACACGAAGTCGACGTCGTGCATTAGATTTCACGTGGGTTTTCATTGGATTTTGCTCTGCTCGCTCGTCGGGGTTTTTTTCAAGAGACAAAGAACGTTTTCCCGACTCGGTGACAAATGATTCGTTTTCCGGCAGTCCGGCCACCCCGCCAGCCATTAGCCATTTCGTTCGTGAAATTATGAAATAGATTTTCCATGAAAATGTTGTTTACTGGCTAGATGGCCATCTGGTAGCATTGAGTGGCATATCGACGGCCACCCACTCGCCGCCCTTGGCCTTCCCTTGTGGGGTGAAGGTGAAGAAATTCGTAACCTTCACCACCGACCGTGGGTGCCCGGCCGGTTGCTAACGTTGTGTGGGACAATATTTATAGATGATCTTTCCGCCTCTCAGTGCTTCAAAGATTTCTATTCACTCGGGATTGGCCGTGGTGTGTTGTGATGTGCATTGACGTACAGCAGCACCACGGAAAAGGACCCAGGGTTGTAATGAGTTGTTTGCTGTCAGCAGAACTCTTCAGGTTCGCCGAGATTGTGGAGGTGTTGCGAATGAAAGAGGATCTGTCAAGTGCAGGCAGGCATGAAGCCATTCACGACATCACGTCACGGTAACACGCCGCTGCACCGCCAGCTAGGAAGCTAAAGGAGATTGCATCTTTGTTCTTTTAGGTCATCATTAGGTCATCATCTACAGGACCTTACTCGCTGCCAAATGTGGGTCATCGCCGGTTGTTTGTTTTGTATAAATTAAGGATTTTCTCCACGGAAAAGAGATCTAAGGATCCTCCTTCCGAGACGTGCAATGCAGCCATATTGTGGCTATTTTGGGACCCATCTTCAGTTTGAAGTTGCACTTTGTTTGCCTTTGAAAGTTAACTTCAATACACATTAGCAACACGTGTTGAAAGGAAGTGTTTCGAAGAACGAGGTTTTTCCTGCGGTTTCATATCAATGCATTTCGCAGTCGCTGCAACAACAGCTGTCGATGCTGCTTTCGCTACTTTGTGGAGTCCAAACTCCGAGCCCGAAGTGTGATCGAAGTTGGGCGTTGGATGCAAAAATTTCATCTAATGCATCCCCCGGGTGCTCCCCGCACTGATAGAGCTCTGCGTTCCAGAGAACGCTTCGGGAAAGAATCCACAAGAAGATTGTTCGTTAGAGCGTTTCCTGGGATCTTACCAAACAATGGCAATCAGTGGCAGCTGGCAGCTGGCCTTCTGTCGGTGGTTTTGCAGCAACTCTCTAAGCATCGCCCCCGATACTGGGAACGAGCTGATGCAAACGTGATACAGGGAAAAAGGCACCGGTTAATGGTTTGTGCTAGTTCCTGCTGTGGATTTTGTAAACTTTCCGTGTGTACGTTGTTTTCTAACAATTTCGAAGATCTTTTTACTTTACTTGTAAACGAAAAATAGAATCTTCTCTGTGCTTTATGATTCCAATATGTTTTCCCTTAAATAACAGTTTTCTAACAGTTTTCCCTTAAAGTAAAATTATATATTTCATCGTAGCTACTTTTTAAACAACTCAATGGTGATGGCGTGAAGCAACATACGCCACATACAGACCCAGCCCTGCAGGTCTCCACTCCATACACAGCATCGTTACCGGTTTCGTGGCTTTTATGGAGGGGGGCTTGGGCCGGAGAACATTCCGAGCGCATGCTGAAATCATAATTTTATCGGTGGTTAATCGATAAAGCGCGAGCGAGCGCACCCAGCACGTGATTTAACGCCGAATTGGTGTTCCATTCGCGGTTTTGCAGCCACACTCAGCGACGACGCCATCAACCGTCCTGCCATCCTGCGTCCTGCATAATCGGTTTTTCTGGTTGGAGGGGAAGAGTGCGCGGTTTGGCGCCAACCTTCCATCCCTTTCCATTCTCCTCTCCCCGCTCTCAGTCTGTCTGTTTATAAGTGATAGTATGGTAAAGGGCGAGGCGAAATGTGAGTCTTTTCGGCGAAATCGATACAATTATTGGGCACAAATGGGCTGACAACGAACGCACCATGAAGTGCATTCGCGTGCAATCAGCTTGTCACAATGTGCCTATCGGCAGTCGAATGAGACCGGAGGATGGTTTCATTTCGTGGAAACGATCCTGTCTGAGGGTGAGGTTTGTACCCGTTTTAACTTATCGCTTTGGGGGCGACTCATCCATTTAATTAAAAATGATTAATATTCACCGTAATTCGTGTGCCCATGGTTCGAATAGAGAGAAAGAAAGAGAGAGCGGAACAATTACAGCATACCAGACAACAATAATAACCATCTACAGTCTGTTAAGTAAATTGAAAATTGTTCACAGAACTGTTAGTTGAGAAATGGATTTTGTATCGATGAATGATGTTGTGTCCTCATTGATTTCACGAATAACTCGAAGAGTTCAAAGGATTGTCTGCACCTAAGGCTTTAAAGGACCACTCTAGCTATCGTTTAGCATACAGACCAGCTCTTTAATAGCCTCTCACATGCCGTTAGCTCCAATTTCAAGACACTCGCCGCCGTAGACATCTATCTGACTGAAGCCCATCTTCCGAAAAGCTTCGTTTGCGCCGCTCGCTGGCACACACAAACTTAAAGCTGGCAAGGGCTCGTTTGTGAGACTTCAGTTTCAGGTCCGGTCCGAGGTCCAACCGGGCCAGTCATCGCCCAGACCCATACACCCGTACATCACTCATCCTTCTGGAAGGATTCTAGGACGCGCCGTGCGCTTCCTTGACGTTTTTTCCACCTTTTTTCCTTTCTATTCCTTCCGGTACCGACGAGGAAAAGGATGATGATCCGAAGGAGAGTCTTTCGCATTTCGAGCGCCGGGCAACCGCCGGATTGGTGTACCGGCCCCCATACACTCCCACATCCCAGTTCTATTGTTCTCACCCTGGTGATTCCTCCCGTGTCGGCTACTAGGAGTTTGATGATTTTACACTTTTCCTATCACCGGGCCCGACAGTCCAGTGGTGGACCTGCAGTAATCCAGTGCCGGTTCGTCTTTCCTTTCTCCTTTCAACGGTCCACACCGTGCCCCTTGGCACGTGTATGTTTTGGGATTGATCGAAAGGGGGAACGAAAAAAATACGCGAAGAAAATGAAAGAAAAACTTTTCCACCAAACGTATCGGCACTCGAAGGGGGTGCCGGCTTTTTGCCAAAGGATACCGGTGACCAGGGACTCTCTCTCTCTCGCTCTCACAGACACACACAATGCCACTGAAACCATGCTAGCACGTGCACCCGGTAACGTCGGTTTCGCACATAAATTCCGGCACATGACAGCGCAGGTAGCACCAATACGCGACGACAGCAAACCATGGTCATCGAATCGCTATTCAAACGCCACCTCTAGCCCGATTGTTGTTGCTTTTCACCATCCACAGCAAATTCATAAACGATTCGAATGCTTTACCTTTCCCCGCTAGGACCTTGTCCTTATGTTTCACAGTTTTTTTATTCGATTCGTGATCACTTTCCACAGACACCAACCACTGTGCGTCGTGACCAACGCGAAATTATCGTAACCGGCAGCACGAAGGACGTTCGGGTGTGCTCACGCGCGCAAACGACCATTCCCTCGGAAGGATGGTCCGAAACTACTGACAGGACTACGGCAGGATTGCGGGCAACACGAGGCTCCGGTTGGCGTGAATCCGGTCGCTCGTGCCTCCGACGAACCGAAACGAACGTGGTCCGTGCCTCTCAATCCGGATCGTCCTTTCCGGCCGCCGCCGCCGCTCCGCACTGTGTTTTCAAACAAACCAAAGCCGGCGATGGCCGCACGGCTGGAGCTCAACTGTCACTCTCGACTAGAGGCGGCGTGAGTTGTTCTCGAGCTGAGAGCTAGCTGGTGCTCGCGACCGGTGCGATTGCTTTGTTTTGTCATTCGATCCCATTATCCCCTCGATATATCGTTGATTGAACGGATTCCGGGAGTTGAGGATTGTCAGTCAAGTCAAGCCTCGACTAGAATCGGATTTTTGAAGCTTCGAAATGACCAGAACAAAGATCAATCGGTGGTTTCTAGTAGCTCCGAGTAGTGGTTCCCCTGACAGTGCGCCAGCACTAAGAGAACGTTGAATTGGATTAATGTATTTGATCGCTCTGCTCGTCCTCCGGAATGCGCTACCGATACGGAACGACGCCGATAAATCTCACGGCGAACATAAAACTCGAACAGCCGAAATGGTAGCCCACGAGTACGCACCCCACGCTGATTTATGCATTGGATGACAGATAATGAAATGGAAACAAAGTCGTCAAACGAAGACGAATAGCCTGGAGACAGGAGGGGAGGCAGCAGGATCATCGCGATGTCACAAGCACTCGCAGCGTCGGACCACTCACGGACCGCACTCAGCAAAAAGGATACTAGCTGGATGTGCAGCAGCAGGATCGCATCGCGTACATCTTTTCGCTCGGTACCCAGTGCGCAGATGCTAGGTTTTTGCGAAGAGTAAAGGCTAGCGAGTGAGCGAGCGAACCCCTTTCCGGTGTTCCGGTGTCGTGATGTTCAAAACAAAAGCCCGAGGCGACCTTCACCGGCAGGAATTTTTCTGCTTCTTCTGCCGGTACTTCTTTGTCCTCTTGAGTCCCACTGCTGGAGACGGTTGTGAGAGGAGATTCCCGAAATTGCTGATGAACGCAACACAGCTCGTAACCAAGGATACGGGGATTGTGTTCCCTTTGAGCGGTCCAGGGTGGTCACCTCGGTCGTCATTGTTTTCATGTTGGAATTTTCGGAGAGAGCATTACAGAGAGAAGTGAAGGGAAACGAGTTCAAGAACAAGAATGGTTGGTGTTTACAATGAACAGGGCAGCTAGGAAGGACAATTGTGCTATTGAATGGATGAACATGCCTGAATGAATGTTGCGATGGTGATCCCGTTGTGATGATCTGGTGAATGATGGAATTCACGTGTGTGAGGGACAATCACGAGATCTTAATTGCTGTTTATTATGAAAGTAAACCCTTTGTAAATTCATTCCCAACTGCATGGTTTTTGAAAGGAATTCTTGGATAATAGTAACGACATTTGACACCAGCAAAAGGCATCAACCGTTGCTCTCTAATTATTATCGCTTTCAGAACGGATTTTGATCGGATCCAGTGAAAATATTACTTACTTAATTCGTAAACAAATCATCATTAGAGAATGAGAGTTAGTACTCATTTTTATATCTTAATATTTATATCAAATGATAACAGAATAACTTGGCCACTACGGTTTAAGTATCCACTCGCTCACTCACTCTCATCATCGTTGGTCAAACAGATAAGAAGTTTGAATTATATTAAAGCACCAGTACCCTCTAATCCCAAATAGGTTCGCCTTCCAAACTGTTACTCGCACAGTCTCGTCAAACGATTACTTAAAATAGCGTCCACCTCGAATCAAAAGCTTTCCCCATACGGTGTCTGGCAGCACTATTCAACGCAGTTTACGACGAAGACAATCTTCGAGAATTCCGAATCCTTAACAGTGAAAAACTTTTCTCCTCCAGACGACACATCAATTGCATTCGGTGGGACATTCGCATTCATATGTGTTTGCTCTGGCTCCGTGCGCCCGTAGCTACGTCGAGACTGGACTGCTGGACTATCCAGTACCATCCCCTGGTGTTGTCGGCCGATCCCTGACATGTTGCACTAACGACGAAGCGAGCGAGCGAGCGAGCGACACACATTTGTTCCCGGGTTTTATATGAGGCAAGCTCGTTTGGAAACCCCTGGCAAAGGAACCATCTTTAACCGTCCACGTCCACGTCCACGCTTTCAGTTGACCATCATCGCTTCGCCAGAACTTCGTCTCTGGCCGACTGTGGGAAGGGAAAGGGAAGAAGCTGAACGCTTTGAAACAGGAGCACAGACCACGAGAGTGTTGAGGAAAGGGAGAGGGAAGTCAGGGTGCTCCCTTCACTAGGAAACGATAGCCCCGAATTGTTGTCTTTTGATAGCATCGTTGTAAGTTGGGCGGGGGGTGGGGGGTCCTCTTTCACGTTTTTACGAGCCACCGGTCACCGGTCAGCCCCATGCCAGCCGGCGAGCCGAAGGGTCAGCATCGTTAGGGATCGATAAAGTTGGTTTAGGGTGTACCCGTCCCGTTCCGGGGCTTTTCCCTTCCATTTTCGCCCTGGCGAGAGTGTGTGAGCGTGTTTTTTTTTTGTTGAAAGAGAAGATGAAATAGGAGAAGTTCTTCTTTTTGCTCGACTTTTCCAAGTCCGACTTTTTACGAGACACCTCCCCGCCAACCAGCCAGCCAACCGGCCATCCTTGACATGTAAGTTCAAGCTCCAAAGAGCGAGAAGCAGGAGGTCCTTGAGAGGCTAGCGAGCCAGTGATATGACCCGGCAACTACCAAAGACCCCGATCACCGAGAGAGTTCCATTTCAGGCAGGATCAGGCGGATAAGCAGCCCCTGCTACACTCCTGGAGACCGAGTTATTTATCGCAGTTGTTGTTGTTGTTGTTGTTGTGGACCACAGTGGTGCTAGATACATGGATATCTGTCTTCGAGAACACGTTCGCTATCGCACGTAGACAGCAACTGGACGACCTGGGGGCACGAGGAATCACACGAGACGATTAAAAAGTTCGTCTATTGATTTCCTTCGGTTCGTGGAACATTTTTCCACCGCTTTTTTTTTCGAAGAAACTGAGCTCATGTTGCTCTCGATTCCTAGGACCTTCAGAACCGGTTCCATGGAGCGCAAAATTAAAATTGTAAATACTCGTCTGGCTCATCAACGTGGATCAACATTTTCCACCCCCCGCCCCGGTGGGGTGGAGAGCTCCACCAAGACAGCTCCACAACCACGAGCAAACGATCAGCAGCAACTCATTTCCCGGCGCTGGATAATGGATAATGGCTGCCTCTTCTTCTGGCTGCAAATCGCGTTAAGGTACAGCGAGCGCATCCAACTTCAAAGGCAGCATCATTCCAAGTGCTGCATCTCGTTTTGGGTTCGCGTCGTGCGCTTATCCATGCGAACGGGCAGGATAAGCCACAGACACCAGCAGTGGTGCGCGAGAAGCGCTTAGAAATTGAAGAAAACATTCGACCGGTACCGATGAGCACGGAACGGAAGCAATACCCAAAACCGAGAAATGCATTTCACATGAGAGGCACCGTGGTTAGCGGTGGTGATGGTGGTGACAGGAAAACTTATTTTCCGTGCCGTGGAAAGTTTCGTGGAAAGCGCAGGTGCAACTAGAGCCGTTCGCCTTTTTAAGGGCGCGATGCAACACCACTTGCTTTCGCGAAAGTTTTTTTCAAACCGACAAAAAAGAAGAAAAAAAAACCGGCAAAGAAAGGTGCAAAACATGCGAAAACTTAAGATTCTCTTAGTCTCTCTCTCTCTCTCTCTCTCTCTCTCTCTCTCTCTCTCTCTCTCTCTCTCTCTCCTTCTCTCTCTCTCTCTCTCTCTCTATGTGAGGCGAATGTACATGCAAAGAAGTGTGAAAATTGCTCGGTGAGGAGTTGGAGATATTTGAAATGAATTCATCAGGAGCTGGAAATAGATGTTTCTGCTCACGTCTCGCGACTGACGGCCCTGAAACGAAGTGCTACCGGGACAGGCTGGCGGATCCGGAGAATGCAGAAGACAACCAAGGCGGAGACGAAAGCCTTCCGGTTGCCTTCTACTCCATCGAAACACTATAGCGCCGCAAAGTGGTTGGTGCAGGTTTCGGGTTCATGTTATCGTGCAACTCCTTCCTCGTGGCCTGTTCTCATTAGCTCCAAACTATTTTATTTTTGGCCAAAGCTCGATTGCACAAGTGAAGCGAATCAGTGATGCAATCGAACCGAGGAGCTTGGCTGTCTCGTTTAGAAAGTTTGATCCCCGGTATCCGGCAATCCAACTCTTCTCTCCCGGCGTGTTAATATTTGAAAACACAAAGAGCCGACGGTTCGGATCGGTTTCTAGTGTTTTTTCACCAGCGGCAGCTGTCTTTCACGGTTGTCCATTAACATGCTACCGCTCGGGACACATGCTGCGATTTTAATGTACCTCCAGCTCCAGCTAACACGTCCAATCGGTGTCGAACAGTTTGCCAGACACTCGCACAAGCACAAGAAGCATAGCGCAATGTTATCGAGGACGTGACAAGGGGACAAGAATAGTTTCTTCAGTCTGTACTGTGTTGTTGTTGTTGTTTTGTGTCATCTTGCCTTTCTTGCCGAGAGGCAGGGAAAGCCTGCAAGTAAACGACACCATTACACCCTGGGCTGCAATGCTGCTGCTGCTACTGCTGCTAAGTTTATGCAATATGTGCACGAGTCGTTCATAAAACATTACCTTCTCGAATGCTTCTCGATCTATATATTGACAGCTTGTCCGGAGTTACTGGCCGTCCGACTGACTTGCTGCAATTCGATTAGAGAACCTCGCCGCACAACGGTATTGGAGGACAGGACTTTATCTTCAACATGCTTGGTGCTTTGTTTTTCCGGCGAAAAAACAAGGAGCCGGAAATACTCAAGTTGCGGATGCCAGGGAATACCACCACACCGAGAACAGGAAGAGTTTCTCTTGTTATAAGGCGTTACGAAGTGATCGTAACAGGCTTAAATGGGGCTTTTCGGTCGGTAATGGAGAAGATTTCGGGGAAGAGAGCATTCGTCGGAATCGGATTCTCTTCGGTCACACCGGGGGTTCACTTAATCGAACGATTACTCTTGTTCGAAGGAATCAGACACAGCGGCAGCAGCACCTTTATGGTGGTAAAGAGTAGAGTACGCCAAGAGTGACCATCTTAAGTCGCTCGTCTTACACATGGAATCGCCCTTGGGAGAAAGTCCTGAAGGGACAGACCGGTTAGCAACCGGAACAACTTGGCAAAGACTTCCGCAACGCGTCCGAACGAACGGGGGGCTACAAAGGAATCCCTTTCGCCGCGCAAAGCGGGAGCGGGTGGCAGGATAAAAGGAAGCTCATTTCTCACTTGGCTTGGCTTGGCTTCGTCAAATCACTTTTCGTAACCGTTTACACCACGTCTCCGGGCGGGGCCCAAAAATTCTCGGTGGTTTCTGTGCCAGTGGAGGGTCACCGTACCACCATACGGGAGTCGCCGGATGAAAGAAAATGTAACGAAATCACGGCACCGGGCTAAGTAGGCCATTCATGCTCCTCGAAGCAGAGCGTCGTAGCAGGCGGAGAAGAAGGAGGAGGAGAACGTGGCACGAAATTGATTCCCCCGGAATCGCCTCCAGGCCCAGGCCGAGGCCGTGTGGCCAGTGTGGCTTTCGGTCAACCGGATGACAATGGTGACACACCTACACAAAAACCCAGGACACACACGAGGTCCCCGTTGGCCTCGGTGGACACAATTGCCTCTCTTGGCGATCGGTGGGTTGCTGCCGGTGCGCAAGTGGAAAAGTGGATTCTCATCATGCTTTATCCCTTCAATCAGTGAGACACTTTGTGTTCTTTTGAGGGAGGGAGGGAGGGAGGGAGCTAACCGCAGGTTAGGCAGGCCGTTGTACAAGTGAATCCTGGAGGGGAAGCAGGAACAATGGTCGCTGAACAAAACAGAAAATTCACATTTGCTCGCGCTACTTCTTCAAAACTCCCGCACTTTGAAGTAAAGGACCACTTTAAGAAATCCGTCACAAGCGCCTGTCCGAAGGTGCGGACGTCACAAGCAATAGCGTGAGGGCAGTTCAGCTCATGCGTAGTAATTTGGAGCAGCAAACGATGGACACATGGCGGTTGGTGTGCTCCTCCAAAAGCCACCATACAGACTTTGGACTATCGATGCTGGACAGTTAATTGATGCGAAGGCTTTGCGTCATCATCATCGTCGTCGTCGATGGCTAATCGGATTCGGGAAAGGGCGGAGAAACGGGAGTTCATTTTGGGGGGTGGACGTCGACTAGACGTCGTCATCCATCGTGTGTGGACAGACTGTCAAGCAAATGGCTAATAATTAGTCCGCTCTGCTGGAACTAATAGCATAATTCAATTCTAAATCCTGCGGACGATTGAGCAGCGACGGGAAAGTGGCCGTGATGGAATTGCCCGTGAGAGGGGCATGTGTGACAATGATTGTAGCGGCGTTGGATAACGTGGAACTTCGAATTGGGAATAGAAGAGGACGAGGCCTGACGTTAGAACAATCGAGCATCGTAAATTCTCTACCAGGATCCGATCCGGAATCCTTCCTCTGTCGAGTTAAAGACGAATGTACAATCACGTGTCAAAGCGAAGCGACACTCTCTGGAGAAGTTTCCGTTCCGTTTGTGGCAGGTATTTATTCAAAGCCTCACGTTGAAGCTCCTTCGTGTGACGTACTGATCCATTGGAAGAAGCGGAGGTGCTTAAGGTGATTTATTGTTGAAAAAACTATTTCTGGAGTCAGTTCTATTTTAGAAGAATGTGCTGGATAAAACTGTGTACTCAAGCGAGTGACATTATGACGCTCTGAAGCTTCTTAATTGCGCTGGAGTAAGACAGCGCTGCTACCCATTACTACACTTCTCTGGAAGTCAATTCAATAGACGCGTTAGAATCCCGTTTTTCGACAGGAGATTTCAGTAATTATCGCGCGCCTCGCATAGAAAAGCATAAAGTTTAATAGTTTTAATTGAGCTCACTTATGCTCGAGTGGCGCTAACGCCATGCGATCGTCACCATCAGTCCGATGCTTAGTGAAGCGTCCCGATCCCGAGAATCCCCCGCCTGGAGGATACTGCGCGCGATTCCTAATGAAGCGATACACAAGGACGGAGAGAGACAAAGAGTGAGAGAGGTGAAAGAGACCACGGGAGTGCACTAATGATGTCATTCGAATGCAGATTGGTGACCGTTTGCTGGTTGGTTGGTTGGATTCATCGTGGTGGTGGTTCTGTGTTCTGTGTTGGTGATAAGTGTTGGAATTATCACACCAGCAGCACTCATCAGGCGGTATTTCTTTCACTTCGAGACACTTTTGGTCCCCCGGAAGGTGAGGAGTGTTGTGTTGGGATGCAGGAGAAGTTGTGCAATTGCACAACCCGTGCCTTGGACTTGCGTTACGAGTCCGTGTGTTGGTAATTGCGCTTCATTTAGCTATAAATGGCTCATTGATCCAGCAATCCAATTATTGGCAACCGAAAGCATCGGTGTCGTCTGGTGCCGGATAGCGCCCGGGAATTGGTCTTTAAGCGGGATTGAGCTGTGGTATTTATTTCTTCGCCATCGAGTTGGAAGTTTCCCGGCGCTGTATATTGCACATTCCATGGAGTAGACTTCCAATCTTATCTTTTCTGGCGGGCGTGGTCGGTTTTCCGAGTTTATTGAACGATAGTTACCCAATTCAAATCATAAACTTTCGTCCTTTCATAACAAAATGTACCACGAATCGTGTGCAGCTTTCATCCAATAGTCCAATTGTCAAAAAGCGGATGTTAAGTGGACAGTTGCGCCCTGCATCGGTTGACAGTGAGCTCTGATCTGATTAACTCTTTTGTGGTATGCATCTTCGCCAACAAACACAAAGCACTAATCATATCCGGAGAAAGGCCATCGGAGATCCCATCGTGACCGATGACAGTTCCGATTCCAAAAGAACTTACAATTTCCTGCCCCACGGGGAGGATTCGCATCCGCTTTGCCTTGCAGGAAAATGCGTAACCGAGCAATGCAACAATACCGGTCAGGGCTTTGCGCAAAAGATTCCGATGCAAAGCTGCTGTCCTCGTCTTCGTCCTCGAATGCCAGATGCATTGTTGTACGCCACATCCAGTGGCCATCCCGGAACTCGTCATCATCCGGTGTTCGATCAACCTCCGGACCGCACAAATGCACCGGAAAACATTCCCAATGAGATCGTTGCATATGCACAATGCGATGAGGAGACAGGAAATCAAGCAGAATGGAAACTACATGGCCTTGGCAGCAGTTGTTGATGGCCTTGCGTGCGTCCGGACCAGAGCCCAGGAGGAAAAAGAATCTCCTCATCTCCGTATGCTGCAAACCTCCACACACTACATCCTCCAACCATCCGAGGGATCCCGTATCGTCCGCTCAACCGGATGTTTGTTCCGGATATGAATAAGAAGCTTACGGCCATTTCTCCTGACGACAGGGAACCCACTTGCCCGAGGGCTGCTTTGTGGCGATTTCGGAATGCACAATGCTTTGTGCAATTGTGATGGAATTGTTAGCGATTGGTTTCGTGTGCTCGCTTATGCCTTTTTGCATACTATTTCAATGTCAATGCGCTTGGATCATAATGGGAACCGCACGAAGGCATCATTTGCCTGATCCGGAGCAATTCATTCAGCTTTTTTTTCCCTCCGAGAATATGAAATATCGAAAAAGGATCAACGACCGGCTAGCTAGCGGGCAGAAGATATCGAAGAAAAAAGCAACAAAGAAATGAGCTCCTCGAAGGTGCCTTGGCGAAGATCTCGGCCAGCACGATGGCAGACCAACCGAAAGACGGACGGACGGACGGACTCGGCCGGTCGGTCGGTCCCCCGGGTCCCCCATAAATATTCCTGTCAAAAACGTGCAACTGACACCTATTATGTCCAGATAATTTATCAGATTTATGATTTACTTATACTTTGGCTGTGTATGTGTGCCTGTATGTGTGTTCTTTCTTTCTCTCTCACTCTCTCTCCTAACTCTGGGTTTCTTTATCAGTCCGTGGGCATTCGTCTTCTGGGTGGCCACTTTTTCACCCTCCTTTCCTACGGCTCTCTGTCTCGCACTATCTCAATCGTTCCACGTCTTTCGGTTCATTCTTTTCACTAAAACATTAACATCATCAGGACCACTATCAGTCAGCAGCAGCCGCAGCAGCAGCAGTAGCAGTCCTGGCAACTGCTTGAGCTCTAGCCTGATGCAAAAATCCTCGTCCTCCCCCTCCTCCTCGAAGAAGAAGAGGCATCTCGAAGCTTGACCATCGGCTAGATCGTGCTGCTGCTGCTGCTGAAGATGCTGATTTATGTGCAGGTTTTGTTAGCGGAACACAAAGAACCCACTCATGGCACCATAAGATGTTGCCGCCTCCCGGTGGCCGCTTATGCGATGCTAGTGTAGCCGGTACGCCCATCGCCGTGCTATAAATTTCGATATCTTTGGATAAATAAATTAAAATCTCCAAACCAACCACACGCGTTGCGTTGCGAAATCCCCTTTCGGTGAATATGTTTCTGACCAATTGCCTCATCCTTGAGCTGAAGGAGATTTTTCAAGAGCTGGTGGAAATTTGTTCTGAAAATGTTATTTTTTCCGCAAAAAAAAGCCTTCCACTAGCTCTACTCCTTCTCTGGTAGCAGCATTATCGCTGACAGATGCACACGTTTTGAAATGCACGGCGACGCTGGCTGGCTGGTCCGGCTTTCTCCCTGGTTTCAATTAATTACTGAAATTAATTTGCCTCTATTTGTCACGGTCAGTTGTCTGCTGAAGCGCTGCTAGTGCGGCTACTGCAGGAACAAAATGGCGCATTAAAAATGTAAAAATCACGTTTCATAATTTTCACTTCTCACTCACTTCCACCACGTTCTCGGTGGCTTCCGTTCGGCAAATGCATAAATATGAAATGATGGCCCTCGCCTCTCGGCGGCCAGCCAGAGGGTTCTCTTTTTACTTCATTTGTCGCATCCATGTTCTGTCTCGTCCGCGGACGTGCTAGTCATCATTTCAATACATTTTCGGGACATACTTTGCGACAGGTTGAAGCCGTCGTTTTGTTTTTTTTGCCTGTTTTTTTAATCAGCTCCAATAATGAGCGGTTCCTGAGTTGATGTTTGACTTGATGTGTCACAGAGGCCGAGCAAGAGGACACGCGTGTGAAGTGTGATTGAACCTCAAGCACAATTATGGTTGTCCAGTGTGGACGAGAGTGAGCAACTCGAAAGTATGGTCAACTCATCAACAACAATCCATTTGCTGAGTGGAAAGCGGTCAGATATGATAATTGGCTCTGGGAAAATGGTGCTGTTTCCTGTGATTGAAATTAAGAAGTTAATTCGTAGAAACAACGGAATGACACGATTCTCATACGGGGAATCGGGTTGTTAATCAGGGCAATACGATTCGGTTTTTTGCAATGGTTTGTTTTTTTTTATTCAATTGGATCGATTGCATTAAACTCTGTTGTGATGTGAAGCTCAATGCTTGATGAGGATCATTCACTACATCGTCATTATCTAGAATTAATAGATCAGCAAATAAATATTCCAAGGCATTAGACAAGGTGTTCTGTTCTAGAGCTTTTTTAAATGTTAGATTAGAGATTTGATTTCAAATTCATCAGTTTTTGTCTCATAAAATTACAAACACTTTTCAAATTATTGAAAGTGAAGACAAAACACTGACCTAATGTAATTCATATCCAGAGTGTAAAAAAGGAAGCACCAGATCAATAATCAACCATCAAATCACGGTTTATCCAAGAAACAGTGAACTGTAAAATGCAACCAGTTAGCAGCAGGAGTGTTCTCCAAGCTAGAGAGGCCTCCACATCAGACCAGAGCACCAGACCGGCACTAGTAAAAACGAGTTTCCATTTGTTTGCCGGTAGTGGCACTGCAATGAAAGCACTGATACTGAGTGCGCCTTCGAGTGTGCGCCTCGATTGGTTATTACCTAGAGGCCAGTTTTCACTTTGAACACACTTAGCCCCTGATCCCTGCCCTGCCAGTCGAAGCTTTCAAAAGGGTTCAACAACGGATGGTCAGCACCCGGTCACTAATGCAGCATCACCATCCCCCCAGAGCGGAAACGCTATCAGCATGTAGCGTCTGCCACAAGAAAACCGCTCGACGAAACCGAACCGGGAGCAAACACTATCGAACATTGCTTTTTTGGAGCAGTGAATGGATTCTTTCTGGTGTTTGCTAGAACCGATAGTGGATCAGATCCGGTTGATGAGCTTCGGCGCTTTGGCGGAGTGATTTGGATTTCCACTCTGGTAAGATACCGCCCCGATGTTTGATGTGGATATGGATTCTTAAAATGCCCCGATTCACCTTGATGTGGCCTCGTTTGTTATTCACAGATTTCCCAGTTGTATTGATCTTGCGCTTCAATCATGTTCTCGACTTGGAATGATTTGGATTGATTGTTGGAATAGTCCGAAAAAAGCTGTTCAAGGCCCCAGAAGTTTGTAAACAAAAATCAATAAACTAACATCTCTCCACGTAAATTGGAAAATACCACAAATTTCCCAACTGAGCTCCATAGAAGCTCCTCCTGTTTCAAGAAACAGGTAACCTAACTCCAACGCTACAACCCTCCACTTGGTGCAATTGTGAAACGAAATTAATTCAATCGCGCCAAATACACAACTCCATTGCCAACCCTTGCTTGTCAACCCAGGCTTAAGACCCGAGACATTCCGGCCAGCTGTGTGATGCTGCCCTCTTTCCTGGCCACCGCCAAGTGTCTAGGCGCAGGGCCTAGAACGGGGAAGGTGAAAGTAGTTATTCGATCCCGGGGCGAGCAAACTCCCGGTGGATGAATCCGGTCGCACAACAGCATTTCGCAGATGTGTCCCCTGGTTGGTGTAAAACATTCAAATTTATAGTTTTACGACCACTCCGCACCACACTCCGCCCGGATCCGTGCCATGTCATCGCCTAACTCGTGTATCGTTTTACAACCCTCGCTGGCTCGGTGTCGGAATCGCGGCGGAATCGTGGTAAAGGAGCAGAAATGTAATAATAAAAAAAAGAAGAGAGGAGGAAGAAAGGGCTGACAACATGGTACCCTGACGAGGATTACACCGACAAGGGCTCGGTCTTCAAGTGTAAGCGAAGAGTGTCCGAAATTCTGATTGACAGTTTTCAACAAGTCCTCGCTGGCTGTGGCAGAGAAAGGGAGAGCGAGAGAACGTGTCCTAGCGGTGACTGGTGCTGGTGGTGGTACTGCATCAAAAACCAATTAGTCTATGGCCATCCCTTCCTGGTCACCGCTTTCCGTTGGTATTTACGGCCCTTGCCTTCCCCGTAAGCGCTTTCATTTGTCTCTGCGGTTCCGGAACAAATCGGCTCGCTCGCTGGATTGGTCATATTCGGTTTCATGCTCGATGTAAAAATCGAGTACAAATAACACCCTCTTGTGTCTGTTTCTGTGCGTGCAAAGGGCCTAAGGGATGCCTTCGGGGGGTTGCGCACCCCTTCTTGCACTCTTTTTGATTGAAGGAATTGTCATCCAGAACGATGTGCCGGAGGCGTAAAAGAAAAGCGGAACATCTGATATGCCAATCTACGTTCACGCGGATCCGATGGTGTGCTTGGCGAGCCCGTCGTCCTGACAGAAGCTGCCAGCGAGCCTTAATTCGACTGTTTTATCGCTGAGCGTCACTCCCCTTCCTCGCATGAAAAGTCATTAAATATGTCAATTTTCAGCCTTCCACCAACCAGAGGGGAGAGAGAGACACTGTGTGCGAGTATGTGTGAAGGGTGGAGGAGGGATTGTGACGAAATCTAGCTCCAAAAGGACCACCGTCGTTGACGAGGACGAGGACAAAGATTTAATTGCATTTTTGATTGGCGAATGTGACAGTTGATTAATGAAAAATGAGCGGGGGCTCCGAGGGTGTTGCGTTTGGGATTTTTCGCTTCGAGAGCTGGGGAGGCCGGAGTGTTAGAAAGTGGCGGTACTTTGCCTATTTTCCGGTTCTTTTCTCTTTAGATTTTTCTTCTTTCTTTTTTTGGTTTTCGAGCCCCGAGGTAGCGGATTTTTTTTTCCCTATTTTATCCGCTCTCCATTTTCCTCGCGTTTGCTCGGTAAGCGCTGTCAAGTGTCACTTAGTTGATTGGTATTTAATTTTATTACATCGGACGAGCGGCATTGGGCTTCGGGATTGAACGAAAGCAGAGCGAGAGAGAGTGCCGCGGAAAACTCGGCAGCTCAAACATAAATCTCATTACTTCACAAACGATCTCCGGGTTGCCGGTAATCCGCGCTCTAAATCCTGCTTACAACGGTTGGCAGGATTGTGATTGCGATCTCGTGCTGAAGTGTAGCAAACACTGCCGCACAATGCCACCATGTAAGAGGAGGGTATTATCGGTAATCGTATGCTACGGAGAAAATGTTTAGTTGCGAGGGAAGCGACACGACGTTGCGTCACCATTTCTCAATTGAATTAGATACCACCATGCCGGATGTGTGGTCCCGTTTTGTTTAAATTAAACGCCCCAAAAGGAATTGATGTGAAGTGCCAAGATAAGACTAGTTCGCTATTAGTATGCGTTCAATTTATTGCGATATGAGAAAGATGGCCGGTCGGCCAGCCGGATCCTGCGTCTCTCTAATCCACTGGCTTCTCTAGCAACGTGAAACTCGTGTATTCGTTTTTTTTTTGCGCTAGACAGACCGACACACTAGCTGCCGAGGGTCTATTCGCAGTGAAAGCGAACCCGCCTCGGGGCGCAATCAGGAGCTTCCGAAACCGTTTAATTTCCGAAACCATTATCCCGTCTGGAGCCCTCGGGGCTAGGAACCTCACGATTCACCCGGTACTGAACTGAACTAGCTTTTTGGGAAACGGTCTGCCTGCTGGAAATGCCACAGTTGAGTGTATTTGTGTGCGAAGAACACACGCTGAACGACTCGCTTTAATGTGTGACGAGATATCGCTTGAAGCTTCACCGAAATCTCAAATCTATTGGATGCTATCTACTGGATAGTGTATTTGAACAGCTTTCAGATAAGAAGATGTGCTTATCTCTTTATCATAAAGAACTTTGGCTTTAAAATTTAGCAAACAGGAGCACGATCTGTTGGTACGCTGTTGTTAGTTCAGTTGATGACCTGTTTACTTCCCGTCGCGTAATGATTGAAGCATTAGCAATGTGATCATCAATGCCAAGTGCAGAGCGAACGCTTGATTGAAATCGAAACACTTGTACCAACACTAGACCTGACCTAGATGGATTTTTAATTCGTGTAACGAGCGAAGAAACGAAATTGAACAGGGCTAATGATTGTTTGAAAAGGTTACGCAACTTAACACATTCTTCCTGATCGGTGCTGACTGGAGGAGAGAGGCCACAAGGCAAACGCTGGCTAATGGAAATTTAAAGTATTTTTAATAAAACTTCCGGTCACCGCCAGCTCCTCCCGGAAGGGCAGCCAGGTCACGGGCACAACTTTTCACCTTGGTCGGTGGTGGCACTAGCAGCGTGACACATTCCACTGCTCCTAGAGTGAGGGGTTAAAAAGAAAGAAGGGAAGGAGCAGGAGGAGATGATAATCTTTCATTAAACTGTCATAAAATGTGCAGCGCGAAGTTCGCTGTAAAATTCTCAGCCCATAACTTGGTGCGCTGGTGAGGATGCTTGCGTGTGCTTTTTTTCTTTTTAATTTCTCCTCACATCACAATGGACGACGGCAGGGGGCACTTGGCATTTGAATAAAAAAGGAGCGATTTTTTTTTCCGCTTCGAGTTATCAGGCATTTTTCTCTCTGTAATGAGCATTATTAAAATGGGATTACAAGCCCGTATTATGATTGGTGGAAGGAACATACAATTTAATGCTTGGAGTTAGTGTGGAAGTTAGTTCACGAATGGAAGTGAATGGAAATGGAACAAATGAAAGTAGTTGAACCAAACAATCACAATGCTCAGTAGCTCAAAAAGAGCCAATCAGATGTTCCGTCGTAATTAGAAGTTGCTTTTTTGGCCATCGGAATGAATGGATTCGATAAGAAGTAGCATTTCGGTCGCCATTATTTATGATTTATGAAAGGAGCCAACCGGAGACCCAAATCCCTCACTCCCCTAGACCACACACGCAGCAACTGATCTGCTCGCCGGATGTGGGTTGGGATCTATCCGGTCCCTGGCTTGGCCAGAAAAGTTGTCTTTCAACCACGGACCACGGGCCGGAACAAAACGAAAACTCGGTTAAGAAACACAGATTCGGAAAAATGGGATCGGATGTCCTGTCAGAACCGCATACGGATGGGGCACGTGCCCGGAATTCCGTGACACACAACTTTTCCGACTGTCCGACGCGATCCACCTGTGCCCTCGAACACACGCTGGCTGGCTGGCTAGCTGGCTGGCTGGCGACCGAAGGTGAAAAGATGTTTCGATAACAAATTTGTACATTGATCGATCGGCGGAGTCATTGCTCCGGGGAGATAAACCGACCTCTGTCAAGGAAGTGCCCTTATCCGATTTCGTCTACCACTCGGTTCCATGTTGGCCACGAAAATGAAGTTTAACAAGGCGACGAGGCGAGGGCTTTGGTCGGTTGGTGGGAAAAAGCAAAGTTTGGTAGCATTTTTTTTGTCTCCAGGCAACCCTTTTTGTGACTGGAAGGAAAAGAAAATATTAAATCAAAGAAAAGCGCAAAGATGGAGAGCGTTGTTTGTTGAAATAAAAAAAGAAGAAAGCTTCCAGCAATTTTAAGATAATGTTTGATAGCAAAATTCTCTTAAACTTGACAGTGAAATGGTTCCAATGGCCTTGATGTGGTGATGGTGTTGGTGAAGTTACTTAAAAATATGGCATCATAAATCAACCAACGTACCTTTGGAATGACCGTTGAGACGTTCTTACCCTTTGCGCCCCTTAATAGCTACGCATTTTTCTCGTATTAACTGGGAAAAGCTCCCTGAACAGGCGTATGTTGGTGGTTAGCAATTTCTTAAAAGCATTCTATGCCAGCAAAAAATGCTTGAAAAAACCATATCCATCATATTCGGAAATCATCCTCCAAACAAGTTCAGTTCGAGACCGATTTCAATTCCACTTCAAAAACATTTGCAGTTGACGTGCAACCGTTTTGAAACCGTTTAAGACAGCCAGCGCGAACGCGACGAACAGCGAAGGAGCGCTGGTTTGAAACTAGATAAGCAATAACCGGCGCAGAGAGAAATCACACAGAGTGAAACACTTTTTTTTCTCTCAAAAGAAAAAAGAAAAAAACACCTCGCCTCGCCAAATCTTGTCAAGTTGCACGAAGTGTAAGCGGTGTGGTACCCTTCAAACCCCTATCGCCCAAAAAACCCGTCTTTACACAGAATCGAGCAACTTTTGATTATGCCCCGGCATGGCAAGATCTTCCGCTGTTCGCGATGGCGACAGAGAATGAAATCCAATCACCAACAGCACCAGAGCACCAACTGTACTTCCGAGGCCGTGCTGCCTCGCCCTCCGCCCCCGAAAGATTGGCTCCGATGATGTCAGTGGCATCCAGATCGAATGAAGAAGCGGCTACGGCACGTCCCGGGCGGTGCTTGGCCGATTCCTCCTGGGGTCTGCCAAAGGCTGGTTGGTTGGCACAACTTTTCCGGTTGCCGGTTCTGCAGCCGGGGACCGGGGCCCGGGGCGCTGTCAACCCTGCGCTACCAGTGCGTCAAGATGCTGGATTCTCGGAAGGCAACGCGGTGGCGGATCATCGTCACTTCGCAACCCCTTCTTCGAAGAAGGAGTAGGAGAAGAAACCGTCCAGGGAGTGAGTCCGTGATGGACCAATTGATTGAAAATTGCGGTACGAGTTTCACAGATTTGCAGCGCTCCGTTCCGATAGCTCAGTGGTTGCGGATGCAATCTCCGGCAGAGGATGTTGGAGCGGTGATGGTGCCAGTGACGGCCACGGACTAGCGTTAGTGCCTAAGGTTAGGCGAGATGGGATTAATAAAGATGCTAATTTTTTAACCCAAAACCCCCGCTGCGTCCCATTTCCTTCTTTGCAGCGTGGCGGGAACCTCATTTTCCGTCGATCCAGATCGTGCCGCTAAGCTGGGCCGCATAAATAGGGGCCGCATAAAATAAGAATAGCCCGGAGGTCCGATTTCTGCATCCATTTTTATATTTTGATTTATTTTGTAGGTTTTTTTTGGACAGAAGATCCTTTTCCTCTTTTTCTTGTTCTTTTCCAGAAGATCCTTTTATCTTATGATTGATAAAAGGATAACAGTAGTGATAGTAGTAGTAGTAGTAGACTTTGTTGTTGATTTTGAATTTGACTTATTTGGTTTTACCTCATAGTTTAACATTACTGGTAAAGTTCACAGCGTTTTTTCCTCATCCTTTCTCAAAAATCGGCACAAAAAATGTAGCAGTACTTAAACTGTTTCTAACCAATTTATTTACATTCCTGATTCTTGATCTGTCGATGCTGCGAGGGTTTTTCGCAGAGTTTGAAATCGCCAAGAAAAGAATAAAAGATTGGGTAAGAAATAGTACAAGTTGAATTGCTTCAATAAAAACTAGACTTAAAATAGCAAACAAAATTAATATTAGAAGAAACTCGCCAGAAAAACAATAATCGTAGTTGTGAAATAGAATTAAATGCTAGCAAAGTTTTAATTAAAATACTGTCTTATGTTTTGTCTAATCCACAAGTCCTTAGCATACTGCAACACATTCAATTTAATAGAGCCCCATTCCTGTACCCTGCATTCTCGCGAGCGAGATCGCGAAATATTTACAACAGCGAGAAAAAAATTCCTTGACCCACGGCAGACTTTGAGTGAAAGTTGTAATTGAATCTATTATTTCAACATTGCCAGGCGGACACACGCCAAGGCCCCCCTCGGACCGGGCGTGGAGTTCTTTCTTGGTCTCACTTACTCTCACTATCTATCTTGACAAGCGGACCCGGTACCTTGCCTCGGTTATCTTTTAATGAGATAAGTTTTCCATCGGCCACTTCTACCGCACATCTCCCGGCCAGAAACATCCCTTTTTTTCCACGAGCGCGCGCGAACGTGAAAAACCTCTCTACCAACACAGTTGTACACTACAAAACGTGAAACACAAACGCCAAAGATCGTGGAGAGCGAATATAAATCACAACCCTCTTTGATTATGTCAGATGAGCCGGGGAAGCGGGGAGCGGGACAGCATGGGAAGCACGGAGAGATAGAACCGTTTATGCTTCAGCACCGCGCCAGCAATCGATCTCCATCTGCAGCGAACGATGCGCCCATAAATAAGCTCGCCGGAGCACGGCGAACCGAGCAAACGGTTTGCGATAATTTCGGTCATTTCGGAGTCCTCGTCCTCTCGTCATTGGACTCACCACTTGGAGGACTGGCGAGATCGCCACTGCAAGCGATAGCCACTGTTGGCCGTCGTTGTCCCTCACTTCTCCACCGAAGGAAGACAATTTTCTCGGTTGATTGCGAAACATAAATTAGTTACCGTCCGGTACAGTAGCAGCAGCAGCAGCAGCAACAGTGGCAGCGTTCCAGGGATCAGTCGATCCTGTGTTCCGGCGGACATGAAAAGAACGATTTCGTTTAATATCTTGCAAAGAGCTGTTAAAACATTCAGTATTTGTGGAAAAAGAGAAGAGGAGCAGGGAAATTTCTTTATTTTCAATTTGTACTTTGGCTTCTCTCGTCTTTTGCTTTTACAAACAAATGTCTCAATAACCATTCCCGAATGCTCGCAGAAAGCTTTTCCTCTAGGTGATACTGCAGGATGTGCATTTTATGCTGCACAGCAGGACAGAATGAAACTGTTACCGTTACTGGTGAGCGGGCTGCGGCATGTTACGAAGAAAATTAAATCCAAATTAACTTGCATACAGTAAGAGCATTTGTAGATGCCCCGCGGGGACAGAGACACTCGTGTACTGGCACGTTGTGTTGCATTTCGCTGAACCATGCTGAACCAGGACCACCATTACCTTTTGCCCATTGCATTAATGTTTTGCATCCAGCAGTTGCGGTACATTCCTACAGCTGCCATTAGCAAGGCCATTTCTGGGGGATCTGGATCAATTAAATTCAATAGCTTTCTGCATCGTCGGGCTGGTCGCTGGCCGTGGCCGAAGCTAAGAAATTGAAGCTACGTAGAATTACCCGATTGCCTGAACCGGAACAAACGTCTTCGAACACTCATTCGACGACGGCGCGCAGCTTGATTCAATCAAATGATAAGCGAAGCACGTGAAGCCACACAAACTATTAAAACGCACGGGAATCAATTTTCCAAATTACTATCTAGAGTACGCCTCCTCACCTCGTCGCCAGATCGCCAGCAGGGAGTTGGGTTTTCCAATTAAATTAAACCATCTTCCGGCTCTCACATCGGGCGCACACATCGTCCCTAGCGCCGCGCAATAAATTGTACGACAAGATTAGCTCATGCAACCACGTGAGCGTACAGTGTTCCACATTCGCCGGTTCATTAGCTTCCAGTGCTGATCCTCCGTTGCGCACCATTTGCCCGTGTGAGGCGACGCTCGCATACCGACATGCACGGCGATGGAGTTTGTGGTTCATTAAATTTGAAAATTGGAATGAAATTTCTTTCACCACAGAATTAATGCATTCCTCCTTGCATCGAGCAAGGGAGAGCAAGTTAATGCCATCGGGCTGAGTTCCCAGTTAGTTCTGGAGCGTCGTGGAACGTGGTGTGAAAAGTGGGCCAGTGGTGCAATCGCTTAGGATATCGGCTCCTTCTTCGGTTTGATCGTGGCTGCACCTTCGCGCTAGAAGCTGGCGACAATCTATGTTTAATTACGCAGTTTAATTAAAATCTTAGCTTTCGCTTTGTGACTTGGAAGCAGCACAAGGCTAATCGTGAAATGATATTTTGATCTTTATGAAAGATGGAACCGATTAAATTCATTAAAAAGATTATATCATTCGGATCTTTGCTAACAAATTGATCGGAGTAAGTTTTTCAATTTCTTGTTATGTTTTATGCTTTCTAAAACGTGCTTATAGAGACATTAAAATGGCATTGAAATCTTTCGTTATTCGAATACAAATAATTTATGAAAAAATATTGATACCTCTAGATTTGGGCATTAGATTGCATTGGGATTGGGTTTCGTAGCACATCATTTATGCTCATAAGTCCTTACCTTTCCAATTTATGTTTAATGATAATGCGGCATATGAATGACATATTTTAAAGCAAAGTGACTTGATTTGACTTTTAATTTGACATACAAAATACCTATCAAACACAGTTATCCCATTTTTTCAACCACCTGAAACTATCTGCAAACATTAAAAATGAAATTTACCCCCTATGCTCCCGATCTCTGCTGGCGTACAGCCGTCTGTATCGACGAAATAAAACAAATAAACACTCCAGATGCCCTATTTCTAAAATATGTATTTTCCGGACAGAAAAAAGACCCATCTTCCCCCCCTCCACCCACCCACAAAACGTGAGCGAACGAGCAGAATTCGCAAATCCAATTGCAAATGCCCAGCAGAAACCATTCATCACGGATTCCGATATAAAGAGCGGTTCATCAGGCAAGGAGCACGCAATAATGCGATCAGCGTTCATTCTTGACCCCGAGCATCGCCCGGTTTTCGAATCAGCCTCAATGCATCTCCATTGTTCTCCTCCCAAAAACCGTCCAGCAGAGCCACGACACTCCCGGCACTGACGGCTGCGAGGGCTGACCAAAATTAAATAAACGTTCCCAACCCCTCCCGCCCCGGGGAGGCTGAGAGCTGAGGCGCATACGATGTGCATTATTGATAGCTTTCATATGAAAATTAAATTTATCATTTGCTCCGGTGCCCCGGCCACCACATGCACCTTTTCCCCTCCTGTCTCTGTCAGTGGATTTTCCTCGCAAACTTTTCCACCGACATAGAGAGAGAGAGAGAGAGAGGTGTGAGAGGAAAAAGGTAGAAAAAGGAGCGGCGCTGGCTGGTGACCGGAGCCAACGACCACAGACTTTCGGTCAGCCAAAGTGGCGTCACTCAGATCCTCAGTGTCCTTCCCCCACCCTCCCCCTCACTGAGAGCGAGTTTATGTGCATTTGGCACGTCAAAATGGCCACGGGCTAGCTGACTGGCCTGGCCTGGCCTGGTAGGGCTGGCTGCGTCCTTTGACCCATAAATCAAATACTCGTGTCATCTTTATTCATCAGCATCCTCGCCGGCCCCCGCAAACCAGCATCACTCCGCACCCTTAACCCCCGCGGGGTGGAGGGAGGAGTGCGAGCTTTCACTCACTGACAGGAGACATGCGTGACGCATAAAAACAGGACTTTATTTCATTTCTCCCACAGCCTGGCGTGATATCCCATCCCATCCCTTCTTCTTTTTTTTGTTTTGTTTCTGTTTTGTCTATTTTCTTCCATTTTTGTTTTGTTTTTCGTCTCGCCCTCACCCCCCCTTTTGTTTAGAGTGTGTTGGTGGTTGGTTGGTTGGCCACCCTCTCCCCCCCTCCCGCCCCCCCACCGCTACTGATGCGTACGTGTTTGGAAAACTTCTCTGGAGATCGTGAGAAAAGTTCACGCAAACCCTTGGAGCGGTTAGCATGGCCTTTCATCGAGTGAAAATAAGTTTTTGCCATCGCACGTCAGGTCGCACGCACGGAAACACACCGGGATCAGCGGGGTCGGTCGGTCGGTCACTGGCAATGCCCGCAAAATCTGTGTACAGTGATGTTCTGGCCGCATCACGGGTGCACGTTTTTTGCGTAAGTGATGTGCTCGTTAGTGTTGGGTTTTAATGTTTTGCTGCTTGTGTGCTGCCGTGGACGGACAAACGGATGCACAAACTGTTTCAACAGATCGGAGCCAAATGGTTTTTGTTTCCGACTACAGTGAGAATTTTACTTCTTATGTCAGGCCAGAACGCATAGCGAACAATAACTCGTTAATAACAACAACGAAAACAACTGTATCTCAATGTTGTTCCGTTTCATCAAATCGATGACACTAGAGACGGTCCCTTGGGATCACTGGAAGTGAATGGGATGTGTTTGTGTCTCTGCACTTGACAGTTTGCTGCCAGCCGCTCCCGTCACTCCCCCCAGGAGCCTATAATTGATGATCGATCCCAACGAATCCCTCAAGGATGCCGGCTAGTGGGTTAGCAATCTTTACCGGACACATCTTCACGAGAAGAAAAGGAAGTGAATGGAAAAAATGGCGATTTTCCGCCATCCATCACGGGTGGTAATGAAGGCGCTGCATGAAATGCCCTTGGACCGTGCCTTTCCCATTCTCATAATTGCCGCCACTGGCTATCATTATCTTTCCGCTGTGCGTCCGTGGGTGTGTGTTCATCCTCCGGGGGTTGTGAGATTTATTTGCAAAGAGAGCAACCACCAAGGGACGCAACTCGACGACGACAAAGACAGGACAGAAGTTTGGGTCTTCGAAAATGGCTTTTGATTTATTTTTTGGAAACACTATAACCACAAGTGGCAACAAACGAAAAAAAAAGCAGAAAAAGGCGATCCAGGGAGTGCGCAAACGTGTTGTTGTGGTTAAAATTAATGAACCTTTTTGCTGGGCTGATACTAACGAGCCGAAACGCTCCTTAAATTGTGGATTATGCGTGGCACGAATCGGTGTTCCGCGTGTCCGCATATCGGTCAATGCTTGCACCGCCGGTGCGATATCATAATTTCGAACCTTATGTCATTGATATCATCGATGGTGCGCGTTTTGGAGGGGGGGGGGGGGGAGGCGGAAAACCGGCACCGAAGTAAAATGCGCCGACTAACGAGCGCTTTCGGGCGCGGTTCGGATATCCGATAACAGTGTTCCGCTACAAACCTCGATAACACAGCCAGGGAGGGGCATAGGCTTGGGGTTTATGCACATAAATTGTTGACCAGATAATGTGTCCACTAGCACAACGCTAGCCGGCAGTGGCTGTGGCGGAACGAACTAATCTTGTAAAGCTATCATCTGCTTATTTGCAATGGAGTTCAACCTCAATGGGCGCGTATTGATTTAGAGTAAGTGGAGCGTACTGTACACAGCAGAGAGAGAGAAAACTGTACTTATAGAAGCTAACAAGCTAACAAACCATTTTTTTCGGATAATATTATGACATGCTACTCACAGCAAAACACCGAGAGCCTTTGTATTGAAGTGCTGTCGAGCGAAAAGTCAATAACTTCAGAGCAATCAAAGTGATTGCAGCCTCAAGTACCTGGTAGAACACGACACAAGCCACGACTAGCACTTGTTCTGCCACCCGGAATCTTTTGTTGGTAAACTTGATTGAATCGCTTTTAAGCCTTCCCCGATTGGCACCCCTCCATCCCTGTGAGTGAGTGAACGACTAATCCAATATTCTCAGAACAAAGAATTTTCTCAACAGAAAGAGGAGATTGTGCATTTGCACCAGCAATCAAGCATGTAAGAGGCTTACCTTGGCCATAATGCCTTTGATGAGCCATTAATGAAGTGTAGATAGTTGGTGAGAACTTGCCTGATCAGTTCAGGGCCCGATGATGACAGGCGCATTGTTGTGCAGCAATGTGAAGCCACTGGTATGTTGGGTATTTGTTCATAAAACAACAACACCTCCCTGGATGGCTTCATAATCCATGGTGTAATGGCACACCCTGGTGAGCGTGGAACAAAGGAAACGATGCAATAAGAAGACCAACACTACTTTCGTCGAGGTGCTGAAGCGAGAGAGAGAGAGAGAGAGAGAGTGGAGGGAAAGCGTTTAGATAAGGGTGAAAAATTGAAAACCGACGAACGGACTCCGCTTGCCAGCCCTGCATCCTTTGATCCAGCCACTTCCGGGTAGTTTCGTTCCGATGAAACCATTTTTCAAAACCCGAACCACCAACGACGCTCCATACTCACCGTTTATCTCGACAGCTCACGAGGGTGCGGGATTTTTTTTGCGGCCTCGCAAGTAGCCAGCCCCGGATAACCCTGAAAAGGGCCACCACCAAAAAAGGCGCACACAGGCACCGTCAGGTTCACCGCCGAAAGTTAAAAACTGCTCCGGTATTGAAGTAAAACAATCAACATCGATGTCATGGGTTCCTTCGTCTCCTTCGCGACAGCACGAGGCGATGGGAAAGAAAGCAAAAAAAAAGAAACAGAAGAGGGAAAACAATCACCCGAAGCAACATCATCATGGGCTGCAGGCAGCAACAGTAGCAACAATGTTTGCACTTCATCACCTCATCGGGGCAGGCAGCTCACCTAGAGCTCACCATCCACTACACTAGCAGGAACAGCGTTGGTGTGCTGTGGGTCCGGTCTAAGGTTTTTTTTTTGCTTCAATTTTTCATTCTCGCCCACGGGCACGGACAGAGGTGTTGAGGTGTTGTTGGTGAGCCTCATCTCATAAATCATCATGAAGCGGAGGCACAGAATAGTCTTTGTTAGCAGGGACGAAAAAAAAAAAGAACCAGCCAAGAACTAAACGAAAGTATGAAGAAGCAACGCCGGACCCTTTCTCATTTTGATCACGTCAGTCGCGACGGAAGGAACCAAATCCTTCAAATTGCCGGAGGTAATTGGGAAGCACTGCTTGCCCCTTTTTTTTCGATCGATGGATTGACTTTTATCGCGACAACCAACCGAAGTGACATTAGATTGGTCGGTCGCAAGCGAGACTTCACGTTTGATGGATTTGTTTTCGATCTTTTTGAAACGTTTTCCAGTCTTGAGATACTTAAATCTTGTCTTTAGCTGCCAACAGACAGGGCCTGAATCATTCTATCCCTGAAAATATTCCTTGGAAGAAATGACCATACAGCAGTTCTCGCAGCAACAATTCAGCGACAACAACAACCCAAAAAAAAAAAACAAATCCAGCACCCCGGGAAGGTCGAATTGGTGTCAAAGTTCAAATGAAAGCAAAGGCAATCCGACCAACACACAACCATAGTTCAGACCGTAGAAACTTCCATTATAGCCTGCCAAATCCTCGTTTCATTTCCTTTCCATCGGCTCCCAACACCAAGGACTAGGAAAGAAAGCAACAAACGCACGAACACGCACAAAGACTCAAAGATTGTGTGGATCTCACGTGCCTGGTGATTATGGTCACGTGCGAGCGAATGGTGGCCGTATTTTGCGTATGGCTGCCCTGCTTGGCAGCCGTTCCCTCTTTCAACGAAACCGAATCCCCATCGGGATGAACCCGGGGAGGGGGGACCCGGACCCGGACCCGGGACCGCCACGAGTGGCTACAAATGTAAATAAAGATCGGTTTCCACCCAAAGGGAGACGGGGACACGAGGAAGATAAATCGAATGTGGCGAAGGTTGCAATTCGAAATCAATGTGAAAAAGGGTTTTCCTCCGGTTTTCCTCACTGTACTGGGGTCGTATTTATTTTAATATTTATTCTCTGGATTATGGGCTATCCAATCCGGACGCACCAACGGCCATCCGTGTGCTGCTTTGATTTGCCGTGGTATTCGCATCCCATCACCATCATCACCATCATCATCATCATCGGTAGCGTCGTTACGGGAAGGCACCCTCCCGTGTCTCGGATTGTGTCCATGTCTACTCGGTTCCAAGTAGAGGTGGTTACGGTGGCCCTTGGACCGATCTATGGTTTGTGTAAGCCTTAAATTGAGTTCAACAATGGGTCATAAGATACGGAGCGGTTTACGGAGGGAAAAAGGAGCGAGGCTCTACAAATAGCAAAGGCTTCCGATGCTTAACACTTGAAGAAGAGCCTTCGTTTGGTGTGTTGTGCCTCAAGCAACCAATCCTCCTAACAAATGGGATTAAATTCTAGGTGTTGCAATTCACAAACACAGTTAAAACATAACTAAAATATTATCAAAATGATCCGCAACAGGGTTTTGTCGGCCCGAAAGATGGGGACCGTTTTTTTATCGCCAGTCCCAAATTAGTCTCCATTTCGTAGGATCACGTCAAAAGGACTCATTCGCAAAAGTCCAAACTAAGTTTTACAAGAGACTTCCCACCATTTCCCCTCTCCATACCCGGCAACACCTGAAATGGATAGCCCAGTAGGAGTCCCAGGAAGATTTAGGAGCTCCCGGCCTACAATTAGCATACCTTAATTTGAATTTATTAGCCATTTTGTGTCAGCCAATACACCAACAACAGCAACAACAACAAACGAAGGTCACTTTCACCTGTTCGGCGTGACGATTTCAAACTTTTGAATGGCCGACTCCAGCGGATTAATTAAATTTAAATTATTTCCACGTTCCTATCCCTTGGAAACTGTCGCATCAGAGAGAGAGAGAAAATGGAGGAAAAGTTAGGTTTTCGGTTAAGTGAACCTTCTATCCGCCTTCCTTTTACGGTTGAGTGTGTTGAATAGACAAGATTGGGGTTTTATAGATCACAAAACGGCTCTCGGTGAAGCATCGTTTGTGTAATATGTATGCTCGTGGTTTTTGTAATTCAAGCTGCTGAGTGCTTGAGCCATTGTTGAGGCCCGCACCAGCGAGCGAACCAAGCAGATGTTTCGTGATTGAAATGATCGTCATTTCTGCCAGCTCATTCCCGTCTTTTTCTCCTCACTCCTCCGCCTCGATACAAGCAAACACACATGCTTAACATGAAGGCGCGGGTTACGCAATGCCATTCTCCCCCGGAGCGATACATACATTAGCCACTTATCACTGGTGGAGAGCAGATTGCGTTGGAAAGACACAATTGAACGGATTCGCGCAATTGA
>NC_064878.1:26286595-26289095 GCF_943734665.1 Anopheles aquasalis
CGCCCGATGGACGCCTTAAGACGCGCTGTGTGCTGTTCCTTGCGGATGAAGACACTGTGACGAATGAAAGCTGCACAAGGACTCAGTGGGTGTAGCAATACCGATTTACAACAAATGCTACTTGTATACTATGTCGATAAAGCACAGCATTACAAGGCGGATCTTTCTAGCTAACTCGCAGGAAATTGCACCAACTTGCTTCTAATAATGTGCCCGCGACCGGAACAGCTCTTAATTGCTAGAGAGTGTATCCCCTATCAATGGTTGCAATACCCAGACCATGAAAGGCATGAATTTGCAGAGATTGTGGAGTTCGTGGTATCCAGCAGGATGCTAATGTCGTTAGTGGGTCCACGCGAACACGCGCCCCTTCCCCGTGGCAACAAAGAGAGGAAATGCTGTGCATTTGCATCGAGCGCATTTTTCCTGTCCCACGTGTCCTGGGATTCAGTCCTGTGCCAGGCAGCAACCCCATCCCCATCATTACGCCATTCGATGAACTCAGCAATCGAACACACGACCGACGGACGACCGGAGATGCACATCACGTACCACGGTATCGAACCGGGAATTGCTATCGCGAACGTCACCGCAAACGTGTGTACCGAGGAGCGATGGTTTGACGGATTGAAACGCCACATGAAGCACTTTTTGACCTCGGAGTGCATTACTGTTTCGCGGGAAAATAATCAGCAATCAGCGTGGGCAAAACGAACAAAAACGCCACCGCCACAGTCGACTTTCGACACAGGTTGGCGTCGTAATAAATTGTGTGAATGCCGGGTGCTGATTCATAATTCATGCTGGGACGACGACGACGACCACACCATGCTCCCTCCCAGTCAAGCTATTAAGCACTTCCTCGCCGGGGGGGCTCTCTCAAGACACTTTTGCAACGCCACAAACGACATCCGTCGGCGCGAGAACATGATGGTGTTGTTATCGACTGCCTGGGTCGTAGTGCCGGCGACGACAGAGCGCTAGTCACAGCTAGCTAGCTGGTCCTCATTACAGCTTCATTCTGTCGCCCGAGACCCGAGACCGAGGTACCAGCAGTGGCTGCACCGCACACACAACTCTGCAGGTGTTACCTCCGCCCTTCAGTCGAGGGGTGAATGTGAGAAAAATCTGGACAAACAGAAAGCCAAGTAGTTAAGCGCTCCCTTTCGGTGGCTGCTGCTCCAGAAGGCTCTGGTGTAAAGTCGTACTCGGGCTGTGCAGTGGCGTCTCGTGGTTTGTCGTAAATCTTTTCGGCAAGCGAGTGGTTCAAGCGAGGCACCGAGGCTCCTCGTGTGCAGAGAACCGTTCGACGCCAGAATCGACGTACGGGGCCTTTTGCAAACGCTTGCTCCGGTCTTTTGGTCTCCTGTTGACATTATTTATTCCTGACCCGAAAGTATCGTTTGACCGCAATAAATTCGAGACATATTTACATTTAGTCGTCCCCCTTTCCACAAACGCGGCGATGGTGGTGAGTGGTGTCGGTGTGGAAATCTGTTGAATTGCCACTGCACGAGATACGGGGAATGCACTTTGTAGGCAGAAGTCTTCCTGCGAGGAGAATCTTGAGGTTAAGTTGTTGTGGTTGTCGCTGTTGTTCAAGGTTGCAGCAGATCGATACGATACGGTTCTGGTTTGTGATAATCGAACGGGAATGCAGTTAGTGGCCTAAAACTGAAGAAAACATTTCAGTTTTAAGAATTTAAGTGGGCGCTAAGGTTAATTCGGGCCCAAAAAAGGATCCTTTTTGTCGATTTCTTGTGAAAAACCGATTTAACCAAATTTTTTCAATTGAATTTCATATTAAACTACAATTTTTCAAGATTATTTGGTCTTATTTTTGAGACGATTTATCAAAAACTTCATCGATGGCATCAAATTTAGAAACACGTGTCTTTGAAAAGGCACTTTTTCCGGTGCCCATTGCTGCCTCGTACTGGGTCATCTGAAATATACAAATCAATATTTTATTTTTGATTAGATTATAAGTTTCTGCAGTATAAACGTTGAGTTTTTGTTAAATTTTCTATTGTTTGATTTTTGACAGATTTTTTGAAGTTGAAAAAATGATCACACTACGATGGTGACGGATTGTTCGGTGATCAAACCGGGTTCGTCGCTTAAGCTGGTAAGTCTTTTGATTTGGAGTTACGCGAATTTTCAAAAATCAATATCACTGACAGTTATTCTTCGATTGAACCCAAAAAAACACAAAATAATTGGCAGGGCCAGAGTTCACGGAAAACTCTGAAAAAATGTGTCACAATTAGATGTAAATGCCTCAGTCCCCCTCGTAGAGAAGCTCTTATGCTTCACAAGACTGTTTTCCAGTACTAACACAGCATCGTTGCATTAGATAGAAATTTCTAATTAACGAGAATCTCTAGAATGAAAGAGTGAAAATAATGAATTGCACCTTCTCCGCCAATATGCTTTATAAAGCATTCATACAGAAACCTACCCTAAGGCGGGTCCGAAAATATCCAACCCATCATCATCA
>NC_064878.1:26291595-26319095 GCF_943734665.1 Anopheles aquasalis
GGACCAGGCGTGCTTGTGGCGCTTTAGAACACTTTTTAATTGTCGGAAACATCGGCTGCTGACAATTCTTGAGTAGAGTGTTTTGAATATACTACAGTGATACGAAAGTAAAGTGAATTTCGATTTATCTAGAAAATTCCTGTCTTATTCCTCCACATCAATTTCACCGCCTTCGAAGTAATCATCCCCCGATACAATGCAGTTGTGCCACCGGATTTTCCAGTTTTGGAAACTCGTGAAAAAGTCGAATTTAGCGGTGACCTTCAGCTTCTTCTTCGCAGGGACCTGAATCGGCTCTATCGTTTCAAAACGGAGTCCTCGGTGGAGTTCTACGATGTTTTCTTTTAAAGCCAGAAGTTACATAGTGCTAAATCAAGTGAAAGCGATGGATTTGGAACGATATGATTTGAGTTTGTGACGAAAAAGTGTCGGAAAACCAACGCCAGTCGCTGGTACCAACCGTACCAGTCGAGCTTTGACGCGTTTGAGGCCCAAAACATTTTTCAAAATGTAATTGACGAATTATCTGAATATGCCAATATCATCAGCAAGGTCTCTAGTAGTTAATCGACTGGTTTGCAACACCAAACTTTTGATTTGTTGGTCGTGAGCCTTGTCAATTGACGTTAATGGTCGTCTAGGACCTTCTTCGTCTTCAACATGTTCCTGACCATCCGGAAAGTCTTTTGACCACTTGTTAACATTTTATTTATTTATTTTATTTTATTTATTAGAGTAGTCACCAAAGGCTTTGTGCATCATTGTTTACCTATCCGCAAACCAAATGTTGTGCAAGTTCTTTGCTCCAAAAAACTCGTCATATCGAAAAACGAAGAATTCGCTTTTAATGCCTCACATAAAAAATCATATCTCAAAAACTAATCACTATTTTGACGTAAAACTAGGCATGAATGTCAATCACAGTTCTGACAAACTACAAAAAATACGAAAATTAAAAAAAATCGTTTACACGACCATATAGCGTACCAAGTCATCTTACTTTCGTGACACAGTAGTAAAGTTGTTGCTCTATAATTCTCTAAGATGATGCTCTAGAATGCTACGATTACTAACACAAACCAGATGCCCAAGAGATGATACAACGCACACCATCTTGGCCCCGTATCGACCGCCTTCCACTTCAATCAATCCTTTCGCTCGCACATTAACAAATCCCTAAATCAGTGTCCAACACAAATCGTTCCTTATGTGTCGCAGCACAACCCAGTTCAATACTCTAAAAGCGATCGATTCCCTATCGTGGCCAATGCAGAAAGGAGTGCCCCAGGCAAGCGGAACGACAGAGAGAGAGAGAGAGAGAGAGAGAGAGAGAGAGAGAGAGAGAGAGAGAGAGAGAGAGAGAGAGAGAGCGAGAGAACATCTGAGCATTGCGGCCTCAGATGAAATGACTGTCAAGTGGTCTACCGCCTGGAGCAACTTTCATTCGGCCGAAACATAACAACATCGACTGGCCAGCCAGACGGTTGCCGGCCCTTTCGACAATCGACCATCCCGTCCGTCCGTCCGTCCGTCCGTCCGCCCGGAGCCGGTGCCACTAATCGATTGCAATCGGAAACAGTGACCGGATGTTCCGGAAGGAGATTTAAATTAGTTCAGCCTTTTGGTCAGTCGCCCGAATGCACACAGCTCGTACTGCGCTGCAGGAAGGACTTGGTTGGTGACCTCCACCTCCACCAAGCAGGCACCCAGTGGCCAATGCACTCCGAGTTCCGAGTCCGGCTGACCGTGTCCGGACAGCCCTTCGAGATTATAATCCAATTATAATCTCGCTCCCCGGCGGGAGTTTCGGGCGATTCGGCGTTCGACAATTGAGGCAACAATGGGATTTCATTTTTCGGGAGCGAGGACTCCCGATCCAGAGACGAGGTGAAGGTTGAGGGGAGGTCAAATGAAGCAGGAGGTTACCCGGTGGTTACTCTGTTGTGCTTGAATGATTCTGTTCAAAACACGAGAATCCTCCACTGGCTCGAGGTTTGGAACATTATCTGGACGTCCACTGTGTCCGGTAGATCGCTTCTCTTCTCTGTTTCTGGAGTTCGTCTTGACTTGACATTGATTATTATTATCTAGAGCTACTGCAGCAGTTGCCTGATGCTGTGGAGCAGTTGCATCCGCCACGGCAACAATCCAGCTGACAGTCCGCAGGCGCAGGGATCAAGTGCCCTTCATCGCTCAGTAGATCCTTTGCCCCAGAACGGACAGCCTTCGATCCACGGGCACGAGTGTGCGGTAAGCATTTAATCGCTTTTTCTTTGGAGACACCCCATCAGCAGCACACTTCAACATCGCCGAGCGGCCCTTCTGGACTCGATGATGACTCGCGCGGACGGGCCATGAGCCGGTCTGGATTCCCCCGCCCCCCCCCCCCCCCTCGGGGAACCAGGGAACCGAGCCGTGCTCTCGAGTAAGGCGCTCTCGATTGCCTGTTGAGAACGCACTCGTCGGTGCACTTGGACCTTCGTCCTGACTGGCCGTCGACCACTAGCTGCCGCTCACCGCAGTCGTTGACAGGTTTCGTCCGTTTCGCTTCGGCATTCCGGCGTGCTGACAGACAAAGGGGACGCACAAAAGGTGCGCCCTAGGCCGGTCCCCTGGGGGGTCGTGACGGTGGTCTGGTCAGATCATTCAAAGGTCTGTCAACAAGCAAACATTCATTTGAGTATCATTCCCCCACCGTCGATTCGATGCTTCTGCTTCTTCTTCTTCTTCTTCTTCTTCTTCCGTCCTTCTGCTATCCGTGTTCCGTTCCGTGTCATCAATGATCAATGGAAACAAAAATGAATATTGAAGCGAGCATTGAAGGTGGCACGGCGTCCTCATGTTGTTTGTCCGACGTGAAGTGGACGGAAAGGATCACGAGATACTCATATCCTCTGACGCAGCCCGGTAAGTTTGATTTCCGTGTTTGTTACGAAACTGCAATTGTGTTGAAAGCGCTTTAAAGAGTTGGTACTCGGAAGCTGGAAGCGAGGGCGAGCGATTGTCATGAGATTGTTGCAGGAAGAATGCCAACCGGTGGGATGATTTGTTGAATAATTAATGAAGGACAAATGCTGCCGCTTGCTGGATTCTTATCATACTAATGAAGGAGAGCATTTAGAGGATTGGATTAAATTAATTGTGCAAGAGTTATTTCACAAAGCAACTTTAAAGCGACTGTTCAAATGATACAAAGACCGATATTCCTTTGTATAGAACGAAGTACTTGTAAAACCGATTTAAATATGTCAAGAATTTTTTTTAAGTACATCTGACCATTGGACATTTATATCCACTCCGTCGTCGGTACTATTTGCACCCCAAGATCATAGCATCAAATTTGGTTCTTCGTACATTTTAAGATTTTTGCCCACGGACACCATCAGGACATACTACCATTGTTCATTCGCAGCCTATCTCTACTCTCTCTTTCTCTCTCGCTCTCTTTGTATCTCCTCCCCTTGCTCCTCTGTCTGTGACTGCACACCCGATCTTGGGACGCACTTTAATGGCGGCTATTTGAATAATTCGGCCATATATTTTCATACTCCCCCCCCCCTTCCCCCCCGGTACAATTATGTCATGGCATGAGTAACGGCTAATGGGTCATATACTTTTAATGTAATTATTTTCCGAATGTCCGATCAATTTGCTCTAGGCCCTGCTAGTGCCCGTGACCGAGCCGAGGCCACCCGGACCCGGCCTGGTGCGCGAATGACCACACGCACCCGAGACCGGCGCCAGGCCCATTTGTTTCCATTTTCTGTTGGATTTTTTTTTCTCGAGTGGAGCTAGCGTCCGTCCGTAAAAGGTCCGACCGAGAGTGCAGCCTTGGGTATTGGGAGAAATGTTTCGAATGATTTTAAGACCACTGGCCCTTCCTGGCCAACGGAGAAGTGGTTGTTGAAAAATTGCGAACTTTTTCTTTCGCGAAACGGTCGTCCACCGCCCCCTGAAGACACCAGCTGGTGAGACGGTGAGGTTTGGATCATGAATTTTAATTAAACGGTAGAGAGGGAAAGAAAATAAGAAATTCGAATTCCCCATCAACCGTGCTGGAGTGCTGCAGCGCGCGCGTTACTGGTTCGAATCGTGCTCACGCGGAAACGAATTTAGGTTTGCATTCATTCATTTATTCATTATCATATTTAATTGAAAGCATTCAGCGCGGTAACGTTAATGCTTGGTGCAAGAAATATTCTTCTCCGTCGTTACCGATGCTGCTAGCATAAAATAAAGATCCCGTCCCGGGGGGTGGGGGAGGCTCCCGCCAACACTACAATTAGTGCAGGCTGGAGCGTAACATTCGCTCGATAAATAATCAAAATTACCTTCAACGACGGCACAGCCGGTTGACGCGTTTCGAGTGCCGCTCGGTCTGGTTGGTTGGTTGCGCAGTTTAAATTGTGCGTTTTATTGTGCCGGACGCTCTATCTCTTCCATTAGTGGGCAATTCCTGGCAGAACGGGGGCCCCCGGTATCCCGGTGCTATAGTTTTGGGCGTCAGGTTCTTCCGGAACCCTCGCTCGGTGTGCGTTGTGGTTGCAATTTTTGCTTTTAGCGTTTCCTACGCTACGCTTATCCTGCCCCTGCACCACCATTCTTGGCCATTAGCTGCACATGGCGACAATAGTTTGACGATCTTTCGTCTTTCGCTCTGGTATCCTGTGCCCGGGAGCAGCGGCACAAACAGCCATTAGCTGCGCCATTACCTTGCAGTGTCTCAGGGCAAGCGTTTGGTTCCTGCGGCCAGCTGGTTGGTTTTTTCTTTTTTCTGGTGGAAAGAGGGAAATAGATTAAGATTACCGGCAAGGCGCAACCATTGGGGAGGGTGAATCTGGCCTTAATTTAAGTCCAGCCGCATGTTACTGTCTGTGTGCGGTTATCAGATGTTCCCAAATAAATGGTCAACTGACTGTCAGATTTGCGTTGGTACGTTTTTCTCATTTTTGTGAGCGAATATGAAACATTTTAAAGACTGCAATTGGATGCAAATACTCCAACTTTATGTATTTTCATTCACCGCATAAGGTAATCCCGGCGTTATCGTCGAAAAATGCGAGCGTGCCCATCAAAAACTGGCTCCATCAAACGCGAACACGAACGGTCTGTTGATGGACCAGTGATTCCGCGGTCTTAAATTGGAATTGGGAAAAAAGGGAAAGTGCAGCTCGTTGAAATCACATCAATTCCGCTAGCCTCTTGGCGGGCCGGGGCTTCGCGGCTTTAAGATTTAACAACCCCGAAAAGCCGAAACTCTGCTGCTCCACTGCCCACATCGCTTCGCTTGCCCGACCGACCGACAACTTTGGGCCGTAAAATCTTTCGCGCAAAGTCTCGCCAAGGCGCCCATAAATCAAATAGTCACCTTTCGAGATTCAACACCCACCAGCCCCAACCCTCCCTCGATGGGGTCATGGAACCGAATTAGATGACCAAATTTACTCGCGACTGGCGAGGCGTCACAGAAAAGATCGAATTGAGCGCGCTAAGCTGGCAGGGAAAGTGGGCATGATGGTGGGCTGATGAATGAATGCGAGCGTCATACACACTCACGTCGGTCTTTATGTGTGCAGGATTCTGGCGGTTTTTTTCCTTTAGTTCCTTCCACTCTCATCTTATGGTTCCTGGTCTACTTTTACGTTCGAGGCGCATTAAAATGACGGCGCCGGAAAAGTTGTTGGAAAAGTCGTTTAATTTTATCATCATCATATCCTATTAAAAAGTTTACTCAACCGCATGCACGGCTGTCGAGCTTTGGCCAATTATCGTTTTTTTCTCTCTCTCTCTCTCTCTCTCTCTCTCTCTGTCGTGCTTGGTATCCAGCGCTTGTTTGTTCTTTTAGTTTTATTTATATCGCTTTGCCTTGGAGTCGTTTGGGGTTTGAGCTGTCTTTCGATCTTCGGAGGCACTTATTCATTTTCAGCTTGGCATAAAACACTCCAAGATGTGCTTAATCAGGGGGCACGGGCGGTCGCTCGTGAATTATATCGTTGGCGAGTCCAGTGTGTTCCATTTCGTGGTCGAGAGTCGTGGCCTAGTCCTGATGGAAGACAAAGTGAGGCATTACAATGTAAACAATGTATGGAAACAAATTGCTTTGGTTTTGTTATGTAATAATTTAGTTTTAATTCGTTTTGTTGTATTTCACGAATCTTTTGTGTAGCAAAGAACAACAGATTTTGTTCAACTAAAAATGTTGTTGTTGGCTTGTTAAAGTCCAGAAGAATTTGAAGAAATCTGATCCAGAGAGCCAATAAATAATTGATAAAAAAAAGTCAATGAGCAAAAAAGAAGCAGAAGTTACTTCAAAAACCGAAGCTTTATTTGTAACGTGGAATTGTGTAAAATGGAATTGTTTTAAAAATACTTTAAATATTCTTTAAATACCAAAGCGACCTATCGATTGATCGATTAAATAGAGCATATTTTGACCTGGCAGTGTGATTGTAATGATCGTAGAACTGTTGAAACGTGTCATTGCTAGCTTACTAGACACATATTTCGCGATCCTGACATGTGTTCCAACTTATTCACCGCCAATCTTCCCATCCACATTCATTTTGTTTTTTTCTCATCTCTTTTTCCAAATTGTACGCTTGCTCCCAAAACGGTTTGTCCCCTTATGACGGATCGCAATTTGCTCTCGTTTCCACCGAAACACCGTAGGAAAGATTACCTCATTATCTTCCCCATCGCTGACAGTAATCTCCACGAGCATTCTGAATGAATGGACACGGCAAGCGAAGCTTCAGTTTCTGTCGTCCGAACGGACGCGATTCGCTTGGATCCTCTAGCAAGCGTGTGTTGGCGCTGCGCTTACCATCATTTCCACCATTTGTTAGCAAATTTAATTTATGAACACAGGATGACATCACACGGTACTACAGCGAGATGTACTAGCCCCAGAAACAGCACCAATAGCAGCAGCAGCAGCAGCACAAGGACGAAAGCGAAGATAGTACTGAGTGCAGCATAACCACAAACGATGCAGAGAGCATCGTAGCCTCGTTCGGTTACGGCTACGAAACAGGTAATTTATCTCGACTGAAACGAATACCATCAACACTTTGAAGCACACACAATCCATGGGCTAACCACAGACAACGGTGTGGCTGCTACTGTTGTCTGTCGTTTGCGTTCTCAAGCCGGAGCGCCCTTCTCCTCGGTCTCGGGATTGTGCACTCGGTACTCCCGACCATGGCCAAAATCATTACCTACTTTCACTGCACTGGAACCATTGGCCCCGGGGCTCCACCTACGGTCCAGGTTCAGGTGGCCCCGGGTTCCATTAACAATTTCCGTTTCGTTCGCGCCACAAAGCGTCATCGTCGCTTCTTGGAGCTCCCTTTTCTCTTGCTCTCTGGTTTTTCTCGGGAGTCGTAGTGGCACCGTATCCCGTGTTGGATGGTCAGAGCTGTTGCTCCATCATCAGCATCGTCATCATCAAGAGCATCATCAGTAGCATCACTGTCATTATCGTTGTGGGGGCTGTAACACTTGCCGCTCAGCTTGGATGGGAGTTCCATTCCATTATTTCTCCAGCGACTTAGCATCTGGTTCGGGATCAGGTGGTGCTCGAGGAGCAAGGAAACAGAGCCCAAGCTTCCGAAAGGTGTCATAAGTTGCATTGCTTGACACGGCCTTTGCATTACAACATTACAACCATTCCGAGAGGTCATTCTGATGGTGGTGAGACCCTTGAAGCACCTCACTCGCTGCATCAAAATGCATCCATGGTCTAATGGGGTGCGCTTGTAAGGGGTGGTTTTGTGGTTGCATTTTATGGAAACAATTTGGATAAAATTTGGAGGAGCATGCTCTACGAATCATCTACACGATAAAAGGGGTTTGTTGTGTATCACAACTCAATGAAACAATTTCTAATTTCGAATGGGAAATACCTACCCGCCCGATGGGAGGGAATGGAAAATGGTTAAAACAGGATAGAATAGATTGTACAAATTGCTCTGCAACTAGAGCCCGAGAGCCCAATTAATCTCTCAACGATAAGTGGCTGTGGAGTAAATGGCACCAGTCTCACCCTTCCCATCCCTTATGCTCTTTCACACCGCCAGCTTCCACCCTGTTTTTTCTTCACTCGCAAATACGGTGACCGTGCGCACAGTCGTATTAATCATCTAAAATGTTTAACATCAGCAGCACGGGGATGTGGCCTCTCTCAGGGCTCTTCTCCTCCTGGGAGCCCGTACACGCGCTAGGCACGCAACCCTCTCCTAATTAGGCAACATTAAAGCGATCCTTTTGCTCGTCCGGCTGCCAAAAAGCCCCTCAGTTTCTCAAAAAAGGCCGAGCTGCTGCTGCTGCTGACTTGCTGGCGAGTTTATTTAAAATTCGTACAACTCCCACCGGTAACCGGAACACTCGGCGGACGGGGCATACGGTGCGTTTTGTCCTGCAGCTCGCTCCGTCCTTCCTTCGCTTCGTGTCACATTACACACTGCTACGCGAGTGACTTTACTGTTTTGTGGCCCAGCATTTGGCTCTTTCGTTTACGTTTCGTTTTGGAGACGACGATGACGATGGTGATGATGATGATGGGGTGTAGGAGGGTTGAATGGCAAGTAGCAGCCAATTGTACGGCGTGGCAAGGTGGCTCAATTTGAGGGTGGGGATGGAAGAGTGGTTGTCTGATTTGTCGTTGAGCAAACAAGACTCACTCAGGCATCAGGCAATGTTGGAGAGTGAGCGATACAGACAGGCCTACCGACATTGATATCTTTGATCTCGTTACTTATGATCTCTTATTTATGGTGCAAAAGAGGGGGGGAGAAGAGGGTGTGGCAGTCTCTTCGGCGATATGCAAAGAACAAGGGTCGAATCGAGCAGAGTCGAGTTTAACTACAGTTAGTCAATCAGAGCGCTCGCTCTCTTTGAAATTTGGCAGCGTTTCAGTCGTTCAGCTGGCGAGGACAAGGGATGCTTTTCCGCACCCCTCGCCTCGTCGATGCCAAGTAGCTATAATCAGGTTACGAGAGTGGAGTGGAGAGTGCGGCCCAGAGAGCACGTTGAACAACGGCATTCCGGTTGCTATTGACTCATCCTTCCCGGACGACTCCGTCAGTGTAGTCGGCGATTGTTGCGCTGCCAGGAGCACGTGTAACGGTTGCCCCAAGCATTCTCTAATTTGATTCCACGAAGATAGAGATGAATGAGCCTTTATTTGAAGTCAATTGCAATGGCGACGAGCAGTAGGAATTTCCTTTTTAAAGCATCACGATGCCTAAAAATGAGCTACTATTCAGAATATCTCTCCTGTATTGCTACGTCGCTAGCTCGCCGGCTTTAATTTCGGGCTGCACGCTCCAGGTGTGGTCGCTGTTTCCGGGAAAAAAGAATTGTAAATGGAAAGCGTGCCACAAACCACCACTGCCACTGGGTGATTGCGGCAGAATTATGGCCACCTTTGGCCTGTGGTTGATGAGGTTTACCGATCCGTCGTGATGCTTCCCGGGGGCTGTGTGCGTCCTTCCGTCACGCGTCAAACAGAGGGCGAATGTCTCGGGGAAAAGCCGTAAACTTCTTAGCCAGCGCAGTGGTGGCGATTGTGGAGGCGGTGACACTTCCGGGAAACCAGTCAGCCAGTCAGCCAGCTCGTCTGCTAGCCAGTCAGGTATCGTAACAGGAGAGCGTTCTAGAGGGAACCGTGGGTCGAGAAGAGATGGGATTTTTTTTTTTGGGAAACGCGTTGCACAGCGACTCGACAATCTGACATTCGCACCTGTAGCACCTTAAGGCCTCCGTGTTGTGGAGTGGTGGTGGGAAATGCAATTATGTTTGTCCCGAAGATTGCTTTAAATTGGTTCATTTGGGAGCGATTATGTTTCTCGGGATGGAAGTGTAATCTTATTAGCTGGTATCAGATATCTGTTTTGTTTGATTGTTTAATTGTGTGGATAGGAAAGTTAGGGTTCTATAGCTGCCAGTTCGATCTGAACTGAGCTAAAATAGCCACATTCTATTTCTATTCACTAAATTCGTTTGATAAGATTATTTCATGCATATCTTTTTAATAAGCCTTTTGTAATTATTAGTTATGTACCTTTTTTATTTATTCTGCTTTTATATCTGATTAGCATTTATTGTGCGTTCCGAGTCATTAGGTCCATTTTTAATTACATTTATCTTTGTTGTTAAAATTAAATTAACACTACAGCAAACTGGTCGATAAGATTTGTTAAGAACAAATGATCAAAATACCAACCGATTAATAACCGAATGTTTATTGAATGAATGACTGAATGTACAGAATGACTCTTGTTAATGTTGGCAGTTGCTCAAGATGTAAGATAAACATTTTTTAAATAAAAAAAAACCCTTGGTTTAGTCCTGTCAATGGCAAGGATACGGAGAAGGCATATTAGATATCTCGACGAAATAGAATTCAGCGGCTAGCAAGCGCACGCACTGCGATAATAGATAACTGGTACTGGTAAATAAGAGAGAAGTTTTATGTTCATCCCAGTACCACAATTCCAGTTAACGTAAAACACAATTTAAAACAATGAACAGCGGTGCAATCCAAACTATTTCATTGCAGCCGCGGATCGCAAAAAAGCGAAAACTGCCCCATTTCGTGCCATGTTTGCATATGTATCCAGCGGCAAATAGCCACAAAATAGTGTATCTACTCCAGCATCCCCGTGAGTCCCCGGTTTTCTGCTCCTCTCGCCAACAATGATCACTTCCATGCTCATTACGCTCGAAGAAACGTGGTCGAGGCGAATGTGGTTGAAGCATGCAACTAACTATGCTGGCGGAAAATCGGGAAAACTAATTGTACGCTTCAATTAGAAATTTGTAATGGAAAAAGTTGGCCGCGAAGGGAAGCCATTTTCTCTTTTTTTTTAAGCCTGTCCTTTCCTGCGTCTGGTGTACTTTTTTGCGACTCCATCTTTAAGTTGCAATCTGCAAGAGGGAGATGCGTTACTTAGTTCCGTGGCAATGGCAACGATTGAAATGGGAAAACAGAATGGAATGATTTTTTCTAGAAGTGAAAATGTTCAAAAACACATCTAACACCAGTAAGATCTTCATTCGACTCCGCAGGTTAATGTGTGCTAGCCTGTGCTAACAATTATCTCAAAAAACTCGTCCCCATTTTTTGGGGACATCCTGTTTGGTGCTGGCTCACTTTTTACCAATTGTCTCACTGTTCTAAAACACAAAACCCAAACAATCGGTACTGTTGCTCGTGCATAACTGCTGAACTGCCACTAGAAAGGGAGAGAAGAACAAAAAAAAATGCAGAGAGACAAAATTAATGAGCCTGCACTGTAATAAATCTGTGGCGACGGCGACGACTAGCAAATCGGCGAGGGTCTCGTGTACCTCTCGTACAGTTTCAGCGTGCACGGCACGTGCACATATGCATGGAGGGTATAGGCAGCGTGTACACTGCGGCCTCACTGTCAGGGGCCTACGGTGGTTCACCATCGTCCAATTAAATTTTCGTGCGGTTGTGGGGTTGATAAAATCTTAACTAAACCCCCCGGAGGACTGCGACAGATAGAAGGGTTCGGTTCGAAGGCGAAAAAGAGCAAAGCAGCAGCACGCAGCGCGGCTAATGGAGCAATATCGGGTGCTGTTTGCCTCGTAGAGTCCCTGGTTCCCCCCCAGGGAACATTTGGGCAAACATTTCTTAATTTCTTGCCGATGCTGTTAAGTGTATATGCTTAGGATTTGTTAATGTTACAGCAAACGGTTATCTGAAACATGTCAGCGTCTCTATTAGAACAGCATGAAACCATGGGCATGAGCCTCTCTCTATTTCCTAGCGCTCCGCTTCATTCCAACACCGCTCTGGTCACAGTGTTTGTCCTGAAGGTACATAGGCCAGTCCTTCTAGTGGGGTGTCGTCCGTCGCATAAAGGGGTGTAAATAAATTAGGTGCCATACTGAGAGATAGCACCACAGACCGGCCATTGTGCTCCACCGGTGCGACAGGTGAGGAAAAGGTGAGATATGGCAACGGCAACAATGCAGCCCCGTGTGAAGTAGATGCATTACTCTGCGGAACGAAGGAGAACACCACCAGAGCAAGCACTCTTGTGGCGACAAACAGCGCGCGCATCAAGCTGCACCTTCTGTTGACTTCGAGATGCTTCACAAACGCTTCGTTGTGCCGAGAATGTCGGCGTGACAGGTAAGTGCATTCAGGAATAATGTTTCTTAGAATTATGAGAAAAGCTTCGCAAGCTCGGCGTCGACCTGCAAGAATGGCATCCAAACGCTAATGAGACACTAATACCCCTCAGCAGTGCATCGACCGCCGTCTGTCTCGCTGGCTGAAGAACGTCGAAGGGTCTCAGCTGGACTGGAGCCACGTGACACAATTCCTTGGCGCCAAATGGCACCTCATTTGGATGATCCACCATCACCACTACGACTGCCACTGCCACTACTACTACTACCGACATGGTGCCCTGTTTCCTTCAGCCACCGCTAATCCTAATTAATGAACGTAATCCTTGTTCGTGTGCCACGTCAATCTATCCTGGCGAACCAAGCGACCCATCGCCCGTCTTTCCGTTTCGTCTTTCCGTGACTCGCCCGTCGGCCCGCCAGAGCTAATTTAATCACGACTTTTATGCAAGAACGAACACTGAGAAATCGCTTGGCTGATGAGCGATTTGTGCGCTACGGCAACCCACGGGCACTAATTGTCTCGTGATGCGCTGTCGAAGCAACGCCTCGGTGGCCACGGTGGATCCGTGTCTTCAATTAGCGTCTTGCGAGGATTTTGCGTGGCGCCAAACAATGCCTCAGTGCGCAGGTTAGTTTTCCCGTTTTAATAGACTCTCTGTGGTAGAAACAGCAAACTAGCTACCAGTTCTTGGAAGGGTTCCGAAGCGGACGGAGTCGAGCAGCAAGTGTCGGAAGTGATCACGGAAAGCCGCCAGCCGGCACGGCACTGATTGGCCGCACTAAGCTGAGCGTCCCGGGAGTGCGGTGTAGAAGAGAAGAGTGGAAGAAGGAGCAGGACATAAATTATTGGCTTTTTACGCTTCCTTCCCATTATCTGCTCACCTGTCAGTAGATAGAAAGGAGCCAGACCCTCTCCCCCCTTGGGTGCGCTCTAACTTTTCACGATTTTTCCTCCCCCTTTTCCTCGTCCCTTTTTTTTCTACCCTATTCTAAATGTTTGATTCCCTGTTTTAATGGAACGAACCACGAACCTCCCAGCAACGATATCGTTTGCTCAGTAGCACTGGCGGGAGGTTCTGGCATCGATTGGCCTCATAGGTGGAACACTCTTTCGCCATCGTCAGTCCCGAGGAAGCAGCCTCTATATGGGATGTGACCGCCACTGTCATCGCGCATCGAATCGTAATATATCGTTCTTTCTCCCGGGGGCACGCAATCCTGCCAGCCGATACCATGCACACGTAAATTCACATTTAAGTGTAAAATATGAGACTCACACCGCAGCGCAGTGCAGTGCAACGCGCACGACGATCTCCATTGTTCTCCCCCCCCCCCCCCCCCCCAAAAAGCTCTAAACCAAACCACCGGACCGGAAGTGATTCGTCGAAAGGTCCGCTAGACAAAAAAAAACCACCCGGAAGAAAAGATTGCAATGGCTTTGTCATCGTGGCACACAGAGCTCAGGCAGAGTCTCTGTGAGGCCCCAGCCGATGGAATCATGTTCACGTCAAACGTCGGAAAATCGGGCGCTCCGTCGCGCAGAGAAATGGCCAACGATTGATAGTTTGATGGGCTACTGGGGGACTGCACTGGGAGCGCCTTCCGTGCGCTTATGTAAATCACAAAGCACGATGTGGTCACGTCCGCGTCTATGGTTCCATTTGGTTCGGTCGTCGTGAAGACACCGAGCAGACCAGCCATTACATGCCATCATAATTTATTGAAACAGATTCTTCCACCCACTCCCCTTCCCTTTTATCATACTTTAACGGGTAATCTTCAGTTCATTGATCATGATTCATTGGTTTGGTGGCTATTGGCTGCGCAGAGCACAACGTGCGGTTTCGTGCTCTTCAGCAAACTGTCATCTTTTGAAATTTTTCATAAAATAATGTCACCAGGCTCGTCGCCATGCGTCGAATTGTGTATTATGCTCCCACCTCCTTTTGTATTACTCATCATTTCATTATCATTTTTTTCCTGTATGCAAATCATTAATAACTGCCACATGAATGCGCGCACACACGCGAACAAAGAGACGGCGAGAACGGTGGTGTCACATTTCGATTGCATTTCCAAACAAGAGACAGTCAAGGGGGAGTAAGACAAACCGGAAACCGCTCTCGGTTATAATTACTGACCGTAAATTAAGTGAAGCCGATCGCGATCGCGCCCCCCCCCCCCCCCCCCCCTGATTCAAATGAGATTTATTGTGAGGTGTCCGGAAGTTTGCGAATAAAATACAAAAGGCCATCCTTCCTTCCTTCCTTCCTTCCTTCGTGCGCCCGATCCGTCACTCAACAAAACAGGACGCACAGGACGCAGAAACAAATAATAAATTTCCACTTCGTTTCGGTACTTGTGTTGTGCGGTTTTTTCGTTGTTGTTGCCGACTGCCACTCATTATTGCGGACGCTGAGGATGCTGCATAATGATTGTGCTGTTTGTTAAAAAGTGAAATAATTTTATGAAATTCGTGTCTGACTCGATCTCTGCCAACTAGTGTCCATCACGGCTGAAGGAAGCTGGCGAAACAGTAATTAGTTCCGTGCGTTGCGTTGCTGACTACCGACGAACACTAATTTATGCATCCGGAAAAAAATGTCCAGCCACCGGGGGGGGCCCCGGGAACTTATTTATCTCAGTCCGTCTCCTCTGTTTTCCCGCTCCTTTCTCATCACTGAGTCATTCAAAATTTGGAAAAAATCCCCACCAAAAAAAAGGACCTTTCCCAGGAAGCGTCATGACACATGATTCGCACCGCACGCGCGCAGCGATCCGATTATCCGATCGGACATTCTTGGCAGACCCGTCCCGACCGCCCGAGTCCGCGTGAACAAAGAACAACCCGAGCAAACCGTGCGGTGTCGTTGGAATATTTGAATTTTCATCACATGCAGCACCAGCAGCAGCATCAGGATGGACGAGAACGGAGGACACCAACATCGACCCAAAAATCCTCCGCAAAATTACGATATCCTTTCGCCCAAAAAAGGGACGCAGCATCCCAGCAGAGGGTGAGTGGGATGGAAGGGGGCTTTGAAAATGGTAATTTTATGTAACCTTCCTTCCTCTCACCCCCGGAGAGGAGCTGATCCCGAGTACGTGCACGTGCAAGCGACGCGACGCCACACGATGACGCGTGTGTGGTGGGGAAAAAGGATGCAAAAGGACACCACCCGGAGCACACAACACACATGTACACGCATGCACACAGAAGAAGGTACAAGAATGATGGTGTATGATATTTAACATTTACAACGAACCACCACCATCAGCGCGGTGCGTGTCAGTAGCTGGCTGGCGCAGCCGAGAAGTCGCGAAAGCAAGCGAAGAAGTCAACTTCAGAGAGAGAGAGGAAAATATTTTTGGGACGAGCAGGGCACGAGCAGAGCACGAGAGGTCGGAAAAGGAGCAAGAAAAAAGCTTGTAATTTTTGCAATTTCCCTCCCCCCAAAAAGCGAGAGCGATCGAGGCGCTGCTCCTTGGCGTTGGAGTCTCGGTGTCGGTCCTGGACCAACGACCAGGCGACCAAACACGACTGTTTGGTATGCAATACGATCGTGCGACAAAATTAGGAAACATGGAATACGAAATTATGATAACCATAAGCAAGCCATCAACCGTGAACCGGCTCCGACCGAATGAATAGACGACCGACCACCAAGCGACCAAGGCAGGCAGACGACCCAGGTCCACGCTCCTCGGCCCCTTGGTGCTAACTGCCTCGAGGTCGCCTTTGCTGCCGCTGATTGCCGCTGCGGTTGACGCTTTTGCGGTCGTCTCTTGTGAGTTTGCTCCACGATGATGATACTGCTGCTGCTGCTGCTGCTGCTACTGATGGTCTAGTGTAAAATGGTGATACACTTTGGTTGGGTACAAATTTGAGGCTCAAGTCCTCGGGCAAGAGACTATCGCTACTAGCTTGGCATCTAAATCATGCGCTGGCCCGTGTTTTTGAGAGGCTTCTTGTTTTTCGCTTTTTTTCCCACACTTTACCGTGCAGCCCGCGAATATCGATGCACGATGGCGTGGACGGCGTGGCTTAGCTGTTTTATGAGACGATGGCTTCACTTCAGTCAAGTCAAGACCCGGCACGTTCGCCTCGAGGACGAACAAATGGAACAGAAAGCAAATTCGGACCAACCACCGGCACAGTAAAGCACATCGTTACCCACTTACCTTAAACACACGCGAAAGCGAAAAACTTTCTCCTCAAAATGACATTTCACGAGCATTTCACTTTCTGGCGTGCATTTTGGGGCCACGCCGCCCGGCCGGGGGGCTCGAGAAAATAATTTCTCCTTTATTAAACAGAGTCACCGTCGTCCTTCGTCGTGGTCGTCAAACTCCTGCACCACTTGACGCCCATCGACGGCAATAAACAAATTTCGGCCAACAGAAACTTTGTTCCCGGGGCCTCCCATCGTCTGCGAAGCCTGCGTTGACGTGCAAAGTTGGGAGGGAAAGTCGTCCGGCAAGTTTTGTGGATCCCAAAGCAGAACCACAGCAGCGCCGGCATTTCTCGACTCAACCGAGGCCGAGGCGTGAAAGGACAGTGGCGACAGGGCCGATTTCGGGGTGGGGTTTTCACCGAGGAAAATGGTGCCAGGAAGTGTTCGTCTCCCACTTTGTCACCCCTCTCAGGCCGCAGTATTCCATTTTGACGCCAACGAACTTTCGGCCAACTACCAGCACAATGTTGCGGTGCATTATGTTGCTTCACGCCGGTGCGAAGAAGGTGCGAGTGATGGCAAATTTCGAATTCAGATTGCGTTGCCGTGGTTTCCCTTTATTTTTGGATGGAGCTGGAGAGATTGTTCTTTGTTCAGAGAGAGGGAGGGAGGGAGGAGGTTTGGTTCCGGAAAGGTGTGGTTTCGGATTGTGGACACCGACCACCAAGGTGACGGCGACGGTGCAGGGATGTAGTCGTAGAAATCTGCTTTTGATTTTCGTTGCCAAGGAAATGGTACCTCGAGCATTAAAGCCCCCTGGGGTGGCGCAATTGTGACCGAATGTTTTTGTTTCCAAATGGTGACTCTTGTAGTGACACGCGGTCGTTGAGCGCAAATCCTGAAATGCGGTCGGTCGTGAAGCGAGAATTATCGCAATCGACAACCGGAATCGGAAACGTTCTGGTTCCGTGAATTGATCATTTGATCATCAACAGCAACAGCAGCTGCTACAGCGCCAGTTATCAGGTAATTACACAATGACGCCATTCAAATGCCGCACAACTGAACAATCTGTCCATCGTTCGATTAGCCACCGTTCGGATCGATTGATGCTCATTGCACGCCATCCATGTCAGGACTTTCCAATGACCACCAGGAACACAGAAGGCCAGCCAGCAGCCCGCGCAAAAACAATAGACACCGGTCGGTGCTCGATAATTAATGCAAAGCCCGGTGGTCCAGCCCGACCGGTGGTGGAGGTCCTGCCGGGATATTTGCATAATTAAAGGTGTTCCACCGAACGAGACGCGTCCGGACGTCTTCAGTGGATCAAAGGAAGCGATGCTGAGCAACGCGTTGGTTGCTTTGGTTTTGCTGGAGCCGACCAAGCCCACGGGAACCGGAGGAATGAAGAGAACCGACGGAGATAGCGTGGTAGCGTGGTAGCGAGGAACTGGCTTACTGGTGGTTGGTTGACGTGGCACTGTCGTAGACATGTGCGGGAACAGATAATGGATAATGACACCGTTTGTGCATGTCCTGCATACTACGCTCGGTTAATCATCGGTTCAGCACCTTCCAGCGCCGAGTAGAGCAAAATGGTGGCTCAGGATCCGGGCACGTCCGCTCGGTGTACCTTATCAGAAGCAGGAGCTGGAATTGAGCTGCTGCCAGCGGTAGTTCGATCCAGGGAAGATGTGTCTTATCTTTGCGCTTTCTTTTGAATTTTAAAATATTTAAAGCAGGTTCAAGATATGAAACTGGGACTCGGTAAAGCATTGCTTGCACTTGAAACCATTGCATGGAGTTGATTATGTGTATGATTATGGAGTAGAGAGTAGAAGCTTGGTACTTTTACGCCATTTTTTGTACAAAACGTTATCTGTGCTTAAGACTCATTTTATTTGCTAGAAGTTTCTTTCTCGAATGTTCGATTATCGGACTGTTTAAAACAACGATTTCGCTGAGAAGATCGTTTGCAGTTTGTTTAAACTGACTTAGTAGGACTCATATTACATCAAACAAAAAGGCAAAGCTTATAATCCTGATTTCTCATGACAATCCATTTTCTACCCCTACAACCCGTTCAAACGTACAATTCTACCCACACTCGCCCTTGCTGCCAGCCAACCAGTGGAGCAGTTGGCAGAGGTTTATGAGATAACGGGAGCCGTTTAAGAAATTACGAGCAACCAAGCCATTCAGCGCATCGGTCGACATCCTTCTTGCACCTTTCCAAAACAAATGACACGTTCACATCCCGATCCTTCGTTCGTTCGTTTGTTCGCTCGTTCGTTCGTTCGGGTCGGAAATCACCTGAAATCCCCTTTCGGTTCATGATTCACTGACGGTTCCGACGGTCCCCCGGTAGGCGCCATCTGGTTTCGACAAACGCTCCAACGGTAGGGCCTCGGTTCGGCTCGGTTTCACCTCAGCGTCCTCCTCCTGGATGTGTAAATTATGTGTTTTATGTCGCCGTTTATTCGTTTCCGGCAATAAAACCACATAAAATTATACTTTTTATCTTGGCCCATGCCCGGCCCCGACTGTCGGGGATGCTCCATCGTTCCGGCTTTGGTGTTTTGGGGGAAAAAAGCGGGAAAAGGAATCTCAGACGTCGGCTCTTAGCCTTCGCCTTTGCCTGAAATGATTCTTGGACCCATTCTGAGGAGCGAAAGACCTCTTACCTTTTGCTGCTGCTGCTGCTGCTGATGCTGCTGGAGTAGATTTTCGGTCCCGCCCGGTTTGGCTATAAGCCGAGAGAAGCAGCAAAAGAGACCCAAGAGGCCAGGGAAAATGAAATGATGTTGGGTTGACGGGGAGAGAGAGAGAGAGGCTGAATGAAGGAGGAAGGACTTTCTTGGCGTTTTCGGGGTTTAAAGAGAGCAGCACACTCACCGATCACTTACATTTCTGGCTGCTGCAGGTGTGCGATAGCGGCGTGGGATGGACGATGAATAATTACTATTATTACCGGAGTAGATCATCCTGATGATGACAACAGACAACCAGAGAAGTACCGGAGTTTAGCAAAGTAGAATTTCTTTCTGAAGGTTCCGCAACTGAACTGAAGCTACGCGATGTTTCAATAATAGTTTTCTCATTTTATTTTCCTTTTTTGTATAAAATGACAATCATGTTTCGGTGTTTGGTTTGGGTTTTGGTATTTCTGTTGTGTTAAACTACTGTTGGCTTCCTGTGGCGCTTTTCCGCTCGGTAGCATTTTGGTGTGGGTTTCGGTCGGTTAGCACGCGATAATCGCCTCAATGATAGAGCTCCATCAATTATTGATAGCAGTTCACAGTGACTAAGAGCGATCAAGCGCTCGTTGCTGATGGTATGAATCTTTCCACAAAATTGTTGTTTGGTGTTTTACCGAAAATGTTTGAAGAGCTTTTTTATAGATAAACGATAGCAGTTTATGTCAACACAACGTAGCATTGGTTCGTTCCTTCACTGAAAGAGGATCTTACAAGTCACTGCTGCTAACAAAACATCTGGTATGCACCACTTGACGCCCTCCCTGTCACTACAACGTTATTCAGTGTACATTGCCACTTTACTGTCCGGTTTAGTGATGGTTTCGAACTCAAAGTTCCTGCTGCTGTCCTTTAAGAACAGCGGATGTGAAACACAATTAGCTAACTCGAAGAATGCGTACGAGCTTTTATCTTTCGCTCGCTTAACGCCACATCAACACTAACCCCTAGATAATATGGTTTGTTATGTTATTCCCTCACCCGCCTCACCTTCGCACTCTCGCGGTTTACTGACAATTATTACTTTATTTTGGCTTATCTGTTCGCTCATCCCTATTGCCCCGTTTGCCTTTAGCTAGCTCGCGCGGTGCAGTTTGCCTATGTACAGTGAAATGCATACCCGCAGCCCCTGTTAGCCTGTTTCGAATGCTCATGGTTGCAACTGGACCATTTTTTGTTTCTGTTTTTTTCTGAATGTGCCACACTTGTTAACTTGTTCTTGGACTCTGGGACTCCCGTTTGGGGTGGGAAAAGGAATAAGAGAATGGGTGAAAGATGGATGGTAGGTTGTGAAGTTTCTAGGCAGTGAAGCTAGGGGTAGAATGGATATCTGCAGGCGAATGCAGCGAATCAGAAGGGTGTTAAAGGATATGAAAGATTAAAAAAAAATTATGGCTCATCAGTTTGATAAAGTAAAAGTGCTTGTCCTTGAATGATCAAAACATATCTTCCGAGAAAGAAATCGAATGTACCTCAGTGGAAAGTATACAGCTGTACCTGACAGCTAATCTATACTCTTCCGAACTTACTGCCTAGATGAACGATGATGACGTGATTTCTGATTATGCTACAAAATGGAAACGATAGGCAGTCAGTGCCAACATTCTTAACGCTATCGCATGTACAAAACACTTTTGGCTATGAGTAGTGAGTGTGGCAATTAGTAGCAATAGTAGTAGCAGTAGTAGCAGTAGTAGTAGTAGTAGTAACAGTAGTTTCAGTGGTAGTGGTAGTAGCGGACGCCCCTGTGGCACCTCTTTAGTGTAAGGATAGGAGACAGTTACAGTCGATTCTTTAAGGGATAGTTTACAGCTACAGGTTAAGCTTGGTTTTTTTGTTTTTGTTGCTAAATTAGGTCTCCCCTTTGGGGTTTTAAGTATCTTTCGTCTGTCTCTTCGTTCCTTAACCGTTCGATGACGAAGGTGATGATGGGAGAAGATGATGAGTAGATGATTGTGTGATGTCAGTGATAGCCAGCAAGGTAAGTTTCTATTAGTTAAAAGAGTCCACCGAGCGTCCTCGCCCCGCCCGTACTAAACGTATTATTCTGTATGTCGCCCCTCTTCTGCGCTTATGTTTGTGCCCAACAAATACGTATCGCCTTACATTACATGCCTAAACTTCCCTAAACGTTCCAGCTTCGGTTTCGTTTCGTTTTTTGATGTTTTGATCTTACAATCGTTTTTTTTTGCGGGGGAAACAAAGTTACTTTACACAACAATCCGTACACGAGAACGAAACAGCATCGGTCTGATCAGTCGGTAGTTGAATTCAATCCAGCAGCATATCCGCACTCCGGTTGCTATTAAATACTTCCTGTTCTTTACTTTACGAACTGCTTTACTAGTATGTACAAGGATCACGGTCACTCCGCTCCGTTACTCACCGCGTTCATCGTCCATTTTCTTCGTTTCCCCTTTAATGTCATAAACTAATGCAACTGAAAAAATGTTCCACACGTTTGGAAATGTGGTATAAAGTTGTGTTCCATTCGGTTTGTGTTTTTGTTTGTAAAATGTGGTTCATCTGGTTCGGATGGTTATAGCTCGTTCGTTTCATGGGTGTGCCTTCTGCACGGCGGTAGCGTGACTGGGACATCCCAAGGTAATCAAAAGTGATGGAAGTTTTCAATGAGTGTTTCGTTTGAGAAGAAGATGTTGAAGGTGTAGTCTGAAGAGATAGAGAGAGAGCTAACTGATCTGAAGATCAACAAGGAGTTCGAAGGAGCTAGAGATGATGCGCCTCTAACAGAGAAAATTGGCCAATCTGCGCACCGGTTGGTCTGCTTTTTACATGACAAACACCTTCAAGGCTCTTCTCTGAGTATCTCAAGCCGTAGCCAAATGCTCCAGCCAAATGTGGCGCTCCGATAACACAACAGCAAAAGATGGAACAGGGAACAGAATGATGGACAAGAGCGAAGTTTAGCGACTTCAACACTGGCGACAGATAGTGCCAGTGTCCTACGCGAGATATCGGAAGGAGCAGTGGACAAAAAGCAGCGCATGGATGGCGGTCGTAACCAGCGGAGCCGGAAACCGAACGGAACGGATCGCCGTACTCCGGTCGAAGCTTGGGAAGTGAATCTCTTCCGGTTCCATAAGCTCCTCGTCATCGTCCAGCCCATTCCCCGGTACCGTGTTGAGCGTGTTGGTGTTGAGCTTGTAGCCACCGTTGCTGCCGCTCGTCGCCGATCCACCGGAAGTGCCTGACGACGACGACGACGACGACGACGAGGAAGAAGAGAGTGAGAAGGGGCTACCGAAGGTACCGGAACCGGCACCACCCGATGAGGCGGTGGTCTGCTTGTGCTTGAGCGTATAGTTGACCCGGAACACGGCTTCCGCCACACCGCCGGGCGATGAAACGATGAAGTAGAACGTCCGCGGTACCTTCTCGTGCATGTGCACGTAGGTGAGACGTGCCTCCTTGCAGAACGGCGTCGGCAGATCCTGTGGGAGAGTCATTGGATGCCGAAAGGAAAATGCATTGTGCATTGTGTAGATTTGGATTGGGCGAGCATTTCCGTTCCGTTCAAGGATCAACGAGGAGTCTGCAGAGTCTGCAAAATCTCCTTTCCCGGAACACGCCACTCCGAACGTCAAGTCACGTTTGCAATCAACCTCACTCCGAGAGAGGCACGCTGTTTGTGATTGTCTTAGAAAGTCTTAGAATCGAAATGAAATGAGCCACGTTTCGGTGCCGGTGCTAGGACAAATAGTGGTTACCTAGCATAAGAAAGGACGCTGGGAGTCAGCATGTTTTCGGAACTACCCACAAAGCTCCAAATCAGCATCTCAGCTTGACGTTCGGAATGCTTCACCGGCAGTCTTTTTGCAGTCCGCTAACTGATAAGCAATCATCTTCGTCAATTACTTACGATGAATCCATATGCCAGCACATCACTTCCGTACTGGTTGCCGGGCGTGTAGACGCGATCACCGTGCAGCCAGCGGGCAGCATAGGCCGGCGGATTGGCACAAAACTCGACCGAGAGGTGCAGCGGCGAACCGGGGAACGCCACCGGTGTCGTGTTCCTCGCACTCACGCTGGGAGCTCCTACCAGAGAGAAAAAGAGAGAGGGAGGAACGAGACACTTAAATAGAAAAGAAAATTCGAAATTATCGTAACTCGATAACAGCGTAGAATAAATTGACGAGCGAAGTAGAGGCAGAAAATGGCGTTTTCCCTTGTGACGTTTTCTCCCGAGTGATAAATAGCTTCCTGGCAGATTTGTGAACTCTGATTAGCCCGGTGAATGAAAAAGAAAAATGGAAAACTCGCCCCGCCGACCAAATGCTAAACAATCGAACAACAGATGCAGAGGAAAATGGAATTTTCCTCGGGAGAAGATTAAGATAGAATTTCCTATTAAAGTCAAACCCACCCCTGGGAACCATTAAGGCTGCGTGTGTTTGGAGTGAGGTTGCTGCAGTCGTTGGTGGGGTGAACCAGGAATTGCATGTAACAGCTTCAGAATGCTGGTTTCATTTCGAATCGTTCCACCTCAAGTACTGGAACGAGCATAAACAAGAGGATTGCGGGGAATGTTGATATAGTAAGGGTGATAATCCTATGGAATCAGCACCTGGCACTTGGTGGGAGATCCATTTTCTTCAAGATTTTAAATCACAAACTTCGTTTACAGCATTTAGTGAGTGAGTCATCGTCAACTGCGAAACAGTATTGAAGAATACAGACTAAAGGTATCATTATTTAAACAGATGTTGTCTCGAGTATTATATGCCTAAAATATTTTCTAGGTACTTCTATGAATTGCGTAAGGTTCGTCATTATAGGGAAATGACACTTTCACCGCATTTTTTCTCGGGGCAGCTAATCATTTATGCTCGAAGCTAGAACGTGAATTAAGCATTCTAAATGATAATTCATTATGTTGTACCTTTGCCATTATCCATACTTCAGATAATAGAACACAGACTAGACAAACAGTCAAATAATGCGGCAGCAAAGAGAGCTTATTACTCCGTTGCCTCCTTCGCATACTTTTTAGAATATGTTTAGCATCGAAAGTGATGCGGATGGAAAGTATGTAGAGCGTTTTTCTTCTTTCTATTTTTAAGCACATTTACTTGAAGAATAGCTTAAGATCCGTTGAAAATTCTACAGACAGGAACCAGAAATACTACCAGAAATGCCCTCCCTGATGAGCTTCCAGCAACAATAAATTATTTCTGATCAATTGCTCGAAGCAATTTCTAAAAATATCCTCCACCGGTTAACCGCATTTCGAATAAACCACCAATGCTAGCCACCATTGGTTCACTGCGCACGCAAAACGCTCATGAATTGTACTGTCAAACTCTCTTGTCCATAATGCAGTTTAGACGCAGCAACGCAGATCCAATCAACGATCACAATGCATTTGTCAATAGTCACCCCGTCGCAAATAGATTCATATTGCGCTGGCTAATGGCACACACAAAAAAGCGATTCACTCTAGTGCTATAGTGCAACTGATAACTAGCTTAACCAAACTCACCAAGTGCACCGTTCTTTACCCCAAAAACCACACGGCGCACAAAAAAAACGTCCACCACGCTAATACTGTTAGGCGAGCTAATAGAATTACTAAACACAGCACGATAATTTGCTAGATAAACGTGCACCACCACCCTGCACTATCCTCAAAAACCGGTTGCCCCAGACTGGCTTTCAAATTCAATCTAGTAAAACCACTTCAAATGCTCGGCCCGCAGGTGCCATGCACCACAACTGCATCATCGCCATCAGTTTCCTTTTTTTTTGCCAAGCAAAAAAAGGAAAAGAACCGTGAATGGCCAACCAGGAGTCCCTGCCACCCCCGGGCCACGTGTGTACGCACCAGCTGTCAAATGCACGTATGCAAGCGGCAAAATCATAAATATGCAATGCGCCGCATGGTTTGACACCGTGGTTAGCCACAACCGGGGTACAGATGGGGGCTTGAGGTGAATAGCGAGGCGAGGGGGGAAAAGGGGGAGCAAAAAAGGTGGGAATTTTCCCGACACACAATACGCGTGTTTGGTGTGAAAGTTTAATGATCGCACGTACGCGTCAGGGCGCCGGGGAAGTCAGGAGTCAAATGATGTTGTCCGGTGGTTTGCCAGCATGCGACGCATGACGAGCTGCATAGAGAAATGATTTAAAAATAAAAAAGGTCAGTGCAGCACTACGTCAAATGCAGTTTTTAACGAGGCACTTGAGTTCCATTTTTTAATGTTTCCACGGTCGTACTTCCACTTCTAGAGGGATCACTAAGTCACATTTTACTCTCCTGTGGTCTGAGGAACTTTAAACATGATTTGCGGTTCAATCAAACAAGCTGACCACATCCGCCTAATCATCATCGTTAAACCGTCATCTCGGTTTAGTTCGGGGATAGTTTACTCAACAAACAGAACATTCATTTCGTGGTGATCCTTCGAGGGACGCACCAGGACCGAGCTAGCACAAAAAGCGATGCCCCAGTAAACAATTCATTCGCCAGGATTCGATTTGACAAATTTGTACCCTCGCTCCTCCCTCCCGCTGTCACACTCTTTGTCACGTTAGGCCCCAATCTGTCATCGAACCGACCGGCATCGGCCACTGGCAACATATTTCTTGTTTGCCAGCGGCCAAAAACCGGGCATGCGGAAGCACCGAAAGTAAAACATTATCTCCAACACCAGCAGCCGTCCGTGGCGGTGGCCATTCGGTCATCATGCCAGCTGCAGGTCGAACACATCACGCATCCGGTCACCACTGACGATCAATGATTTGTGTTTCACCGGAGTGCCCTGGGTTTTTGGGGTGCTATTTTCACTTGATTCAATTGTCCAGTGCGTCGCGCCGTGTTGACTTTACTTTGTCAAATGGAAATTGAATTTCCGCCTAATGGAAAAGACACAAAAACCGGAGCCCGGAACCGGAGGGTACGTGCGGCCGTTTGTCTATTGGCTTAGTAGGCTCGGCAAGAAAAAAACTAAAAAACCGAATTATCTGGATCCGGTTTTTCGTATTGTTAGCGCCAATAAAATCGTGGACGCGTGGTTCTGTTTGGGTTGCTTTTTTGTTTGTTTTATGCTCCTCGATAGCACTGTACACCGTTTGATAGTGGTGTTCGTTGTGATGTTTTTAGTTTTTCATTTCACCTGGAAACATATTTTTGGTGTTTTCAGTCTACAAAACATATAAAAACGAAGTGACTCTATAATTGATAGCTTCCAGTGTCAGTGTTTGACAGAATTGGAGGGAAATCGAATCCGATCACCGCTTTATTTGTGAACCAGCACAAATTGTAACACAAGAACCCATCTGCTGCTTCTTAGCTTGACAATTGCAAACCCCAAAATCTGTCATTTGTTTATGCAAACATTCGCGTGAAACTCTCGCGGTTCGTTCCGGATATTTGGAGTGTTTCGTCGTCCTGGCTTCTGGTTGATTAAAACCTGTGACCACGATCCTTTGTTCGCCAGTAAATTGCATTCGCCATCACCATCATCATCTCGTCGGCAAGACAGTAGCGTAGCAATCTGCCTCAGCTGCTGCTGCTACTACAGCGAAATGGTACCAACTGTTGGCCACATCACTAAACGAATTCGCTCCTGTAAACGCAACTGTCCGACACATTTCGGTTGTAACGCGCGCAACACACGCAGATATGTGGCGTGAAAGACCACGCATCCGGTTTTGGGGGGGTTGGTGGTGGCGTCGACCATCCCTGGACCACCAGGGCTAACAACGGACTCACATACGGTGTGGTACCGGCTGGCAAAACATCGGAATCAGGACGACGTGACAGAAACAGCGCCGCCTTGTGAAAGCCACCAAAACGGCACAATCACAACGACGACGACGCTCGACTTGGGCCAAACTTGGTGCACTCGCCACGGCGTCAACCGTTGGTCCGGAAATCCGTTGCAGAAGCCACGGATCGGTTGTGTTGTGACCCGCGGAACAGCGACGTTACCGCAGGCACGCAAACGATGCGCTCGACGACCGTTTGGACGTCGCCACCACTTCCCGGAGTGCAATCAGCATCGTCACAGAACACGCGGGCATGTTGCAACGGGTGGCCACTCGGGTGTGAAAATGCATCCCCATCCCAACAGACACACAGAGAGCATAAACAGTGGATTCACTAATCAAACCGGAAACATGTTGCTCCGTTTTCGGGAACTACCATCATCGGTCGCTCCATTCCGTGGTGTGATATTCGAGTGTAAATGGATGTACCAGCACCGGTAGCACGCTGTGAACGCTGAGAACGACAGAGCGTTCTTGGTAACGTGGTACCAGATGAGCCACGACGGATGCCGTACATTCGCGATCGCCGCGATATCCTTCCGGTGAGATGGGTGTCACAACGGAAGGGAGTAAATCACGGGAATGAACATTGGGATCGCCTAAAAAG